>NC_134273.1:31044268-31377185 GCF_031893055.1 Leptodactylus fuscus
GACACTGGCACTATATGGCAGTAGCAAGAAATGAGGGTATTTGTATTCCCAATATATTCTTTGAATTCCCAGTCAGACAATGGCACTGTATACCAGTAGTAAAAATTGTGGGTGCACGTAACCCCAATATATTCTTTGAATTCCCAGTCAGACACTGGCACTATATGGCAGTAGCAAGAAATGAGGGTATTTGTATTCCCAATATATTCTTTGAATTCCCAGTCAGACAATGGCACTGTATACCAGTAGTAAAAATTGTGGGTGCACGTAACCCCAATATATTCTTTGAATTCCCAGTCAGACACTGGCACTATATGGCAGTAGCAAGAAATGAGGGTATTTGTATTCCCAATATATTCTTTGAATTCCCAGTCAGACAATGGCACTGTATACCAGTAGTAAAAATTGTGGGTGCACGTAACCCCAATATATTCTTTGAATTCCCAGTCAGACACTGGCACTATATGGCAGTAGCAAGAAATGAGGGTATTTGTATTCCCAATATATTCTTTGAATTCCCAGTCAGACAATGGCACTGTATACCAGTAGTAAAAATTGTGGGTGCACGTAACCACAATATATTCTTTGAATTACCAGTCAGAAACTGGCACTATATGGCAGTAGCAAGAAATGAGGGTATTTATAACCCCAATATATTCTTTGAATTCCCAGTCAGACAATGGCACTGTATACCAGTAGTAAAAATTGTGGGTGCACGTAACCCCAATATATTCTTTGAATTACCAGTCAGAAACTGGCACTATATGGCAGTAGCAAGAAATGAGGGTATTTGTATTCCCAATATATTCTTTGAATTCCCAGTCAGACAATGGCACTGTATACCAGTAGTAAAAATTGTGGGTGCACGTAACCCCAATATATTCTTTGAATTCCCAGTCAGACACTGGCACTATATGGCAGTACCAAGAAATGAGGGTATTTGTATTCCCAATATATTCTTTGAATTCCCAGTCAGACAATGGCACTGTATACCAGTAGTAAAAATTGTGGGTGTATATAGCCCCAATTCTATTGCTAGGGGACTTGCAGGGTATTTCTGGGGTGAAGGTGGGGGGGCACACCGTTGGAACGGGTATCGGGGTATATATCGGGTATACGGGAATACACTGACAGTGTATTCCATTCAGGATCCTGGGAAAGCTGGGTTGCGGCGATTGAGCCCGTCAGTGCCACGTTACACTGACAAGCTTCTCCCTGGAATTTAGCTCTTATAAGAGCTGTTGGTTGTCTTCTCCTTCCTATCTAGCCTGTCCCTGCCTACCCAGAATCTAAGCCCTAGCTAGCTGGACGGAAACCTCCGTCCTCGGTGAATTGCAAGCTCAGAATGACGCGAACCTGGGCGGCGCTGTTCTTTTAAATTAGAGGTCACATGTTTTCGGCAGCCAATGGGTTTTGCCTACTTTTCTCAACGTCACCGGTGTCGTAGTTCCTGTCCCACCTACCCTGCGCTGTTATTGGAGCAAAAAAGGCGCCAGGGAAGGTGGGAGGGGAATCGAGTAATGGCGCACTTTACCACGCGGTGTTCGATTCGATTCGAACATGCCGAACAGCCTAATATCCGATCGAACATGAGTTCGATAGAACACTGTTCGCTCATCTCTAGTAATAAATCTACCCAAAGTGTTTTTTTTTTTGTTTTTTTTAAATATATCGCTTTATTTTTTCTTAATAAAAACTTACATGGGGCAGCCATGTTGGAGGTGAAAACTTTTTTTCTGTATAGGCAGAGCAGCAGGATATGTATGCTGCCAACTACTATGAATAGTGGTTAGGGGACAGTATTCAGGGGTGTAACTTTAGGGGGTGCAGAGGATGCAGCAGCACCGGGGCCCAGGAGCCTTAGGGGGCCCATAAGCACTGGCATCAGTATTGAGATTGCAGCTTCCATCTGGCCTATAAGCCAAGGAGACCCATAGATCACCCTAACCACACTAAGGTGGATTAAACTACTTAGCACCCGTAACCATCACCATCAAGAATTTGCTGTAGGGATGAGGTAGGGGACAAAAGGTTGCACCGGGGCCCACAAGACCTTAGTTACACCAATGACAGAATAGTATATATAGACAAATACAGTATGAATTAAAAAATAGATGTAGAGCAAGATCCCTGTGCTTAGTATATAGTACTGTATAATACAATGCCGTATCTAGACTGCCAGCAGTATATTAATCTGTCTTTAAATCTTCTTCTAATGATAATAGGATGATGACTCTGCTGACCACGTCACAATCTACACAGCACAGTGCAAAAGTGAATCTTCATAACAGAGACAGATAAGAGATATTTCAGAAATTTGTACAAGTATAGTCACATAAAAAAATACTGAAGAATAATAAAAATGACTTTTCTGATATATTTCCCTTTCACTTTTAACAACTCACATTTAACAACTTGTAAGATTTGCCAGCAGAAAAATATCACTGAAATCAATTGGGACATTTTTTTTTGTAAAAAAAAATAATTGAGCAGAATAATGGGAAACATGTTACACTAGGTCCCTGAATGGGGACCCTGAAGAAGGAAACCCTATCCGTTTAAAAAGCATTTATAAAAAATACATCAATGTATAAAAAAAAAATCAGTTTCTGTTGATTTGTAAAGACACAAAAACATAGTAAAAGATACTTTTGTATCTGTCAGAAAAAAGGACAAAAATAGACCCTTTTTTTTACAATGATCTCTATGTAAATGAATAGCCATCCACTTACATCTGTTGTTTTTTCCCTTTAAATGTAGATTGTGAGCCACATATAGGGATCACAATGTGCATTTTTTTTTCTATCAGTACATCTTTGAAGGGTGGGAGGAAATCCATGCAAACACGGGGAGAATAGACAAACTCCTTGCAGATGTTGTTCCTGGCAGGATTTGAACCCAGGACTCCAGTGCTGCAATGCTAACCACTGAGCCACCATGTTAACCCTAACTTACATCCATTATATAGATCTAAACAAATTAAAAAAGTGTATTGTGAATGGAACCTAATCTGTAACCGCATCCATATAAATTCTAGGGCTTTGGTCTATCCCTTTCAAATCTTGCAAATACAGTCTATTTGAATGCCTACTGAGCTTTCCTACAATTGGTATCAATGCAGATGTCCCTTTTAGGGTACACTACCTTTATTACAATCTGTTGCACACATTCATTGCAGGATGAGAACAACGGACATTAACGGTTACGGAGTGATGGTGCAGACAGAGTCCCCTCCGTCTGTGTGTGTTGTCATTGACTCTAATGTGCACTATATGATGAATGCAAATAGAGCCCCCTTCTTATATTCCCATTGACACTAATGTAAACAATATTTTTGCATTCGGAAGAAAGTGCCCGTCATATTACTTACATTAGTGTCAACGGATTCTGAGATGGATGAGAGCAACGAACATTAAATAACAGTGTGAACCCTCCCTTACTGTTTGGCTTTACTTTAATGGATATTTAAGAGGAGTTAATTAATCTGAACTTCTGAGATGAGAACCGCCTTGGCTATAAACCAATTTACTTCTTTCCTCTAGAAAACTGAATGCTGGGAAAATTGACATTACAATTAACTTCATCTCATTCCGTCTAACATCTATCTAAATAATACGATTACTTTGTATTTAAGAGTAAACTACACAAAAGTGACTATTAAAGGGGTTTACGGGATTAGAAAAACAAGTCTACTTACTAAGAGTGCATAACCCATGGACATGAGTGGCCATGTTCAAGGAAACTCATTGATAAAAATTAGAGATGAGCGAACAGTAAAATATTCAATATTCATTTCGAATAGCCCCTCAATATTCGACTATTTGAACGAATATCGAAACCCATTATAATCGTATGCCTTACGGAGTACAGCATTCGGCCAATCAACGCTGGTTCTGCAGAAGTCTCCATGCTGGTCCGATCTTAGACTCTGCCTCCTCACAGATGAGCCTCCGGCAGAACCAGCGTTGATTGGCCGAATGCTGTACTCTGTATGGCATTCGGCCAATCAACACTGGTCAATGCATTCCTATGGGAAAAAGTCAGCTCGCGCATATTGCATGCTGACAGGGATCCCGACATAATACAGGTACTTGGGCATGTTAGATGCCCACAGACATGCTTCCCCTGCTATCCCAGTTGCATTCCAGAGTGTTGGCATAATTTCCTGGGGTGTCATAGTGGACTTGGTGACTCTCCTGAGTCGAAGAGTGGGATCCCCTGAAATGAGCATTTTTTCCGCATAGACTATAATGGGGTTTGATATTCGTGGTGGGGGGAGAGGATACAAATTTTTAGTGAGTTTGCCTCGTGGTATTCGACTGGAATCGAATACCTGGAACAGCCTGATATTCGATCGAATATCTATTCGATCAAACAGTGTCGGCTCATCTCTAATAAAAATGCACAAAGTAGAAGTTGTTGGAATGGAATAAAACTGTAAATGTAATGATAATAGAGCGGGAGGAGATGTTTATTGGGGGAAACTATACAATTGAAAGGAGGCTCCAGTTCCCTGTTGGGACACCTCTATCCTGAATACAAGAAGAGATACAGCTGGGCATGAAGGTATACAAGCTCCACATAGTATCTTCATCATATTTGCCCACATATGTTGCAGCTGGCCTTTTAGATCATCCACACTCTTAGGTTGCCAAAACTGGGGTCCAAGCTAATACCATTGGCGATTCTTCTGGTGACCAGGAAAGCCAAGGAAGTGTTGTAATCTAGTAGAGACATTCTAGGAATCCCTTTATGATTGTAGGGGAGCATTATCCTGCTGAAAAACGCCAGTTTGTAGGCTTGGCCATGAGATACAACAGATGTAGCTATTGGATGTCCTGCACATATCACTGAGCTGATAGTGCCCCTTGTGTTACTACTAGGGGTGTCCTATTGTAATATGCAATGGCCTACTCAGAACTTTACACCACCAATTTGGGAAGTGTGTCGCTTCATAGCAAAAGCAGGATTGAAGCGCTCGCCACAAGCCTTCATACCCAAACCCGACTGTCATCAGATCTCAAACTGAATCTAGATTCGTTGCTAAAGATGATACGGTTCTAGTCCATAATGGTCCAGGTTTTTCAAACATGACACCTCTGCAACCAAAGACGATGGTAGCTACTTGTCAATTGCAGGACATGTACTGGGCACTGCCCCACCATATTTCCTTCTGCTAAGTGCCTGGACAGAGACAGGGGGTGTAATAAAGGAGCAAACTGTGTCTGGATGGAGGACAAGGAAACTGTGGCATCTGCTTTTGCTTGTTGGCAGATCAACCAATCCACTATACTGATGGTCTGTCTAGGTTTTCTAGAGCCTTCTGACAATATGTGCATGCCCTCATGTAACCACTGCTCCCAATGCCTCCTAAAAATGGTGGTCTATTCATTGAAACCTGCTTCTTTCACCCAATGATGTGCTTCCTCTCAAAGTCTGTTAACTGGAAAAAAAAATTCTTGGAGTATAGAGGGATGTTTTGCAGTCAACAATCTCTCACAAAGAAGCACAATACCCAAAAGTTGCCTATGAGAAACATATTATAGCGCAGTGGTGAAAGCGCTTTTGCACCATCTTGAGGCAAGAGCCAGCGTCTTATCAGACCACACTGGTAATAATTTATATGTCTGCCTGAGACATGACTGCATGATGAGTTTAGCAGAAAACCACTATTTCAGAGTACGTTTTTTGTGTCAATGAGTATATGAACATATATATATATATATATATATATATATATATATATATATAATATATATATACATTGGCAAATATATACAAATATATATATATTGGCCTATTAAACCCATCATTTACACTGGATGAATTTCTTATTGTTGACTTTTTCGGAAATCGTGGTTGTTTTGACACAACTAAAAAGCATGTTCTTATATTTACTGTAAGAATTAGAAGTTATACTTTCCATACTACTCATCGTAATATTTTCCATTGCAATTATTTGTCTCTATAGGTCACAGTCGGCTACTATGACAAATTGATATCCTGTTTCTTATAACATGATAGAGGCAGAACCGGGTGGTGATCAATTTACTATTCATTATGGACCAACCAGTACATCATGTACCAGGTAGAAATTGTTTCCATTATGGAAGTGCTATATTCTGTACATTAGTCCCTGGGAAGCAAATTTGAAGTAAATGGATCAAGAATGTGTGTAATGTGTAGGAACGTTTCGGCTATAATGTTGAATGTAATATTCAGCTATTTTTTCCACTTTAAAAATGGTGTTTATAGGGAACACAATGTACAGGGAACATATTAAGAATGCAATGCAATGGCAAATGTTTGGTTCCCGTGACCAAGGGTAATTTTACTTCTAAAGATCTTCTGGATATTCTGCCCATATTCATAGATGCTAGTCTTCTAGAAGCAGAAACTAAGTTGGACATCGACATACATAGCTGGTAGCTTAAGTTAATAGGGGTTCACATGACCTGGTTCAATATGCTATATTAGGGCAAACAAAGGGGCCAAACACAACTTGGAACATTTCCTAAATAGGAGAGTCCTTGGGTCTTAACAAGAGTGAAGAACCACAGAAAAGGCTGGATATGAGATATAAGATATTCATTGTCATGCTCGTGATGTAATAATATAAGTTACCTGCACTACAATCAGTTGTATTTGGGATGATCAGTGATTTAGTCTGCATGCTATATTTAGAGTTGGGAAGTTTGTTTTTTTTTTCCTTTAATATGTTTTTGACTTCCCTGAATCAACATGGTAGCTTTAGGGGAAGATCATGCCACCTTTACTAATGTCCATTGCTGTCTTCAGTCATAGGATGACAGCAATGGACATTAAACTGTCACAGAGAACAGTTAAAGACTTGATTCTGTCTCCTTTCCCATTGTGTCCGTTTACTTTTGTAATGGAAGATAAAGTCATACATACAGGAATTTATCTTCTATTACAAAAGTAAAAAAACATGACGGACAATAGCGTCTGTCATGTTGTTTACATTAGTGTCAATGGGAATGGACACAGAATTAGTCTGTAACTTTCTCTGTTACAGTTTAATGTCCGTTACTGTCATCCTAAGATGGAAAATAGTAATGGACATTAGTAACGGTAGTGTGAACTATCCTTTATAGGTTGGAATTGATGGACCTTTTCAACATTATCAACTACAGTATGTTACTATGTATCTATTAATGTATTACACATTGTATTTGGCCCCACGAACTTCATGTTAGTATTCGCTTTTCATATAGAACAGATGGGTTGGCTTATAATATGTACATCAAAGGTTAGTCTCATTCTGTCCATTTTTTTTACATTATAATATGCTTATAGAGTGTCCCTTTTATACAAGATAAGTAAGACTCCGCCCGGTTAGGACACACACTTTTGAAACTAAAATCTTCCTCTGGAGATCTTACATCTCAAGAATTGCATAGGTTCTTTAATGCTACAGCGTTCCATTCCATTCATCTGCATTCCGATGCCATTATGCCAGACGAATAGAGATGGCTCGTCAGTGGTTTTGTGATCCATTGCAAATTGGCAATGCAATCAGTGAACAATGCCGCGAAATTGCAAAGTCTGTCTGTCACACAAGGGTCTGGAAGTTTAATTGTAGATTAACCAGCTTTATATCTCTGTGGCAGAGAACTAAAGGGAAAGATAGAAGACGCGGACACCTGTAGGACTTATATTCATCAGCCATTACAATAAAACCACCTGCCTAATATATTTTACTTATGCAGCCCCATATGCAGTAAGCTGCCGTGCACTGTGTGTTCTCACTTTTTTTTTTTATCATGGCCAGTAGTATATTTTTCTAGATATCTCATCAGCAGGATGAGACCACATGTCTTACCCCTCATTCACATCTGCTTTTGGTAATTCGCTAGGGGAGTCTGCATGTGGACCCCCCGAACAGAATACCAAACGCATTGGCAAGCGGTGTGCAGTGAAAGCACATGGACCCATAGAATATAAGTGGGGCTGTGTGCTCTCCACGCGGTGTCCGCATGGAACATGCGGACAGAAAAGTACTTTGTGATCTAATTTCATGTCCATGTGATTCGTGCGGAGAGCACACAGACCCCATTATAGTCTATGGGGTCCGTTTTCTTTCACTGCACACACCTCTTGCCAATGCGTTTGGTATTCCATTCGGGGGCTCCACATGTGGACTCACTGAATGGATTACTGAAATCAGATGTGAACGAGGGGTTAGCCTGGGTTCCCACTCACACCAATAGTCCTTGGGTGTCGATTCACCTGCTGTCCTTGCTTGGACCATTTTTAGTAGATAGTAACTAATGCATGCTGGGAATACCACATAAGACCTGCCAACTTGGAGATCTTTTGACCTATTCATCTAGTTATCATAATTTAGCCCTTCAGAAACTCACTCAGATACTTGCATGTGCCTGTTTTTTCCTTTTTCCATTTTTCCCAAGTACTCTACACAACATAGCAACCTGTAAAATTGAAAATATATTCCAATTACGAAGCATTTTAAAGAGAAGCTACATAGCCAATAGTAAATCAGAACCCTCCTCCGGTGCTTGTTCACACTACTACATCCTTAACAACCAGGGATAGGAGGACTTTATGCAACATCATTTTTATAAATCTTTTATTTTTGTATGTCACTATATTAAATATTTTGAAATCTTTCCAGTTTCATTTTGACCACTAAGTCTTATTAGAGGCTGGCGATTCCTGTTCTGTAGAGATCACTACAGTCATGTTAGTATCACCAAATTCCAGTTTACAATAAATGGTATCACTAATATACAGGGGTATAGGTAGGCTTTTCCAGAGATGGTCCTTCACGTTGGAGTAAGCTGGAGCTCCTCACACACAGTATAAAACCCTATTATTAGTGCCTCACTTAGTAAAATGTGCTCCTTTGGGCCCCCGCACAATATTGTTCCCTAAGGGTCCCCACACTTTATAATGCCCCAGCTCAGCTTTCATGCAGTATTATGACACCAGCCCCCACACAGTGTCCCATATCCCATGTGGTCTAGAGTTAGAGGTGAGTATGATTCCCAGTACACACTACTCTTAGGACTCCCTTTTACATCTTTGCTCCTGACCCGGGACTTACTACATCAGAGCAGCCCTGGCCCCCACTGCAGAGGAGGTGATGAGTACTGTAAGCATACTCAGTGGAACGCATACCCACCCCCTGGGCAAATGCCAGTAGCCAATGAGCACCTCCATTACTACTGATGAAAGTGCTTATTGGTTACTGGTGTGACCGGTGACTAATGACTCATCAAGCACTGACCAGTCAGGATCAGCAAGGAGGCTGTTTGAACTTTGAACCACCCTCCTTGTGTACACCCTTGCCTATATATAGATAAAGCATGATCCACCATTCAGAGGAGGTGATGTAACAGTGCACTTCTCCCTACGGCAATGACTTGACTTCGGCACAGGTCACAAAACATGCCCACAACAGTCTCTTACAGAGGTAGAAGAGACATTTCCAGTTCTCAGGTCCATGTGGCTGCTGTAAAGCGTACCTTTGACTGCTGTGTGCAGTTTAGCAAAGATGGCTGCCCTCATAATCATGTACAGGAAATAGAATAAGGAAAAGTATAATCAGAAAATTAAAAAAACAGATGAAAAAAGGAGAGTTGATTGTCCAACATAGGCAAAGTCCTATTTCTATAGAAGTCGAACTGCCAACTACTATATACCCTTAGACTATGACAACATGGTAATGTTACAATTGCAAACGTTGCACTGTCGATTGCAACTAATGACATTGAATGTGGTCATGAAGGAATCTACAGTAGCAAGTTCTAGTTTCTGTTGATTTTGGTATTGAGGAAAGAGCTGTAACTTGTGGGTCACATTTTCTTTAGTACTGATGTGAAACGTGACATTGCGATCTTATGTCATGTGACCACAAACCGCCATGTAGTCCTAGCCTTGCAGGCAATCATTAAACTTATGCATTTCCCATCATCCTTATTTTATATCTTACTTAAGAATAATCTCCACTAGAATAGTCAATCCTGGGGGAAACTAAAATGCTGTAGATTTGTATTCTTGTCAGGGAACAATGTATTATACAGTATTCTCAATGCAATGATAATCCTAATTGTATGCATTACAATGCTGTCTCTGTCTTCTCCACCGACCTAATCATTATCTTACTGCCGAACCGTTCCCTAAAGGAGCCTGAGAATAATCAACAGTATACATGAGCATGTAAGGTCGGGTCTTCAATGAGACAATGGGGGAAATTATCATTCTACTTAGCAATACCTAGTACAACGTAAGTATTACATGACTTACCTGCCGAGGCTTCCATGCAATGTAACGTCTGTGATCATCGCCATTCTGTAATATTGTTGAATATTCTATGTTTATAAGACGAATACATTATCTGTGTGCCAGGGGAAATTTCTATACCCCACATAACTCATAGATTGTAATATTAGTGCAGAATCTATAGGGCCATCACTGGATGTTACATCTATTGTCGGACAAATCTTGAGAGGTTCATCCATATGGATGTTAGCATTGTTCTCCCTACCCAGAAAACTTTTCTATAAATAATACATGTTTAATAATATTCTCTATACATAGAGCTGTAGATCGAGTCCATTTCTACAGGTTTTTGATATAAACAATTAACAGACACATAAAAAATGCCATAAAGTAGAAGAAAGGGATAAACTTGTTTTACTGTTACTTAATTGCCTATAAAATGTTTACATTTTTTGCCCGCCTAGAAAATGCCTGTTCAGGAAGAGCATAAAAGATGGAATCAATTCTTTCCCCTCCAGCATTTCATTTTTGATATGAAAAGTAAAATTTGACAGTAATTTTGTTTTAGAGCTCAGAGGATTGTTTTTTGACACTAAAAAAAAAAGTTTACGGGAGGAAGAAAATGTAAAGATAAATAATTTCCAAATTTTAGCAAAAGTTGCAATGCGCAGAATGTGTGAAGGTATCGGATTATGGTGTGAATAAGGACAAAGAGGACAAAGGCCTGTATAGGCATGAAAATATAAAGCCTGACAATAAAAGTGATTGGCCTCAGTCACACTATACTATAGATATTCTGGTAGTTTGCCTTTAAGGGGAACATGTTGTTAAAAAAGACCAGCAGTATTGCTTAAACCAGGGGTCCTCAAACTGCGGCCCGAAGGCCACATGCGGCCCGCCAGACACTTCTGTCTGGCCCCGCTGACAACGCCGGCAGGCGTGCATTTATAATGAAGCTCCTGGGGAGCTCGAGCCAGGACATGGAGCGCACTTCACTTTACCTATTGGAGGGCACCGCTCCCGATGTCTGTGTGACATGCTCTGCCTCCGGCCCACTGTTTAAAAAGTTTGAGGACCCCTGGCTTAAACCAATGTTAAGCATAGTTGAAAAGAATTTTTTTTACTATATTTAAAAATGATATTCTTATATATAGCATTTTTGGCCACTAAGCCTATTAATAGTATGATGCTTCCTGTTCTATAGAGATCACGCTTGACAGTCATCTCAATATCTTTACACATAGGATACGTGTAACTGATGGGCACAGCTCACCTCCTCCAGCCTCTGCACAGGTCACAGAGCATGCTCACAACACTTCATAGAAGGCAATGAATGTTCCTGTCTACATTTTCCTATGTTCTATGTCACTGTTGTAAAGCATATCACTGGCTTCGAGTAACAGAAGATTACTCAAGATGGCCATCCCATAGTCATAAGTGGAAATAGCATTTAAAAAATATAAAATAGGATAATAAAAATATTAGATAAAAAGATTACTTATTATGACTTATTATTTTCAGCTTCAACAATCTCTTTGTTAGGGAGAAAAAAAAGCTGGACCACCACTTCCCCTCCATTTTAATAATCAGTGTCTGATCTTAGACTAACTATAACATGTAATGGTGCTCCGCCATGTGGATGATTTTCTAAAAGGGAGTAAAGGGTAATCTTTATGGCCTCGTTGGCAGGAGGCAGGGGCGAACCTGCCCCTTTCGCCGCCCGAGGTGAACTACAGAAAGCCGCCCCCCCCCCCCCGCCAGGGGGCATGGCGAAGTGCAGGGGGCGGGGCTTAGCGCCGTTTGCCGGCAGAGAGCAGGCACAGAGATGACCTGCTCTCTGCCTGAGCGTGAGAGGAGGCTGCTGGAGCAGCGCTGCTCCACTGGCCTCCCCAAACCACCGCTCGGTGCTAAGCCAGTCCAGGACAGCTTGTCCTGGACTGGCTTAGGTAACCAAAAATGCCGCCCTCCCTGAGACCCTGGCATAGCGCCGCCTGAAGCGCTTGCTTCAGGTCGCCTCATGGGAGGTGCGGCGCTGGCTGGAGGCACAACTTAATGTTCCTCAAACATCTATGTCATGGCTCCTAACTATCACATGCTTGTACTGATTTTTATAATGTTGTAGAGGAGCCACTAGGCCTCCTTAGGCCCCCATGTCTTAGATTCAACCTCTGTACCTCCATCAGTTTCATCCCGGCTTGGTCTCTCTTTATCAAGTGAGTCCTTTCTTAAATTTCCCTTTGCCTTGACATGTCCAGTCATGAGTGCCATGAGAGGAGCAACTTTTCACAGTATGATAACACAAGATGCTAGCTATCAAACATGGGCACATTCGCAGTCATCCGGCGATTGCCTTGTGAGTTGCAAGCCATCATTGTTTTTGCTAACATATCACAATATCGTACTAGATTGATTTAATCTAAAATCGGAGTCCTTGGGCCCACCAGATGAAATTATTCTAGAGGCCCACCCTCTAACAAAACCTAGGATATAGACCATAGACCTTCAAATGAGGGTGTCTTCTACTGGATCATTATTGTGTTAGACCCTAGGCCCATCGGAAGATTGTCTTGTATTCTGGTGGGCCAGTCTGACACTGGTTGCATAGGACTTATAAAACATGGCAGCTTTCTTAGGCCTGTTTCACATCTTCGCTTGGCAATTCCATTGGGGACCCGCCCGAACAGAATACCGAACGCATTGGCAAGCAGTGAGCTTGTTGAAAGCACATTGACCGCATAGACTGTAATGGGGTCCGTGTGCCTTCCACAGGTGTCCGCACGGAACATGTGGATAGAAAAGCACTACATGATCTAGTTTCCTATCCGAATGACTTGTGCGGACACTGCATAGAAAGCACACGGACCCCATTATAGTCTATGGGGTCCGTTTGCTGTCACTGCTCACCACTTGCCAATGCGTTCGATATTCTGTTCAGGGGATACCCATGTGGACTCCCAGAACAGATTACCAAATGCAGATGTGAACCAGGCCTTACAGATAAACCTCAATATGATATTGCAGGCTCAGCACCATTGATGTGAATGGGTCTGAGCTACATTACCACACAACGTGTGGACAAATGAGGTGCTGTTCTTGAAAATAGGCAGCCATATTATATGAATCATGTACAACCCCTTGAAAAGGTGAGGTGATGCATGTTACAGAACCGTATATCCAAGTTCAGCAAATGTAAGAGTTCTGCACATTGTCATGTCAAATTTCATTATGTTTCAGCAAAGTTCAATATGAGACTTATTAAGTCAAGGAATATTTGTTACTCCTTACAAGTGTCGACTAATGATAAGATAATTCAGGTGCAGAAAAGTACAGGTGCAGGAAAATCTTCAGATTCATTTGCCAAAGCAATTATGACCCAATTATGACAGATGCATGTTCAGTGGAAGTCTTGGAAAAGGGAATCAGACCTTCACACAATCCAAGAACCTGCGAAATCTGGTCCAGCAGATGTTACGTGCGTCTTAGATAACCCGGCAATCACTCTGCATTAGCAGCATAAAAGCGGGCGCAATGAGCTTTGCTCTCTCAACCTTACAACAGTTTTCATTTACTCGGATAACAAAGTATCAGTTCTTTGCTTTGACAGGTAAATGTCAGCTTAGTGCAAGGTAAATGACAACTACCTTGAAATTGAAATACAAAACCTTCTGCATCCTCTTCCCGGCATAATAATAAAGGACTGAACTTGGTTGTATGCTTCCTGATAAACACAGGAGAAACCTGTAGCTCATAGGGCTCCAGTATTAATAATGTCTTCTTTATGGGGCACATGGGCCTTTAAGTATAGGATTGCCTCTGCACCCTCTATAGACACAACCCTACTAATAATGCTGAAGACAACCCAATATGGCTGCTATCATGACTCTCTCTTGCGATGCCATCCAGTGTTTCTAGAATCCAGAATGAGGCCATCTTTAAAGAGGACCTTTCGCCACCTCCAACTTTTTGCATCTTTTCTGCTCCACTGATTCCAGCACAGTTGGAACTTTTCTTCTACCCCCCCATTGTTCCTGAGCAATCCATGTAGTTAGTTTCAGCCTCCAAAATACAAAATGTTCTCTCTACAGTGGGAGAGAGGATTGGAAGAGATATCCTGGACTGAAGGAGATGGTCTGAGACCGCCCATCTGACAGGAGGAAGTCCAAATAGCATAGTGGGTGCTGAAACTACCAGCATTTAATTGCTCCGGAACAGTGGGGGAATAGAGAGAAAACCCAACTGCGGCGGAGTGGAGCAATGATTAATAAAGGATGCAAAGAGTCGGCATTGGTGGAGGTGGTGAAAGATCCCTTTGGATAACTTACTGCACCCTGATATCTCACCACAAAAACTAAGGAAAGCAATGGAAAAAAGTTGAGCTGATTAGCAACTGTTTACTTAACACATTAAAAGTCAAGTTGAACTTGGCTACATCTGTATCTTCCCAGTAATGTACAGTATTGCCATCCACATCCCTTCATCCAAATAAAGATGTAGGTGCAAAATGACTCAAAACTTAAAAGGTCTTTCTTGGCCCCCCACAGGTCCTCAGCATCTGATCGGTGGGGGTCTCACACTCGGAACCTACTGAGTCTGTACAGCGGCACACAAAGTTTTCACTCTCCAAATATTCAACAGAATTAGAAAATCTGCCCCTTATTTTAAAGCTAACCACAGTATATAAATATGTACCAAGTTAGCTCCCTCTAGTGGTCAGGGCATGTATCCTGAATTATAACATTTACAGTCCTATGAAAAAGTTTGGGCACCCCTATTAATCTTAATCATTTTTAGTTCTAAATATTTTGGTGTTTGCAACAGCCATTTCAGTTTGATATATCTAATAACTGATGGACACAGTAATATTTCAGGATTGAAATGAGGTTTATTGTACTAACAGAAAATGCGCAATATGCATTAAACCAAAATTTGACCGGTGCAAAAATATGGGCACCTCAACAGAAAAGTGACATTAATATTTAGTACATCCTCCTTTTGCAAAGATAACAGCCTCTAGTCGCTTCCTGTAGCTTTTAATCAGTTCCTGGATCCTGGATGAAGGTATTTTGGACCATTTCTTTCAACAAAACAATTCAAGTTCAGTTAAGTTTGATGGTCGCCGAACATGGACAGCCCGCTCTCAAATGATCTGAAAACAAAGATTGTCCAACATAGTTGTTCAGGGGAAGGATACAAAACGTTGTCTCAGAGATTTAACCTGTCAGTTTCCACTGTGAGGAACATAGTAAGGAAATGGAAGACCACAGGGACAGTTCTTGTTAAGCCCAGAAGTGGCAGGCCAAGAAAAATATCAGAAAGGCAGAGAAGAAGAATGGTGAGAACAGTCAAGGACAATCCACAGACCACCTCCAAAGAGCTGCAGCATCATCTTGCTGCAGATGGTGTCACTGTGCATCGGTCAACTATACAGCGCACTTTGCACAAATAGAAGCTGTATGGGAGAGTGATGAGAAAGAAGCCGTTTCTGCACGTATGCCACAAATAGAGTTGCCTGAGGTATGAAAAAGCACATTTGGACAAGGCAGCTTCATTTTGGAAACAAAAATTGAGTTGTTTGGTTATAAAAAAAGGCGTTATGCATGGCGTCCAAAAAGAAACAGCATTCCAAGAAAAACACATGCTACCCACTGTAAAATTTGGTGGAGGTTCCATCATGCTTTGGGGCTGTGTGGCCAATGCCGGCATCGGGAATCTTGTTAAAGTTGAGAGTCGCATGGATTCCACTCAGTATCAGCAGATTCTTGAGAATAATGTTCAAGAATCAGTGACGAAGTTGAAGTTACGCCGGGGATGGATATTTCAGCAAGACAATGATCCAAAACACCGCTCCAAATCCTCAGGCATTCATGCAGAGGAACAATTACAATGTTCTGGAATGGCCATCCCAGTCCCCAGACCTGAATATCATTGAACATCTGTGGGATGATTTGAAGCGGGCTGTCCATGCTCGGCGACCATCTAACTTAACTGAACTTGAATTGTTTGTCCAAAATACCTTTATCCAGGATCCAGGAACTGATTAAAAGCTACAGGAAGCGACTAGAGGCTGTTATCTTTGCAAAAGGAGGATCTACTAAATATTAATGTCACTTTTCTGTTGAGGTGCCCATACTTTTGCACCGGTCAAATTTTGGTTTAATGCATATTGCACATTTTCTGTTAGTACAATAAACCTCATTTCAATCCTGAAATATTACTGTGTCCATCAGTTATTAGATATATCAAACTGAAATGGCTGTTGCAAATACCAAAATATTTAGAACTAAAAATGATTAAGATTAATAGGGGTGCCCAAACTTTTTCATAGGACTGTATCAACTCCACTGTAAACCCCTATATGATAAAACCAATTAGCACAAAAGGTAATAGTAATAAAGTAAAGCACGGCTCTTAAACACCGCAAAGTTCACTATAAGACTTTTTGGGACAGACCATAAGACATAACAAGATAATAACATTTCAGAAGCCATTTAACATAATGCCTTGAATATTAGTGGAAGGGCAAAGTAACATAACACTCATAACCTTGTTTGACATGGGAGTCCATTAAGAGATCGTAGAGCAAGGGGAAAAAAAATCCCTAAGGGATTTTGGTAAATGACCTCTTCATTGTGCAAGTCATTTACTAAATATAGCAAATCTATAAATTGTAGAGCAGGTCAAAGGAAAAGCTTTTCTCTATAGGGTGGATTGTATCGCCTGAGCATTTCCTGAAAAAGAGAAAAAATCAATCTCTTTGTTATTTTTAAACAAACCCTGAGGTTCTTAGTGTTGTATTGTATGGCAAAAGAGTGTATATACTGTATATATACCATTATATATCATAGCAAAGGCGATTAGTAAAGGGGATATTCTACCTCCCTAGGAAATAGGGAAAATGTTCCCCAAACCTTTCTGTATGAATAGGGTCACATTCTCTTGGCATCTCCCACATGATCAAGATAAAAAATCACAAATATTAGGGAATAGAGATGAGCGAACTCTAAAATGTCCGAGGTTCGAAATCCGATTCGAACAGCCGCACACTGTTCGACTGTTTGAACGGATTTCGAACCCCATTATAGTCTATGGGGGGAAATGCTCGTTTCAGGGGTACGCAAAATTCGATAAAATTATACTCACCAAGTCCACGAGTGACGGTCGGGCTGGATTCTCCTTGAAGTCTTCTCCCGGTGCAGCGCCCCAGCGGCGTCTTCCAGCTGGAAGTCACTCTGCCTAGGCATTGGGGCCTAGGCAGAGCCGACTGCGCATGCGCGGTCGGCTCTGCCCGGCCCGACGCCTGATAGAGCCAACTGCGCATGCGTGGGCATGCCCGCGCATGCGCAGTCGGCTCTGCCTAGGCAGAGTGAATTCCAGCTAGAAGACGCCGCGGGGACGCTGCACGGAGAAGACTTCTAAAGGTAAGAAAAGAACCAGCGTTGATTGGCAGAATGTATAGCATTCTGCCAATCAACGCTGGTTCTGCATCGAACCTTAAACTTCGAACAGCTAGTAGTGTTCGATCGAGTACGAGTATTTCGAATACCATAGTATTCGATCGAACACCTACTCAATCAAACACTACTCGCTCATCTCTATTAGGGAACTCAAGGTCAAGTATCTCTGTATGAAAGGATGTTTCATACCAAACATTGGTGGTCAAATCGTAACATCAAGACCTTCTGCTTTGGGTAACAAAATCCAAAGTCATAATGGGTGATTCTACTCTATATGCACTGGGCGTGTAAATACTATGCAGAAGGGTCATTTGCAAACCACATGGGTCTCCGATCCCACAGTAGATTACCCAACTTAGACTTCGCAAAAAGTACATGTAGAATCCACACCAAAAATTTTAAAAATGGCTACTGTTACCCTGGAATTTGTACATTTCCATATTGTATTACCTGTCCATCTGACTGTTGTATATTCCTTGGTAAGTCAGTGGAACGTAAGAAACTTCATTTTCGAGAAATTTCCTATGTTTATAAACGGTTCGTCTTCAGTATCCACCACGGTGTGAACGCTAACTCAATTTGTATAAAGCGGCCGGTCGAGATGATTTGCTCCAGTGAGATTCAATGTTACTTTCGCCTTTAATTCTTTCCAAAGAGTAACCAAGTAACATCACAAAAACTCACTGCAAGGACAATAATTTACATAAGATAACACTAAGCTGTTTGGAAAAGGCCATTAGCCATTGACGGATACGGAATATTCACACTCTGCTTCATGTGGTCACACACACTTTATTATAACTACTGGAAAGGCTTACACTATAATAACCAAAAACTGAAGACAGTCTCTATACCACTCATACAATACCGATGAAATGACAACACTGTACACATGGGGTTAAAATTGTCATTTAAAGGGAAATTACCATTCATCAGAAAATAACACATTTTTGTATAATTTTTTTATTATTATTTTTTACATTTTTTGTTTACTTTTGTTTTGTCATGTCTATTCATGTCAAAATAAATTACAAAATATTATAATTTTCACATGTACTGGCATGATAGCAGAACCGGCTGCACGGCATCTCGTTTTACAGCCTGCAGTGAAATTGAATCTTATCACTTCATTATCACCAGTAGACAGAGGACTAATGAGACTTTCATTGAAAGGCCTTTGACAAAACACAAAGGAAGTGTACAAGCAAGAGGGAACTGAGTGAAGAGACACAATCATCTGCGGAGGGCTACCCAAATTTTAAGGTACCCAAACAGATGATGCAACATGAAGCTCTTGAGCCCCAATGCAAAATCTGTCCCAGGTCTCCCCAACTGTAATGTATTATTTATAGTACTGGTCTCCCTATATTATGAATGGAAACCTTATGGACCCACCAAGACTCTTGGATCTGAGTGTGACTGCGCCCCTGACCCTCTGCATCCCCCCACGTTACACCCCTGTACCTATTGAATTTAAATGAGTGTTACCTGAGCTCACCAAGTTTGACAAGATCAGCCGACCTTCTACTGTCTATGGGTTTGTCCCGACTCTTCCCCAACAATGAAAGAAGAATCGCGCATGTTGGGTTTTTAACATTTTTGTTCTCATTCGAGATACATCAATAGATATATTTGAGAGCGGCTTATTCCCCTCTTTCCATTGCTCACTGAGCCAAGCATGCATGCATGTGAATTGATTTTCTCCATTGAAAAATATTACCATTTTTATAGATATGCAAATGAGGTTTGGGTTTTGTCATTGCTCCAAAGAGCTCATTTGCAAATTTGCAAAAAGAGAGATGTCTCCGTAACGGAGACAGCAATTCCTAATGGAAAACACTGTGTGATCCAGATGACCCTAACCCAGGGGTGCTCACACTTTTTCCGCATGCGAGTTACTTATAAAATGACCCAGTCAAAAGATCTACTACCCAGTTCTTGTGGGCAGGGCCTGTGGGCAGGGCCTGGGCCGCAGCATTGTCAGATTGACATCGGATCCCGGAGAGGTAAGTAACATTGTTTATTATGTTCTCTCACCTCCCCTGGGGCTCCGATTATTATACTCGGGGGTCTGAAAAGACCCCCGAATATAATAATAGCGGTAGTGGGATCACGGCCTGGCCCGGGCCTATTCACTACCGCCCGCCGCGGCCTATAGTACATGGGGAAGCGGGGGCAGCAGTGAACAGGTCTGGGGAGGTTGGTAAATAGGCCGCTACCTGCTGGGAATACTCCAGCAGGTAGGGGCCTATTATAAAACAAACAAACAGAAAGTTCTCATATTTACTGACCTCGATGCTGCTGCTGCTCCCGCTGCCGCCGCCACATCCTTTTCTCCTGGCAGACGTCTGCTTATCAGCGTAGGCGGTGTGATGATGCCGCCTACACTGAAACGCAGACGTCTGAACCAGCGCAAGGAGAGCAGCAGCAAACAAAAAATAAGTAAAAATAAATAAAAAATGTCCTGCGATCGACCCATACTTCCTTTGCGGTCGACCTGTAGATCACGATCGACGTATTGGGCACCACTGCCCTAACCTATCTATCTGCAGGACTGGGTTGATATGTTGATTTCGGTGTCCCACTCCCTTTGCACCTGTTATCTATTCACAGGATGGTAATAAGTGTTTGATCAATAAGGGTCTAAATGTTGTGACCCTTGTTGGCCATGAGAATGGGGATCCTGTGCAACCCTCCCATATGACCAGAGTAGCAGTCAAGCATACACATGGCTGCTCCATTCATCTCTATGGGATAGTTGAAGAGAAGCCAAGTGCAAGGCCCCATTTTCATGATTGTTTAGGGGGCCAATGAGCAGATCCCCACCGATCAGCAACTTGTCAGTGTCACCCATCCTATGAGTAGGTGATAAGTCTAAAAGTTGGGACAAGTCCCTTAAATTTGCATTTTTAACAATACATAAGTAACTTCCATAGCATAAATCATACATAAACCTACATACCAATACACATACTGTACATGTGGTATATGTTATGTAGATGTAGTATAAGTACAACGCCATACAAGGCTACCGTCTATGCAGCTCGTTCCTTTTCACACAACATATGGAAGATCATTACTAGCAGCACAGTGGTAGGTAAATTGCTGGAAACTGAAGGAATGAATTACATTATAAGAACAAATGAATAAAATCAAAGCAATATGAGCAAATACATATTTATGCATCATCATGATGAAGACGAGAGATTCCAGCACTAAGGGCATATTTAATATTTTATTCTGGCATTATTGGAACATTATATATGAAGTCATAGAGGCAACTCATTTAGTAAAATTTCCGAAAGCTATTTTTTATTATTATTATTTCTCTAAACAATTTAGTTTTATTCTTTCTAATTCTTTCTAGTCTCTAATTCTTCCCTAAAAAGGGTGGCCCCCTGAATGTAATGGGGTGACGCATTAACCATATAATGTATCATGGCATTGTTCTGCTGCAGTCATAGAAAGGTACAAATGTCCTGTTCTCTCTGCTGGTCTCCAATTTGATAAGTGTCAAAATGCTGGGCGTCTATTTCCCAGGTCCCCAGCGATCAGAAGAATTGGGGACCCTAAGTTCCCTTAAAGTTCCCTTGTGAATGGAGCGTAAGACTGGCGCTCCGTTCCTGGGTATGGTGATTGCATCTCTGGCAGTGCCCGCAGTTTCATAGCAGTGGGGGAGTGAGGGATGAGTCGTTTACATTGGTACCATTTTGAGGCACATACAGTTAACTTTAGGATCACTTTTTATTCTTTTTTGTGGCCACGCTGAGATGTTGTTTATCATTAACCCTTTAGAAGCTCTAGTTTACAACTAAATATACAGGGGACTTACATATTTTAAAGGGGTTGTACCACGACTTAAAATGTATACTTTATCCACACCATAGGAAATAAGTGTGTGATCAGTGGGGGTCTGACCACTGGGTTCCCCACTGATCATAAGAATAAGGATCCCATGCCCTCGCCTCGCTCATTTAAATGGAATGGGTGATTGCACACGTGTGCTCAGTCCACAGAGTTAAATAGAGTGGCAGCGCGCATGTGCAACCGCCATCCTATAGAAACTGGGGGATATGGGACTTTGGTTCTTGTCATTGGTAGGAATCAAAGCACTGGGGCCTGCAAGGAACCTATGCTTATGTCCTACACTTATGGAGAGAAGTTTAATTTGTATTACAACCCATTTCAATTACAAAATACAGACTAGCCAAAAGACAGCATGGTGGTCAGTGGTTAGCACTGGAGTCCTGGATTCAAATCCTGCCAAGGACAACATCTGTAAAGAGTTTGTATGTTCTACTCATGTTTGCCTGGGTTTTCTCCCACACTCCCAAGACATACTGATAGGGGAAAAAAATACAGACTAGCAGATCACACGGTCAAATATTAGATTTTTAGATTACTATTTCTTAAATTCTATTTTTGGTTGGATATTTTTGTGTCTAGTCCCCGCCGCAGTGCTAACCACTGTTCTTCTGTGCCATGCTAATGCCAACTTGATATTCCTCTGAACTTCTGACTTGAGATGATTGAAGTAACCTACTCTTTGGTGAAGATTACGCCAACTTGAGAAGCAGACAACCCCTTCACTTAACGCCTCTGTTCAGACAGACTAGGACGCTACGTCTTGCTTTTTTGGAACCCTACACAGAAACAAATTGCTCTCTCCAAACAAGAAAGCAGGTCTTACATGAAGTGGAACAATTAATTTCGCGCTTGTCATCACCGCCTCAGTAGAAAGTTGATTCAAATCAGATATCTGTGGCACGTTGCTGCAGAGAGCGACCAATCCGGGGCCACACGGCCTGACACATAATGAGGATGATTTCCATTGTAAAACAATCCATCAATAAGAGTAATTACAATATTGATCTCAATGGCTGAAGGTTTGAGTTCAGAATCCTTCCTAAAGAGTTGTAAGAAGCAGTAAAGTGTAATGGACTATTCCATCACCGATGTCTGCCGCATCTAAAGCAGCTGATATTGTGCAGAGCTCCTCATAATTACTCATTGACTCCAGGGTTCTGCTTCACTGCTTTGCATCTATACCACAATTATTGACATGAAGAGCGGCTTGGCCAGATAAATGAAAAGATGGGACCTTGTGCAAGTTTATTAAAAGAAAAAAAAAAAAAAACATTATCTGCATCAGCAAAATTCTCCGGAAATGTAAATAATGCCCCCAGATTTTGCTAATCAGGGAATGTAATTATATTTTGTATTACATTGCTTCTGGGTGATAAGATGCATGCTCGGTGGAGACAGCTCATTTTACAGTGGCTGATCTTACAGTATTTCGTGACAGATAGAGAATTATACATTACGGTTATTATGGTAAACAATGGGAAAGAATTAAGGCATTAGGGTGAAATGTGCTTGCAAAATGTCACTCCGCGGATTGCAACTTTTGCTGACGTAGCTCGCCTTTGTCGTAGCAAAGACTCCGCTCACAGGCATGTACGATGTATGGCTCCAAAATGTCAAATCTGGAGTTTAGTGGAATATTTTACATGAAGCGAAGAGTTGTCCGGAACTTTTCTTATTCTCGTCAAAGTAACGAGGACGAACGTGTCTGATGGATCTGCTTTCATGGTCAGCCTGGTCATCTACACATTGGACCACAGTAAATGTGCCAAAACACATAACAGTAAATCTAAAAATAACAGCCAATTTTGTAGGGTTGGCTATCTTATGTGAATGAGGGTCCTGACTGTCCCCTTATTGATAATGTAATGTCCTAGCGGGGCCACCCTTGGAAGGGAGTGGAATGTCTTGCTTATGTTCTTGCACTTTAATATCTTTATATCATGAATAATAGGTCTTATAACCTTAAATTTCTGGCATTTTATGTTACATTAATAGTGTATTCATTGAATTATACAAGAATGAAGAACCCAGAAGAAATCTCTTCAACTATATCGAGAAATGAAAATTTCAACCTTATTGACCTAGTGCCCATCACGACATTGAAACAACAATAATCTGTTAGTAGTCAGCCTGTCGTATATAGTATGATACCAATGTTCATCTGATGGTGCCTTCATGGAAGAATTTTGGATGAAGTTTTCCTCGAGACCACCAGACTTTATTTTGTCAATTACTTAGTGATAATATTATATAACAATGTCCTCCAGTATAATAAAGTAGATCCCTACTGGAGTCTTACATCTAGGTTTCTCTTCTCTCATCCTTACTCTTATCTCATAATTTAGACTCAGAAGTTGATGTTGTTCTTAGAACAAAATCAAATCAAACTAAACCCACCTCCAGGTTTTAGTTCATCCCACCATACCTTGCCATATCCTGGGGTAAATGCTCGACCCTTGTTTACAAATAAGGTGGTTCATCTATAGACTGGAGCCATAATGGAAAAGCAAATAGGATTAACAAGGGCTGGGTCCCCTCTTTCCGAGGGCCCTATCGAAGTTGTATAGGATGGTTCTACGATACGTATGAATGTGAAAAATTTAATCCAGCTAACTATATATTATATATATATATATATATATATATATATATATATATATATATATATCTCGCATCTGGGCTGCAAAAACCTGTGCACGCTATTTATAGTGGATGTGACACTGCATCATAGACTGCATCAGAATATAGTATTGGCACTGCAAATATTACATCTGGTCATGGCCTATAGATTCGGTAGATAAGTAGCTCTGCAACTCTGACCTCACTATTTCACGCCGCTGATTTCATTACTGTGTACCAGTTTACTATGTATCTACTACATCACAGTAGATATATTATATACTCCAGTAGTGCATTACATTTCTGACTTCATCCTTACAGCACATTATAGTACAGTATAGTATATATGATTTACCAAAGTAGTGCATTAAATTATTATACACTGCAGAACTACCTATTACAGTTCTAGCTTTGTCACTATCATCTTTTTTATTGTTACAATGTTGCTGTAACGTCCCATTTTTTTTTTCTCTCTGATTTTCACTAAAAAGCCTAATTTCACTAGAAAAATAAAGATCACATATGAGGCTATAGAAAAACAGCAAAACAAAGTCAATATATAAGAAAATATATACGCTTGCACACCCGTGCATAGAGGAGATGTATGTGCCGTATAATACTTTACCGCACCGTTACATATGACACGTGTCAGGATTTTGTCATGCTTCCTCTGTGATGTATCTGGTGACCTGTATCAGATACGCTGCCACACATTCACAGTGAGGTATTGCAAGATAAGCCTGACGTGCCCTCAAAATTCTGTGGGGGTGAGCAACCCGCTGGTTTTACAACTACCAACACTCAGGGGATCCAAATGTATTTTTCTCTCTCAAATGAGCAGAGAAATTGCACTACTGTGAAATAAGCAGGGGTCGCTTCTCTGTATGATCAGAGCTACGGAAGACACAGCGGGGATTGCTATATACTTTCATAGCCTTCCTCAATGCAGGACAGGCCAGATTTACTCTTTAACTCCCAGTACAAAATAGAGGGTACACAAGGATCGTTTTCTAGTGTTGCCCCAAAATTTGAAATAATTTTCCATGATTTTTTGTATATACATAAATATTTTTTAATAATATTTATTTTTTATTAAAACATTTTTTGAATACCTAACCTCTCACCCCAACCTAACCTGCCAGGGAACAGGGATGAAAAAAAAACTAAATTCATTTATTAAATGCTGTCTCCATCGGGACCCAATATCATGATAAGAGATTGGATTTTGTAATTTTGCTGCTAACATAACCTCAGTCATCAAATGAACCCAAGAACGTACCAAAGGGGAGTCTTCCAATTTCTTAATAATATCTTTCTTGACAAAAGAATATCTAACCCTTCATTCACATCTGCGTTCGGTATTCCGTTCGGGGAGTCTGCATAGGGACCCCCGAACGGAATACCGAAAGCAACTGCAGGCACTGTGCAGTAAAAGCACATGGACTCCATAGACTTTAATGAGTTCCGTGTGCTGGCTGCGCGCTGCCCGCATGAATCATGTGGACAGGAAAGTAGATTGTGAACTACTTTCCTGTCCGCATGATCCCTGTGGAGATCTGGCGGCAAGCACACGGACCCCATTATAGTCAATGGGGTCTATGTGCTTTCACTGGCACACCGCTTGCAGTTGCGTTTGGTATTCCGTTTGAAGGGTCCTCATGTGGACTCCTTCGGACGGAATATCAACACAGATTTGAACGAGGCCTTACATAATGGTTCTCTTCATCGAACTAACCCACTAACCCTCCTTTATAATCGTAGCAGGAGATTGAATATCAGTTCCCAAAAATGATGTGTCACCATAGGCTATGAACCAAATCCTCATGCAAAATGGACAACTGGAATCATACCTAATATCACAAATATATATATCTACTTAAGAGTATAATATACCATATAAACATAAAATAATAATAACGATAAGAGATTTTTACCATATTTTAAATGTTTAAATATAAGAAGTTTTATAAATTGTATATACATTTTATTTTTTTTTTATAAATTTGTAGAAAGTTATATATTTTATAAATTTTCATAGATATTTAGCTGAGCTCTGATTGATCGTTATATAAAATAAATTTTCCTTTTAGATCATTTTGATAAATTAGACCCATTATCATAGCAAGGAAAATCTATGTTTCTAGTAGGAATTGGTGCAATGCATTGGTAAAAACATTCCCAACTTCTAAAACATCCAAAAAACAGTTAGGGCCCCTTCACATGGCGTAAGCACTCGGCTCATTCCGAGCCGTACAGGCGAGCACTTCTAAACACTTCACTTCAATGGGAGCACGCGTACAGCCGGCTTTATGAGTGCTCCCATTGAAGTGAATGGGAAGTCTTTAGAAGCACTCGCGTGTACGGCTCGGAATGAGCCGAGCACTTACGCCGTGTGAAGGGGCCCTTAGACCTCCTGGACTTCTAGAAGAGATGGGCTGCAGAGGCCTCCAGAAAAGTGTGTGTGGGACCAGGAAACTGCATTATAAGACTGGCATGGTTATTGAGAAAAAGTTGATATGTAAGGTTAAAAGGAATTTAACAGCTGGTCATCTAGTGTATACGACACCAGTTCTCTTAATAATCATGGCCTAAAGTATCACTTTTTGGAAACAGCACCAACGTTTCTTGTCACCTCCCCCATCTGGTAATTGATCCAAAATTTTACTTCTAGAGATATCAAGATTTTTCTATTTTGTTTTAGTCACCCACTAGTTCTAAAAAGGTGCCGTCTACTGATGTGATGTGCCGTCCCTTCATATGAATGAATCGTGATCAAGGAAGACAGAATACAAAGAAATGTCAGGGACTGTGATGGCGGTGAAGAATCTTACAGCTTAGCATTATAAGAATTGTATTACCTTGACATTTTTAGCGCTTTTTTTTCCTTAATCATTGGGAACACCTTTAAGACTAAAGTAATAAGCCCATCATGTAGGAGCTAGAAACCCTTCAGAAGGAAGATAACCCTACACTGACCCAAGTGTGTTTGTCGATCGTAAGCATGTAACTAGCTACTGATGAGAAAACTACAATAGGCAAAGCGAGATGGTTATTGTGCGCAGCGGACGTTGATTGATGTCTAATAAGCCGGTCAGAGGCAGAGTAGCGCTTACTGTCACACGGTCATCAATCAACATTCACTTTCCACTTGAGAAAGGCGTGAACTTCAGAATGGTACGCAACGATTGTTAATTGCTAAGTGGTATGGCTGTCCGCACAATTTACATGTCATACAGTCGTGTCAAGGTAAATAATTAGAAGTCGCTCATTTTCATGTAGGAAAAAAAAATTCCAGTAATAGGTTCATATCTCTGAGTACAATTGAAATTAACTTTAGAATTAGTTTCCAAAATCTGTCAAGCAATACGTAATATGAACACTATCCAACTGAATTACTGCAGATGCCATTTTTCTGACTCGATTTGGCCACTCAACTTCCACTTCCCATTTATTTAGAATATTGGGGGACATAGTGATGACTAGAGATGAGCGAACAGTGTTCTATCGAACACATGTTCGATCGGATATCAGGGTGTTCGCCATGTTCGAATCGAATCGAACACCACGTGGTAAAGTGCGCCAAAATTCGATTCCCCTCCCACCTTCCCTGGCGCCTTTTTTGCACCAATAACAGCGCAGGGGAGGTGGGACAGGAACTACGACACTGGGGGCATTGAAAAAAATTGGAAAAAGTCATTGGCTGCCGAAATCAGGTGACCTCCATTTTAGACGAATAGTGGATTTCAAATCCGGGTCATATGAGAATGTGAACTTTGTGACTATGAGACAGGGATAGCTGTACAGGCAGGGATAGCTAGGGATAACCTTTATTTAGGGGGGAATGTTATTAAAAATAACTTTTTGGGGCTCTATCGGGTGTGTAATTGTGATTTTTGTGAGATAAACTTTTTCCCATAGGGATGCATTGGCCAGCGCTGATTGGCCGAATTCCGTACTCTGGCCAATCAGTGCTGGCCAATGCATTCTATTAGCTTGATGAAGCAGAGTGTGCACAAGGGTTCAAGCGCACCCTCGGCTCTGATGTAGCAGAGCCGAGGCTGCACAAGGGTTCAAGCGCACCCTCGGCTCTGATGTAGGAGAGCCGAGGGTGCACTTGAACCCTTGTGCACCCTCAGCTCTGCTACATCAGAGCCGAGGGTGCGCTTGAACCCTTGTGCACACTCTGCTTCATCAAGCTAATAGAATGCATTGGCCAGCGCTGATTGGCCAATGTATTCTATTAGCCTGATGAAGTAGAGCTGAATGTGTGTGCTAAGCACACACATTCAGCTCTACTTCATCGGGCTAATAGAATGCATTGGCCAGCGCTGATTGGCCAGAGTACGGAACTCGACCAATCAGCGCTGGCTCTGCTGGAGGAGGCGGAGTCTAAGATCGCTCCACACCAGTCTCCATTCAGGTCCGACCTTAGACTCCGCCTCCTCCGGCAGAGCCAGCGCTGATTGGCCGAAGGCTGGCCAATGCATTCCTATGCGAATGCAGAGACTTAGCAGTGCTGAGTCAGTTTTGCTCAACTACACATCTGATGCACACTCGGCACTGCTACATCAGATGTAGCAATCTGATGTAGCAGAGCCGAGGGTGCACTAGAACCCCTGTGCAAACTCAGTTCACGCTAATAGAATGCATTGGCCAGCGCTGATTGGCCAATGCATTCTATTAGCCCGATGAAGTAGAGCTGAATGTGTGTGCTAAGCACACACATTCAGCACTGCTTCATCACGCCAATACAATGCATTAGCCAGTGCTGATTGGCCAGAGTACGGAATTCGGCCAATCAGCGCTGGCTCTGCTGGAGGAGGCGGAGTCTAAGATCGCTCCACACCAGTCTCCATTCAGGTCCGACCTTAGACTCCGCCTCCTCCAGCAGAGCCAGCGCTGATTGGCCGAATTCCGTACTCTGGCCAATCAGCACTGGCTAATGCATTGTATTGGCTTGATGAAGCAGTGCTGAATGTGTGTGCTTAGCACACACATTCAGCTCTACTTCATCGGGCTAATAGAATGCATTGGCCAGCGCTGATTGGCCGAATTCCGTACTCTGGCCAATCAGCACTGGCTAATGCATTGTATTGGCTTGATGAAGCAGTGCTGAATGTGTGTGCTTAGCACACACATTCAGCTCTACTTCATCGGGCTAATAGAATGCATTGGCCAATCAGCGCTGGCCAATGCATTCTATTAGCGTGAACTGAGTTTGCACAGGGGTTCTAGTGCACCCTCGGCTCTGCTACATCAGATTGCTACATCTGATGTAGCAGTGCCGAGTGTGCATCAGATGTGTAGTTGAGCAAAACTGACTCAGCACTGCTAAGTCTGCATTCGCATAGGAATGCATTGGCCAGCCTTCGGCCAATCAGCGCTGGCTCTGCCGGAGGAGGCGGAGTCTAAGGTCGGACCTGAATGGAGACTGGTGTGGAGCGATCTTAGACTCCGCCTCCTCCAGCAGAGCCAGCGCTGATTGGCCGAATTCCGTACTCTGGCCAATCAGCACTGGCTAATGCATTGTATTGGCTTGATGAAGCAGTGCTGAATGTGTGTGCTTAGCACACACATTCAGCTCTACTTCATCGGGCTAATAGAATGCATTGGCCAGCGCTGATTGGCCGAATTCCGTACTCTGGCCAATCAGCACTGGCTAATGCATTGTATTGGCTTGATGAAGCAGTGCTGAATGTGTGTGCTTAGCACACACATTCAGCTCTACTTCATCGGGCTAATAGAATGCATTGGCCAATCAGCGCTGGCCAATGCATTCTATTAGCGTGAACTGAGTTTGCACAGGGGTTCTAGTGCACCCTCGGCTCTGCTACATCAGATTGCTACATCTGATGTAGCAGTGCCGAGTGTGCATCAGATGTGTAGTTGAGCAAAACTGACTCAGCACTGCTAAGTCTGCATTCGCATAGGAATGCATTGGCCAGCCTTCGGCCAATCAGCGCTGGCTCTGCCGGAGGAGGCGGAGTCTAAGGTCGGACCTGAATGGAGACTGGTGTGGAGCTATCTTAGACTCCGCCTCCTCCAGCAGAGCCAGCGCTGATTGGTCGAGTTCCGTACTCTGGCCAATCAGCACTGGCCAATGCATTTCTATGGGGAAAAGTTAGCTTGCGAAAATCGCAAACTGACAGGGATTTCCATGAAATAAAGTGACTTTTATGCCCCCAGACATGCTTCCCCTGCTGTCCCAGTGTCATTCCAGGGTGTTGGTATCATTTCCTGGGGTGTCATAGTGGACTTGGTGACCCTCCAGACACGAATTTGGGTTTCCCCCTTAACGAGTTTATGTTCCCCATAGACTATAATGGGGTTCGAAACCCATTCGAACACTCGAACAGTGAGCGGCTGTTCGAATCGAATTTCGAACCTCGAACATTTTAGTGTTCGCTCATCTCTAGTGATGACCCATTTTAGCTACTTGGTGCTACCTTATATGAATGGATAGATTGTATGCAAAAGATATAACGCTAGGTTCACACCTATGTTCTGGTTTCCGTAAGGACTCACTAGGGGACCTGAAAAACGGAAACCCGTACCCACAGCAACCTTTGGACCCCATAAACATGCTGCTTACAGGACTTTTCTCTCTGCCTTTTTCAATCGGAATGGGGAATGGAATCCACGAAGGAAACCGGATGTAGGTGTAAGAAGGTGCTATGGACCAATGTAAATAGCAAGTATCCCTGAATTAAAGCTGACTGTGCATGTCAGTTCGGCCATTTTCCTGTTGCCGAATGGACTCTCGTGTAAGAGGTCACAGGAGAATGGCCAAACAGACATGCACCGTCGGCTCTGCTGGCTGATGACGCAGTGAAGGGGCATCGGGAAATAAGACAGAGGCGTCTCTGGAGAGTCTTCAGAGAGCACAGGGAACGCCCACTTTCTGAAGACTCATCTGCATCCAGAAGAAAAAAGAAGATTCACAAAAACGGCAGTGCAGATCAGAATAATAAAGGTAGGAGAAGAATAGCCTTCCTAAAGGCTATTCTGATTTGGTCTTTGTAGATAAAGAGATTCTAATTATAGAATCCCTTTAAAGCTTGCCATACATACACTATTCGACTAAATCAACCAAACCATATGATTTAGGCAGGGTCAGTTTGCCCAAAAAATTTCTGTAAGATGTTTGGCTGATATTTATTCTGTACGGAGATTTTTGAAGAACCCTATTGAATAAGTATTATCTGAGAACAACTCAAGGCTATCTATATACCAAACCCCACAGCATTAATATATATATATTTATACAGTGTATATCCTATTCCCTGATGTCATATCTACAGGGGTCCTGTAGATTGAGCTATGGAAGGATATTTGGCCACAACTTGCCTTGGAACACTGGCGCTTATTCATGATTATCTTCCCCAACTAAAAAAAATAGTGTCTCTTTTAGGATTAAGGATCACTCGCATTTCCGAGATGATTTTTTGGATAAGAAATAAAATCATTCGTGACCTCTTGCTCTCCAATCTGAGAAGCCTCCTAAACAAATCCTCCTATCTCAGCTTCCTATACTTTTATGAAGGTGCCATAAGGGAATGGAGGGTTGTATTAGGGTGAAATAGTGACACTTGTATTTTCAAGGTAAGAAAATGTAAGAAATGTGGACGTCTTCTCTGATACAATGAGGATGCTTTGATGATTATCTGTAAAATAGCAAACACTTGGATGCCCTTATATGTATACTGATACAATGTATCATGTTTGCTGTTTTATACATTAATCCATTTCAATACTATTTCCAAATCAAGAAAAATTCCATTTGTTCGCTTGAAGATAAAATGAGAAAATCAATAAAGCCTTCGATACAACATCATTGACCGCGTGAACCACTGATTTTCCCATTTACAGTTCATACATATGGCGTCTATCATTGTGTCCCTGATCAGTTCCCATAATCTTGTTTGATCAATAATATTGTGTATTAGTTTTCCTAATGTATAATATGCGAGATTGTTTCCCACGCTGGACGTTGACATCATCTAATGGAAAATGTTAAAACTTCTGATTCAGAGATTTCCACTATTTTCCAATATCTCATTGCAATGCTTTGTAGACAAGGAATATGCTGGGAAGATAATGGAATTGTGTGGAGGACAGATGAACTCAATGGCAATTGTTTCTCCCCCAATGCAATGGCATCTGCTCATGTAAGGATGCTCCACTATAGATTATTTGGTCGTGTACTGTGCCTCAGTCCCCGAAAACCGTGGACCCCACATGACCATGGTGACCAATCAATGCCTTTAGTGGTTGCTGAACAGGGAACAGTGATGTCACTCACATACATCCCTCCTTTGTGGAGTGCAGGGTTTACAGGGACCAAGGCATAGCGTGTGACTGAACAACAGTGGAACACAGGGGACAGGTGAGTATCTCTTTTTTTATACACTGTCTACCAATAAGTATTTGGACACCCCTGTAAATGAAGATACCTGCGGTGTCACCACCATTAAATATTGTGTAAGAAACAGCATTGGTATTAGTTGCATGCAAGATGCCACAAAGTGCAGAGTTGTCCGATTTCGAGAAAGGGGTAATTGAGGAGTACCACAGAAATGGTCAATCTTTAAGTGAAGTGAATCACCCAAAATTGACAGTGGCCTATGTGATTACAAAGTGTAAGGTGAACGGTGATTGTTGGAATATTCCCCAAGTTGGCAGACCCCAGAAACTGGGAGATAGAGACTGACGGGTGCTGGCCAAAGAAACCGCACCCAACCGATGGCTCACATACACCAGGAGTTTCACCAGGCATCGGGAGTATTGTGTCGATCAATCCAATCCGTATGGAAGTATCTGCTGGGGTCTACCAACTATAGGATAGGAATAAATGTTGTTTTTCTATTCTACCACAGGTGTCCAAATACTTATTGGTAGACAGTGTATATAATACACCTGCCCTGAGACCTTCCATAGTTTGTCCAGTTTTTGGACAACCCCTTTAACTAGACCTTTTCAATAATTTATAACGTATCTTGTGCTACAATATTACACCGCGCTGTCAAGTCAATCTAAGACTAAGACTCCCCAGTTTCTGACTTAGACAGCACGCCCAATAAAAGAGTAAATAGCAGTTAAATAGGGCCCTAAATGAACACTTCACAAATGAATAGGCATCATATTGCACAAATCATGGCGTGCTCATTAATGTAATTATTTCAATTGTCCCTTTTAATCAGACGCAATTATTTCATTTCTACGCTCTGATTTGGGGCACAATCTAATCCATTGTCCTCTCTCCCATCCTGCACTCTGGTCATTAGCCAATAAAAAGGGGAGGAATTGTAATGATCTGAACTTCTGAACTCAATGGCAAAACACGTCGGTGAAGGGTCTAATCAAATTTACAAACCCCGGTAATAAAATTCAGCAGGTCCTGTACCTTTAAAGATTTTTCAAGCCCTTTATTTTTTTTATTTTTTCCTTTGAATTGCATAATATAATTAATATTCAGACCATTTATGTCTGAGCAAGGAACGTTTATGCAGATTCTCGCTCCTGATTATACCAAAGAAGCAAAGTCTTTTCTTAACTCGCTTTGGCAATTATTATGTCAGGTGATTATTGTACTCAAAGCGCGTTGGAATAAAGCGAGATTGATTGTGATAGTCTTAAAATGCTCCTTTTGCGTCCCGTAATTGTTAAATCTGCTCCAGCTGTACATTTCATCTTAATAAGCTATTCAGTGGCCCCAAAACCCTTCCATAATAAATATGTTTAATTAATAAGGAGACGCTGATTATTTTCCACCTATTCCCGTCGCTCGCCAACTTTTTGACATGAACATTTTATGTGAAAATTCAATGGATCGCATTTAGATGTCTAAGAAACAAATAGCGTCTGCAACAATTTCGCGGAAATTAGTGAATTCATGTCAATATGGGGAATAATTTTAAGGGGGTTTCTATTGAGATGCTTTAACAACATGTCAGCCTGTCATAATGGTACATATCAGCAGGGGTCCAACTTTGAGAGTATTCATATATTTTCTTTAAAAGGGTTGTCTGTGTCTCTCGAAAACAACCCAGATCCATAAGTCCTATCGGAATATATGGATGTCATACAAGACCTGCAATCTGAAAGGGGTAGTTTCTAGAGATGAGCGAACACTGTTCGGATCAGCCGTTCCGAACAGCACGTTCCCATAGAAATGAATGGAAGTACCTGGCACATACACTTTGCCGGCAGCCGGTCGCCGTGCCAGGTGCTTCCATTCATTTCTATGGGAGCGTGCTGTTCGGAACGGCTGATCCGAACAGTGTTCGCTCATCTCTAGTAGTTTCTAATGAGAAAATCCCTATCATTTATATTGATGTCAGTATAGAACTAGACCCCAGTGCCCAGTTATTATTAGTTGGGAGCCCTTTTGTTCTCCGCAGTGTCAGAGGTCCCAGAACAGCAGTAATGTACAATTGAAATAATGTAAGGTATTAATATGGCTTATTCATGTGTCATGCCTGTGCGTTCTATTATAGTACCATGACATCACAGTGCATTGTCCTTGTTCTGTGACATCACTGTATGCATTATTACTGTATCATGATATCACAATGAATTATCCCTGTGATATGACTTCACTGTATGCACTTTTACTGTACCATGACATCACATTGCATTATTCCCATGCTGTGGTACAATTATCTGCATTATTACTGTATAATGATGTGTGTTGTGTTGTACGACCTCACTGTGTGCATTATTACTGTAGCATGACATCACAGAGTATTGTAGTAATATTACCATGGGCATTATTATTGTACTATGACATCACTATTTGCATTATTCGCATGCTGTGATGTCACAAGCATTATCCCTGCATGGTGACATCACTGTGTTCATTGTGCCTATACTACAGTATAATATTGCTGAGTAAATTGTGTTCTGTGACATCGCTGTAATAGCTGTATGTTGTAGACATGACTATGCATATTCCCAGTACTAGATTATCCATCCCTTTATGTACAGCTGTGTGTATTATCCCTGCACATTTTTATTCATTACATAGTATAGCACTGTGTGAAGAAGTGATAATAATTTAATTTCCTTTTAATGTTCTCAAAAACTGGAGTCACAGTAGAGTGGGGTCCCATTCCAGCTATGCTATGGGGCCCTGTGGTTATATCTTACACCAGCAATTACAACTACACCAACTTTAATCAGTTCATGTACTATAATAAATATTATAGATTAGCACTACATAAAAATGGTCTATGTAACAAAAAGTATCTCCACGAGCATCCCTTTAAGGTGTAGTCCAACTAATAGGGCTATCATATACACACAGCTCTCTCATACACATCAGATCATCTTATACACATGTTGTAACCGCAATAGCCCAGTCTCCATCAAAGACCTGACATAGTGTAGACTATGATACAAGAACATTAGACCCCTATAGTATTGGTTGCCATCAATCATTTAATAGCTTTCACTGCAAAGGCCGTGGCCTCCCGACCCACCATCCTGTAGGAGGGGCCCGTGGTGACTGCAAGGAAAGAGACGTGGAGGGCCACGTCCCGCGCTGCAGGTGGTTCACGCCAGGGTCAGTGGGGCTGCAGACGAAGTCGCGGGTACAGCTAGTGCAAAATAAACTCGGAGTGACTTTGCACTGGCTTATATCCTTTCTTGTAATTTGTTGTCAAGTTAGACCATATTATTTGGTATTTCTAAAGCTTCCAAAGCCTTGTGTGTACAGTCTGTAGGGAGAAAACTATCCAAGAAAGTGAGTCCGTCCAGCCATAGCAATATACAAAAGATGAGTCAATGTTGGAGGTACGTCCCATTGAGTTTAGTTTTATGCCCGGATTAAGCATATCCCAATAGAAGATGTTTTTATGCCGTTTTGTACACTGAAAAGACCCTTGACTTGGTAGTAATAAAGTGACTCTATGATGCGAATCAGTAGATCACCATGCTTCAGTGAAATTGATTATTTCCCAAATGATTCTGAACTACAGGGCTGGGAACGGCTCCGTGACAGCCATTAAAACATATTTCTCCCCAGAAAGAACAATTCAGCTTTGGATTGCAATCCAGAACCCTCTAGTGCACTGCTTGGAAAATGTGATGCATCGACATAATTACAAAATGTAACATTAAAGGGGTTGTCGCCACGGAGAACACACTCTTGTATTAACATGATGAAAAACCCATTACCAGTATGTAGCGTTCATTACTTAAAATATTGATGGATAACTTTTAGGAATTGCTTTTAATTAGTCAACTTTATATTACTTTGTGAAGGTTTTATTCACCTTGTTTGTTCTTTTACATAAAGTTGTTGCCAATATTAACCCTGTCGTTACTTTTACTAAACCTTAAAGGGGTTGTCCGAGAAAACTAAAATAATTTGTAGTGTTTTTCAAGTGGAAATGCTGATGTATTTATTCTTAATAGAGTCTTCTTCTTATGGTCCAAGAAGTGGAACATACTTTTGCAAGCCACGGAGAAGGGACTGACGTGACCATGTAGCAGCCCATGGTGTTGGAACATCAGAGCTCACAGAAAGGCTTCACTTCTGGGACCATGACAAATGGATTGGGCCATCAAAAAGTATTTTTAATTATACTAATATTTATTAGTATGTTTTAATGTATTTCCTTTTGGAAACCACTCCAGAAATTTTGTGACTTTGGACAACCCCTTTAATAAAACTGTAACGTCTCTGCCTGTTCAGGTCACTACGTCACCCTCTGCTCGCATGCTGCGGCAACAGGAGGTGTATACAGTTTCATTCCTTGCTTAGAGTTTTTGGTTGCACTGTGTGAACATGGCTCTATTTCTGTAATTGATTTTCCACCACACCCATCTGCCTTCACCTTCATTTCCCTCTGTTCCTCTAATAGTTAGGTTTAGCCTTGCCCCGTGATTGACAGCCTATCTGCCTATCAACTCCAGGGCGAGTTCTTCCTCCCTATTTATTCTTGGCTCTCATTCACATTGGTGCTTGCTATTGCCTTGTGCGTGCTGGCTTTTCTCTCGCTGTTTATTCTTGTATTCTGATTCTTGACTTCTGGCTTTTCCTATTGACTACTCTCTTGGATATTGATTGTGACACTGCATTGCCCGACTGTTACCGAACCCTTGGCTTGCTGACCTCCCTTTGTTGTTGTTTGTCTTATCTGCATTTTGTGTTTCACGTATATAGGAAGGGCCCGTCTCCAAGTTGCCGCCTATTACATAGGATAGGACCAGGCAACCAGGAAGGGACAGCAGGGAGCTTCATCTTAGGCCTCACTGTCTCTTGTGCTCATTTCCCAGGGTTTCAAGCAGCTACTGGGGAATTGCTCCTATTGCAATTACCTTACAAAAACATCATAAAAGAAAATTTGGTTTGGGTTCAATCTCCTGGACACAAAGTTCTGAGTATTGTCAAATGGCCACTTTCTGTGGGAGAACAGAATAATGGAATGTTTTTCATTACTCAAGAGGTCTAATGGGAACAGATTGGCCAATAGGGTCAAATAAAAAAGGACTCCGTTATGGTTAGGTATAGGCCTTAATAGGGTCTGTTCACATGGCGGAGAATGAAGAGGAAATTCCTGTACATTTTCCACCGCCAGCATTTTTATGTGGGCTAGAGTGGAGGGATGTCGATACAATGAATAAGCATTCCATCATGGCATCGTGCTCCTGATTAGGCCCGAATGAATAGGCCTAATCAAGTAGGAGTCTCGAGCCACGGACTCCGCGGGCAGAATCTGCGGTAAGATTGAGCAGGACACGGAAAAAAGAAACGTTGAAGCATTGAAAACAATGAAATGTGGATTTGGGAGGAATCTGCTCCGGATTCGGGGGTGCAATCCACCCCCAAATCCGTGGCAAATTCTTCCATTTGAATTGACCCTTAGAAAGCTGTTTTCAGGTATCTCATGAATGAAAAATTGGCCACCAAAGTTGACGTTTTTAACCACAGTTGGGTAAATGTAGCCTTAGGAGCATAGATGCGAAGGACAAAGACATAGTTTTGCATCTATATGAATTGGATCAGTTGAAGTACTAAGTCATGTTATGGAGCAACTGCAAATATATTGAAGGACAGTACACAAATCTATTTAGTGATTTTTTAACACCTAACCCCAACATCATGGCAATAGGATATCCTCCAGGTCTATAGGAAAGAAGGTATCACCAGTCATCATCATAGACAGGATTTTATACTATAAGAGCAGTATGGACAGCGTGGTGGCTCAGTGGTTAGCACTAATTCCTTGCAACACTGGACCCCTAAGACAGAATACTGCCAAGGACAACATCTACATGGAGTTTGTAGGTTCTCCCCGTGTTTGTGTGGGTTTCTGGGTACACTGGTTTCCTCCCACACTCCGACGCTATACTGATAGGGAGTTTAGATTGTGCACCCTACTTGGGACATTGTTTACTGTATCTGAATATGATGGTGCTATATAAGTAAGCAAAATAAATAAGACTATGGAACTCTTTGCCATAAGACCCTGTAATGGTTGATTAATTGAAAGACTGTCTTTTTTGAAAGCAATATTACTAGAGATGAGCGAGTAGTATTCGATCGAGTAGGTGTTCGATCGAATACTACGGTATTCGAAATACTCGTACTCGATCGAACACTACTAGCTGTTCGAAGTTAGGATTCGATGCAGAACCAGCGTTGATTGGCAGAATGCTATACATTGCCAATCAACGCTGGTTCTTCTCTTAGACATCGGGCCTGGGCAGAGCCGACTGCGCGTGCCCGCGCATGAGCAGTTGGCTCTGCCTAGGCCCGATGCCTAGCAGAGTGAATTCAAGGCCGGAAGAGGACGCGGGGACGCTGTGCAGGGAGAATAATCCAGCCCAACCCTCACTCATGGACTTGGTAAGTAGAATTTGATCGAATGTTGCGTACCCCTGAAATGAGCATTTCCCCCCCCTTAGACTATAATGGGGTTTGAAACCCGTTTGAAAAGTCGAACAGTGTGCGGCTGTTCGAATCGGATTTCGAACCTCGTACATTTTAGTGTTCGCTCATCTCTAAATATTACCTAAAGGAAGGGGTGCTAGATTTCTTGAGATTGGTGTTGATCCAGGAATCATTTTGAAGTGATCTTTCCCATAATATGGGGCAAATAGTATCTTCCCCATTGGGCTTTTTTTCCTCCTTCTGGAGCACAGTAGGACAATACACTAAGTCAGACATGATGGACCTGTGTCTTTTTCAATCTTATCCACTGTTTGTAGTGTAAAAAAAAATATAATGGTTACTATATGAGGGGCGCTGACAACTCTCCCGGCACACCCCTACTAATAGAAGTATTCTCAATGTATGCATTTACTACCATTACCACCTTAATACTGGACATTTCCACTTGTGCTAGCATTGGCAGCCTATTACTTAGAAGACAGTGGAAGTGGGTCACGCCGTCGGGGTGCAATCTCATAACATTAGACAGAAGAAAGACTTAAAAGACCCTTTTAAAATGAAAAAATATATAAAAGACAAAGTAGTGATTCTTATTCCAATCTCCTTCTTTTGTTCCTAAATTATTAAATTAATGTAGCCACTCTCCTTATCCTAGGAAATGGCGCCATTCAGGAGAAGGGCGAGAAGAAACAAATGACCCATTGATGCTTTTGTAAGTAGTGCTTCTTGGGACATGAAGTGCGTTATAAAATGGCAGCCTTCATTATCATTAAGTCACCTATTTCTCTTGTATAAAAGCATCAAAAAGAGTAAAAAGCAGCTGGCTAAGAGGCAGAATAGAAAATTGAAATGTAATTTCCTTGTGCCTTTATTACTCTAGCATTACAGAAAAGCAAAAGGCGCTACCCCACAGGCTAAAATTACAGCGTGGCATATGTTGTTTAGCCCATTTTCCTGCATGCTCCTAGGTGTCACGACATTATGCCCTTTAAAACAAGCCAACGTAATTTTGCTATCATTTAATGCTGATATTGGATTATTTTAAGCAATTATAGAGCCGTGTCTGGTGGCTAAGCAAACAACATTTCACAAAATCTGCCATGGAGCCTAGACCTCATATTGTTAATCCAGGAGGAAGAAAATAAACCCCATGTTACAATGTGGCGGTAACAAATAACTGGTAACAGGCTCTTATCTGCCCAGTACAGGCTGACTCTTATCAATGCATTCATTCATTTACTGTAAACTTTATACCTAAATGGAGCCCAGAGAGGAGGTGATTTATAAACTTACACAAAGTTTATGTCGGTAGGGGAAAAAATTTGCAATAAATTATCCTTAAAGGAGAACGTTGGAGAAATGTGACAACTTAATGTTTCGAGTTGTAAGCAAAATAGGTAACTAACAACGCGAAGCATTAAGTTGTCACCTTTCCCTTTGAATTCTATTAGAATTCTTTTGGCCTAAAACAAACTTTGAGTAACTTTATAGCTTTGTTACTTTGGTGGAGATTTATCAAGACTCACACTTTCTGCACCAATCTTGATCTCCTTTGAGTAAAATTTTTCTGACTTAGTAAAAGCCGCCTGCATTCCCTGCCCTCCTTATAACAAAAGCTCAAATCTGTTGCTTGGAGAGGTCATGCCCCTCTGGCAAAACCATCCACCAAAACTGGTTATTTTGGCAAATTGGAAATTCTGGCATTTTACCATGTCATGATATTTCAATGGTGACTTTATGGATGACTTAAGGTGTATCCTATTCATCACTATTTGTCATACTTGCCAACATCTTGCCAGATGTTTTTGCCGGTATGTAAATGAGAGGGGGCGGTCCTCAGCACTCAAATAGCACTGGAGGCATCCCCAATGCTGCCAGAGAACTCTCCTGCCTCCATCTTCTTCTGGAACGAGGTCTTCACCGCATCTACCTCCGGCGGTGGCTTCTAACTTCTAGGCCTCCGGCCTAGGGCAAATTCGACTGCGCATGCCCACGGCCACAAGAAAAATGGCCGCTCACACAGTATTGTAAGTGGCCATTTTCTTGTGGCCGGCGGGCATGCGCAGTCGTCTTGCCCTAGACCTAAGGCCTAGAAGTCTGAAGCCTGCGCCGGAAGAAGACGCCTGAAGAGGATGTTGCTGAAGAAGATGGAGGCAGTGCTGGAGAGAGTTCTCTGGCAGCATTGGGGACGCCCCCAGTGCTGTTTGAGTGCTGGGGCCCACCCCCAGTGCTGCGAGAGAACTCATTTGCATACCGACAAGAAACGGAATTTCACGTGAACGGCGAGCAAAGAAGACATCTAAAGGTAGGAGAAGAATAGCCTTTTTTAAGGCTATTCCGACATGTTAATGAGAAAACAATGTGATTGAATGATAGGATCTAGTGTTGAATGAATAGTATTCAAATAGAATTTGTCAAATACTTTGCTCCCATAGGAAGGAGTGTAGGCGGCCAACAACCAAGGGGTTAAGCGCAGTGAATATTTGATGGTCGCTTACACGCATTCCTATGGGAGCGAGGTATTCGACGAATATAAGGACTTGCAAGGACACTTTGCAAACCCATTCAAATGAATGGGTTTGAAAAGTGACTGCCGATTTCCGTCTCCTGTCCATTTTCTCAGGCAGAATACGGAAAACTGCAAAGCAGAGACCAGGTGCAGGTATGAACCCGCCCTCAAAGGGGTATTCCAAGCTCTGTATTTATGGCTATATCCATAGACTATGCCATTAATGTCTGAAAGAGGTGAGTTTCTTGTCTGTCACCTGCATCTTGAGAACGGGGCACTGTTTGCGACTTTAAGCGAGAAGGGCTGCAGATGAACATCTCTCCATTCACTTATACAGTAGTTCCAAAAATAGCCAAGCAGGCAGCTGTTCTCAAGACAGAAGCTCATCTCAGAGGTGGGCTCATGACTATCAAGTACTAGAAGCATATACAATGGATAAAGTTATAAATGCAGACATGTGAATACCTCTTTAAGAAAATATGGTTGTTTTCTTCCATAAAAAGTGCTACTACTGTCCATATCTGGTATTGCAACTCAGCTGATTGGAGGTGAAATTATTTGGGCTGTAATACCACACACAGAGGTGTAGCTATAGAAGGTATGGGTAGCGGTCACTACTGGGACCTGGAGTCTCAGGGGACCCAAAGGCCTCTCTACAAGTTCAGAAGACACCAGTATTATAGAAAGCACATGGGGGGCCGATACTTGTTTTACATTGGGACCCAGGAGATTCAGGTTACTCCTCTGACCACACACAAGCTGTGAACAGAAATGGTGTCACTTTTAGCAGACCATCTCATCCTGGAGCATTGCATTGTGGGAAAAATGGGAAAAAAAGCATTGTGGGAAAACCGGGAAAAACGCATTGGCGGACTTTCTGCTTCTATTATACCTTTAGGGAAGCCACCAGCAATTCCATAGGTATAATTCACATGCTGCAATTTCAAAAAATGTGATGGTTATGGAAATCGCAGCATGTCCGCTGTGGGGATTTTCCTGCAATGTGTGGCTGGGATTCGCTAGAATCCTATTCACTTTGCAGGGACTGTAAAACGCTGTATTTTTTGCCGTGGTATATATGGGTATAAAAAGCTAAGATTATGCAAACCAATATAGCAAGAGTGGAGTCAATGCAGCGACCTCTGGCAATGTTTACCCTGGTGTCTCCTCAGTCACCCAGTGAAGCCTCCTAATGTATACCTTCATGTATATTATGGCTCACATAATGCGTGTATTTACCAAACGGGGTATCATTTAAGCGGTAATGGAGAACTAAGGCAATTAATGGCTGACATGCTGAGTAAACATAATGTAAAATACCGCCATTTACTAGGAAGCTATTTATCGGAAGTTTGCCACCTGCTATTTTGCATTATTATAATGCACACATGGCGGAGAACGTAATGAAACAAGGACATTTATTCTCACTTTCACATTTTCCATTGTAGTTTGCAGGAATGAATAACTTTTAATATTTTGGCTTTACAGTTTGTACATGCGTACAGCGTGCGGAGAAGCAGCTGCAGCCGGCAAGGAGGAAGATGATAGAACAGATAGTGAGAAGCTTTGAAATGTGGAGACAATGAGACAATGGGAAATGAGAATAGCATTGGATGCATTGATTGGAAGGAGGAAATATTTTACTGATAGGCTTTGCAAATACATTATTTATCCGGTACGGGTTATGAGTTCTTGCAATTGTAGACGACACTAATTCATTGCTCCATGCACAAATCTCCAGGCATTGCTTTCAGAGTTTCCATATAGCTTGCTGTGTTATTAAAGGGGTATTCCATATTAGATGAGAGTTTGGAAAATAAACATGCTGAATGCTTGGCTTTCTTTTACGGACCTTTACGTCTGACGCTAGGTTCACACCTGCGTTTGGGTCAACGTTCTGTGGTTTCCATCTTCTGCGTGCAAGAAGACGGAAACCACAGACCGGTTCCGCCATGAGCGGCGGTGAGCGTTTTATGTTCTCCGCCGCGAAACCGTTTTTTTAAATCCGGATACAGAGTACTGCATGTCCGACTCTGTGTCCGGATTAAAAAATCCAGTTTCGCGGTGGAGAGCATAAAACGCTCAATGCCGCTCACCGCCGCACAGCTTTCTCACCCATTCAAATGAATGGGTGAGAAAGAGTCCTGCAGCTTTCCGTCTCCTGCCTCTGTTTTGTGCAGGAAACGGAAACCTGCAGAACGGAGACCGGGCGCAGATGTGAACGAGCCCTGAGTTCTCCATATCTGGTTGTATTCCTATAAAGAGGTGAGGGTTAGCCACCTTACTTAAAGGGGTGTTCCCACAAAAGCAAGTTATCTCATTCCCTGTTCAATTCAATGGTTCACACCATCTTGGAAAGTGGCTTCTGCATCACAAGGAGCCAGAGCCATAATCTGTAAGTACAGTAGGGAGCCTCACCTTAGGGAACAGGAGTGATGCCGTTTCTTTGTGTGTGTAACTTTTGGATGACTCTAGGTTCACACCTGCACTTGGGTTTCCGTTCTTTGGATCTGCTTGGAGACCCAAAAAACAGAAACCCAATCTGCTTAAAAAGTAGTTATCCGTTGAAACTTGTGGACCCCATAAACTATAAAGGAGTCTGCCGGGGTCCGTCCAAAAAATGTGGAAGGAACGTCCTTGCAGGAGACACGTGCTTGCAGGACGTTTCTCTCCACATTTTTCAAGTGGACTCAGGGATGGAATCCCTGAATGAAAAACCAAGTACTGGTTTACTGAAGGTAGTTGGGGAAAGTGTGCACTACTCTGTATGTTGATCACTTTTCTTGTATAACTGCAAAATGACTTCATGACTAGACTATACCACCACATCTGTGAAAAGGTTCTTGTCTGCAGCTGGCTAGGGTATTGCATTCCCATGCAAACATTGGATATAGGACTTCCAATATATTGAGTATAAATTAGAGTGGGTGCCCTTAAAAAGAGAAGAAGACACCTTTGCAATTTAGTTTTATTGCAAAAAAGGTGGGAAAAAAAATACGAAAAAAATTTCAATAAAGGGATTTGGCTCCTGTAGTTTCTATGTATCATAGTACATAGCAAGCTGCAGAATGCCGTTCAGTAGCAAATCCATCAGGCTGCATAACAGCTCAGTCTCCATCTTCTAAGCTGAATTGTGATCAAAGCAAACTTTGATTTGGTTTTAAAGCAATATAGAAGTTTGTAACTTAGAAAATCTTGCAAGATAGGAGAGAGGGACAGGAGACCAAGCTGTTGTTTTATAGAGTTGCTAGTGAATGGCATTCTGAGGCTTGCAAGGAATTGTAAAGTGGTAGAAGCCAAACAGTTCATTTTCAACACAATTTAGATTAAAGGGAACATGCAGAGAGGAAAATACTTCACAATCTACTTTCCTGTCCGCATGACTCATGTGGAGATCTTGCGGCAAGCACACGGACCCCATTATAGTCTATGGGGTCCATGTGCTTTCACTGCACACCGCTTGCAAATACTTTCAGTAGTCTGTTCAGGAGGTCCCCATACGGACTCCACGAATGGATTACCTTCACAGATGTGAACCAAGGGTAAAAAGACCGCAGCATCTGATCTAAGAGTAGGCCATCAATTTAAAAATTCTCAAAAACCCCTTTAAAAAAAAGTTTTAGACCAAATATATTCACTTTAGTACAAAATTTCTATACTAACAATAGGTTGATATCTCCATTGTAGTCCATTTCTCACGTTATAAATCTGGGCCACACTCCCTTGTCACATATCCGCCTGCAGATATAATGATGGATGGGAGCAAATGGGAAAGGTTGCCCAAATAGTTTCAGTTAATTAAATCGCTATGACCTTTGTTGGATTGAAATCGCTGCTTTTGTTGGACTTTACTTCAAATTGCTCTCCGTTTTAACTGCTTTGTATTACTATTAATGCCATTTTTATGTAATGCTTTCCTCTCCACAGTCCTTAATCCCAAATTACATTTCGCCAAAAGTGCTGAAATTGTGGTTGTGGCGGTATCAGCCGCTCTGATAAGACACTATGAAAATGAGATTCCATAAACAACTTGTGTATTATGTTTATTCCAGAACAGGAGCCGTGTTCTTAGCTCAGGACATTGTATGCCAAGACAAATTTCGTTTAACATTTCAACACATGAGACTATTAAGTATGAAATTTCCATCCAAAAGCTTTTTATTATGCTTTGTAAAATATACAACATTCTCGTTCTGTGATATATACATATAACATATGGAATAGATTTATTTAGAATTTTTATTTAATAGAAGTCAATGGCTTTTATGATATACTGCAAATACATTAACTTTTCTGTATATAGTATAGGTGATAAAACAAACTAGGAGGTCTAAGGGTCCATTCACATGGAGGAAAATGGTGAGGAATTTGTTGTGGAATTTCAGCGCTGAAAAAAAAGTCTCCCATTTCTGCTAGCAGAAAAAGGAACCCATTGAAGTCAATGGGAAGCTTTGTTTTTCAGCGCTGAAATTACACAACATTTTCCTCCATGTGACTGAACCCTAAGGCCGGGTTCAAACGGGGTACCTGAGGCAGAGGCTGCACAAGGGTCCATGCACAAGGAGTAAAGTGGTGCTGATTCTGGCACGATAACTCGCGTAAGAATCAGCGCTGAAAAACAGACTCCCATTGACTTCAATAGATTCTGTTTTCCACGCGGTACATATTGAAATCAATAAGAGGCTTTTTTATCCAATGATTTCAATGTGTTCCGTGTGGAAAACAGAACCCATTGAAATCAATGGGAGTCTGTTTTTCAGTGCTGATTCTTATACGAGTTATCGTGCCAGAATCAGCGCCACTTTACTCCATGTGCATGGACCCTTAGGCTGAGGCCACACGTTGCAGAGCCAAAGCCAGGAGTAGATTGAGCAGAAGGTAGGTAGGGATAAGACCTTTCTATTAGAGATGTGCGAACAGTAAAATGTTCGAGATTCGATATTCATTTCGAGTAGCCCCTCAATGTTCGACTACTGTAATCGAATATCGAACCCTATTATAGTCTATGGGGGGAAAATGCTCGTTTCAGGGGTAGGCAACATTCGATCAAATTATACTTACCAAGTCCACGAGTGAGGGTCGGGCTGGATCCTCCGAGAAGTCTTCTCCGTGCATCGTCCACGCGGCATCTTCCGGCTCTGAATTCACTCTGCCAGGCATCGGGCCTGGGCAACGCCGACTGCACATGCCCGCACTACAAGCGGACATGCGCAGTCGGCTCTGCCCAGGCCCGATGCAGGCAGAGTGAATTCAGAGCCGGAAGATGCCGCGGGGACGCTGCACGGAGAAGACTTCTAAAGGTAGTAGAAGAACCAGCGTTGACTGGCCGACTGTATAGCATTCAGCCAATCAATGCTGGTTCTGCATCGAACTTTTCCATTCGAATAGCGAGTGGTACTCGATCAAGTACGAGTATTTTGAATACCGTAGTATTCGATCGAATACCTACTCGATCGAGTACTACTCGCTCATCTCTATATAAGACCTTTCTATATATTTACCATTCCTTTGTAGCCATTCTTGGCTTTGGCTCAAAAAAAAAAAAAAAAAAAACACAGAAAAATCTGCAACATAAAAGCTGCATTTCTGCAACGCGGGATCTCAGCCTAGTTACAAGTAAAGTTTTATAAAATATTACAAAAACACAAAAATATAAAAATTCAAATCACCTTCCTTTCCCTAGTTCACCTATAACAATAAATATACAGAAATAAAAAGGACACTTTAGGTATACCTGCACCTCAAAATGCCCAAACTATTAAAAAGTTAAAATATTGTAAATATTTAACTATTATAAACTATTATAAACTATTTAATCCCGATATGGTGAATTCCACAGCAAGAAAAAAATCAAAATGGTTAAATTGTTTTGTTGTTTGTCCTTCAAAATTTTTTTTATAAAAAGTGAATTCAAATAGTCAAAACCAAAATGGTATCAATAAAAACTACAACTTGTCCTGCATAAAAATCTTCTGTACCCAGGTCCATACATGGAAATATGAAAAAGTCATTGGTGTCAGAATATGGAGATACAATTTTTTTTAAGTGTTTTGCTAAGTTTTTATTTTTTATAAGGTTTCAATACATGAAAAATACTATATAATTTGGTATCACAATGATCCCACTGACCCAGAGAATATAGGTAACGTGTCATTTTTGCCACAGAGCGAATGGTACATTTTTTTTCTCCAAAATGCTACCTCATTTTGAATTTTTTCAACCTCCGTAAAATTCCACAGAATATTAAATGGTACAGTTATGATTTACAATTTGTCCTGCAAAAAATAAACCAATTGACTCAAAAAAACAACAAATAATAAAAAAAAAATTCCGGTTCTTAGGAATAGAGGTGAAAAAAAATCAAGAAGGCAAAAATAAAAACTGGCCCAATTTTTTAAAGGGTTGTTTTAATAGTGCAACTTTTCACCTATCCACAGTATGGATGCAACAGCTAGGACCGCCATCGATCATAAGAATAGGGCTTGGGAATAGGGCCCCCTACTGTTTCAATCAAATCCTATGGGAGGGCCATAGCTTACAGGGCACTATGCAATGCTGTCTTCTCTAGTATCTGTTAATCCAGAAAATGGCTTTCGGTTAGGGCCCCACGGGCAGGAAACGCGGCCGAATTTTACAGTAACTGGAAAGTGGATGGGATTCTTGCGCAGTGCGGTTTGGGAAATCGCAGCATGTCAATTATATCTACGGAAACGCCAGCGGCTTCCCTGTAGATATAATTGTAACAGAAAGGAAAACTCAGTGAACTTTGTTTAAAGGGGCTCTATCAGCAAAATCATGCTGATAGAGCCCCACATATGTGTGAATAGCCTTTAAAAAGGCTATTCAGGCACTGCTAAAGTTATATTAAATTACCCCCCAGTTTTAAAATAAAACCCTAAAAAAGAATGTGATCAACTTACCCATCGTGCACGGTGGGCGGGCATTCAGGGTCCGCCGTCTTCTTCATCCACGCCTCCTCTTCCTGCGATGTCCTCGGGTCCCGTCTTCCTCCGGCGCTCGCGAACTAACATTGCTAAAAAAAAATGACCTGGGCGTATGCGCAGTAGCCGTAGTAGAAGCAGCATGCTACTGCGCATGCGCCCAGGCCATTTTTTTTTAGCAATGTCAGTTCGCGAGCGCCGTGATACGTTCCTGCCATGGTTTTTTCCCATTGTCCTGTGGGGTCTTAGCCTTAAAGTTTTTCCTCATCTATATCACAATTTAACTATGGCTGACACTTGTTGGGCAGTTATAAGACGTAGAGTTGGATGCTTTCTAAAGAGGAGACATGCTCTTCTTATCCTAATTTCACATCGTCTTTCATTCCCAATGTTATCAGAGATCTCTGGGTGGGACACAATTTACTGTAACATGTCAGGCAGAAAATGTAAATCAGTTATGAAAAAAGAAATCAGGCTTTTCAAAAATACAATTACGGAGGAGCCATTAGGGGAGAGATGAAGAGCCTCGAAATTACAAGGAGGATAATAGACTATTGCTGAAGTTATCATGGTCCCTGTATAAAGTAATGGCCTTCAGTCTTTTTTTATTAAAGACATTAATAAGACAGTACCGAGGTCCATTAAATTGTCAATGCCACTTCCTAATAGGTTTCAGATCGCGTTATATGGACTTTTATACAGTTTACTGTCCTATTCTTTCTCAAATGTACAGGGACACAATATAAGTTGTCTGCTTTGAACAAGTTCAAACATAAGCCAGGTCTTAGATAAACACTAAGTGTCCTCTTACTGAAATATACAGGGATCAGATGTAATATGTGGGTAAACTGGTAATAAGTGTTCAAGCTCCCTGCAGCTCCACCGCAGGAGAAATAAAGTATTACACGGTGTCCCTCCACATCAATGGACTGTCTGTGTCATGCAGGACAAGGCAAGAGATGACAAGTCCTCCAGTAGTCACTTTGGCTGCTAGATAAGGAACATGAACATGAATATTGCTGTTTTCTTCTCTTAAAATACTATCGTGTAAGAACAGCTTATAGACACTAACACGACAGCAAAATGTCAGTGAAAATGTGGTACCATATTTCATGGCCACGCAATGGAGTGGTAACAATGAATATCTTCAGAGGAGGGGTACCTTAATACCTCAGGACAGATGAATGCGGACACTTCTGATAAGAATCATCCAACAGCTAAGGTCAGACCAGGATAAAAACTGAGATATTTACCATCAAATACGGCCAATAATTTGTAGTCTGGCACAGTGCAGATGGGAAGACTATGCAACCTAAATGCATATTGGACACAACTGTATTTTGCCAGCCATGCGTGCACTTATCTAAAGTACAAATTAACACAAAGACAACTTAAGGATAATATTTATTGGCATTTCCAGCTAAGCCATGGCGTGGATAGGATAATCATTAGACTATTGACTATGTGTTCAGCTGAAATTATTCACTAACTCTATAGTGGTCAATTACCATCAACGTGATCAGTGAACACAGCTGGACATATACAGAGGAAGGCATCAGTGCGCCAATTGTAGTGAGTTAGCAAAGATTGGCTATCGGTACTCTTATTTTCATATAAGTATAAAGTCTCCTGGCTTTATATACAAATTAATACCATATTACCGTATATATGGAGTATTATTTAATACAATATTAAAAATGTCAAATCTAAAGAGCAAATCCGTAAGGAGTCCAAGGAGGTGCAGCAGTAGCAATCTCTATTAGGCCCTGGACTCTTATGGGGCCCCAAAGACCATTCTGCAACATAAAATGTACCAGTATATTAAATGGCCCAAGGTAGGTAGGGCCCCCATTGCAGATTTGGCATTGGGGCCCAGGAGCTCCAAGTTATGCTTCTTATAGTGTCCTTGTTCCATTTCCAACCAAAGGCAACATTTTGTATACAGTAGGCTAACTGAGATAGGAAATGTAGTCAGGGACTGATTCCAAATTTATTCTACAGCAGGACAAAGACCCCAAGCATGTACCCAATGTCATAAGGAAAAACAAGAAGTGATGATATAGCCCGACAGAGCCCTGATCTGTACATCATCCAGTTTGTCTGGGATGACATGAAAAGACAGAAGGATTGGAGCAAGCCTACACCCACAGAAGATCTGCGCTTAGTTCTCCAAGATGGCGGGAACAACCTCCCTGCCGAGTTCCTTCAGAAACTGTCTGCAAGTACTGAGAAGAGCTGATGGAAGGCAAAGGTCAAAGGTCACACCAAATATGAATGGAATTTACATTTCTCTTTTCGATATTCACTTAATTTTGTTAATTGGCAAAAATAAATTATTTACCCTTTTATTTCTGAAAAAAATTTCTGTCGAATTTTTTTTCTACCATATGGATATACATATATGGTGAGAGAGTGAAATATCAATAGCAAGAGAAAAAGAGCATAGAATCCATTTGTGCCTTGCTGAATAAGATCTTACTGTTACTAATAATAACAATAGGGTTACTATTGTACCAAGCTAATACGTCATGGATTTGGCAGGTGCTCTGTGTAAGGCTGAGGTGCCGCGCTCCAGAAGATTATGTTTTATAAATGCATTTATATGTCCCTTATAGCTCTTTTATAACTACATGGGGATCATATATTATATGAGAGAATGCATGAAACAGAAACAAAAAAGTACCAGTGCAAGCCTGAAAGCCACACCATGCAACACTTATGACCAAAAGCATAATGTGGATTCTGTATTGTAATAGGACCTTTCACCACCTCCACAATTTTATTCTATTCTCCAATGACTCAGATACCATAAAAAAAAAAAATTCTCTTGCTGCCGCCATTCCTGAGCAATCGGTGCAGTTAGTTTCAGTAACTGGGTCACAGGAACCTTATGTTACACCTCTGGGTAACTTATGTTTTGGATAACTACAACACCCGGTGATCTGAAACTAGGTCTGCAGGAAAATTGGGTCCTAGAGGTATAAAATGGAATCCACTGAGCTTTATATATAAAATAAAGAAAATTCCTGACTGTTTACCCTACTAGTTGGAAGTTAATAATAGGTCACTTGTATAGTCCCACAGTGGGGTAGATAAAAGCTGAGTAATGTGCGCTGCAGGGCAACAGAGGTCAAACACCTTAATATAATGTTGATGGTGTTCTTCAGCGAAAATCACAGTCATCAGTTTCTGCACAATGCAGAATCTTCATGCAAAATCTATTGACTTTATTGTCACATGTTAAGCAGCAATTGACTTGTCAACTTATTTTACCTACTGCTATAATTGGAGCAGCCCACTATATTACAAAAGTGGGCAATTTAAGCAAGAAAAATGGGAAAGAAATGGCTCCGCGCCATTCAGATTCCAACAGAGAGCTGCAAAAACACACAACACTATTTATAGAACATACAAAGATTTCATTCTGCAGATGTAAAACTTGGGTACTTTGGTGGGCAGGTGGTTGCTGCCAAGGCAAGTAACATCATGGGATGCATCAAAAGAGGCATATAGTAGATATTACGAATGGGATACTAATCCGGGTATTTGCCATATTGAGAGCCAGAAAGTTAATAAGTAGACTTATCATGGTTTTATAGCTTGTGTGAATGTGCAGGACAATAACACCCATTAACCGAAAAATTGAGTAGTTAGGTTCAGACCATGACCACTACCTGAGATAAAATCAACATGGACCTGTGGACAAACAAGTGCTAGGTGCACACTAGTGTTTGGCTCTCAACCTCCCTGCAGACCCAAAAGATGGAGAGCCGGTCTGCTAAAAAAAAGGGGTTTTCCAGGGACCCCATCCTCCTTGCATTATTTTTCTATCTTCCAATTTTAGATTAAATCTGCGGCAGAGTCTCCAATACAGATGTGAACCTAGCCTGAATGTGAATGTTTATGGAGTGACCATTCAGATCATTCAGTCTTCTTCCTGCAACTGAAACATATCCATAGAATTTCAGGCTAATATTATGAAGTGATGACTCTAATGAGATATCTGCAAGATATCCAAACCATTATACATTACATTAATCTCAACATTATGTTAACCTCAGGGGGTACATACTTTTCCAACTCATGGAATTGGTCAGGTAGGAAGTAGAGTATCTTAGATTTCTTAATATTCCTTAAGGTCTAGGTCAGAGACTATGGCAGTGATCTCTCTTGATGGTACCAATTGGCTACCAATAGTTGTATAGGGGTAATTCTATCACATGTATATGGCGGATTCTATAATTCTGGTCTACCAGCTTTGATAATAATATAGAATGTCATGAGAGTGTGCCAGTTTTAGTCTGTCACATTGAAAATACCGTCCCATCTGCAAAAGCCATGTTTTAGCACAAATTGAGCTGAGCAGATTGATAAACATGTTTGTGGGCAAAGAGTCAGCATTACTAGGAATTTAACTGTTTGACTGCCCATTGACTGTATACATCCGGGCAGTCAGCGGTGAACTCTGCAAGGATGTACCTGTATGTCCCTGCAGAGTTAGCAGATTGTGTAGCTGCAAGAGTAGGAAGATGGCTTTTAATATAATGCTACTGAAATGAGAAACCATCGCCTTACTTATCACTGTATACAGAGTGCTCAATGAGGACTCTGTGTACAGCTATGGAAGCGGCCATGATGTTGCATTCTTCTGGCCCGGTCGAGATCAGTTCTGCATTATATAGTAGGAGGTTGCATTCTTCATGTAACTGGGGTTAATATGACCCTATTGAAAACAAAAGTTATGGCCTTCAAACTTTAAGTACCAAACAAATTGAAATTGTATCCGATCAGTAACATGAAAAAAATAGCAATACCATTTATCCCCTTCATGTAAAATCATATACATGTACATGATTAGGTGTGAGGGGGTGTATGGAGGGAACTCAAGAGCTTAACCCTTTCCATATACGGTGGTGTTAATAAAAACGTCATCTTGTCCCGCATATAAAGATGTCTCTCCATATACATAAATATGAAAGAAATTTACAGGTGTCAGAACATTTGCCAGAAAATGTACAAATACTATATTAATTTGGTATCACCATGATGACAGTGACCAACAGAATACAGCCAACATGTCATTTTTCGCAAGTGAATGCCGTAAAAGTGAAACCTATGAGAAATGCGTTTTTTCCCCAATTTTATCTCACTCTGTTATATTTTTCCAGCTTCTAAGTAAAATGCACAGTCTATTGAATGGTTCCATTACAAAGTACAATTTGTTTCGCAAAAGCCATCATGTGACTACGAACTGAAAAATGTAAAAAGTATGGCTCTTACAATGCAAAATAAAAATGCAAAAAACTCTCAGTCCTAAAAAGGGTTAAAGGGGTTACCCAGAACTATGAACTTAAGCTTCACTTTCTCATCTTATGAAGCAACATCGCCTTAGATGGTAACCATTGATTACAAGAAAGTGGCCAAAGTGCAATACCTGTCCCAACCACTATACGATGTATGGTGCTGTTCTCGGTAAGTAGTGAAGAAGACATGGCCATCAATATTATAGTCCCAGACAACCCTTTTTAACCCCTCCTTATTCTTCTCAGCTCTTCTGCTCCATAACATTGGACATCATTTTTAATCTCATTTTGTAATGAATTAAAGTTACGTAAACCACAAAAGAAGAACAATGCCCCATCACTCTTATATATTTCAGTGGAGAATGACAGCTTGTAAAAAAACACCTCTATCATGGCCCCTTTTAGGAACCGTGGGAGTTCCAGTGGCCGCTCCCAGCTATGTCCTATAGACGTCATCACAGTAATTTGGGAATCCTTTTAATATTCACCCATCAACATGTAAATAATGTCTAATTGGATTTTGCCTTTGGAAACACAATAAGCGCCACCTTTGTTGCGACAGACGCTTTGTTTTTCAGGTTAAAAGCAGCCGTCGCTCTCTGATTAACTGTCCCAGAAGTGTCTCTCAGCCGGCGCTATCTCTAACTTCCAGATAGATCATTAACTGTGCTCTTATTGATGAGCTCATGAACTGTCTGAAAAATCCATTCCAGCCTCTCGCCAGAGCCTGCGCGGACGCCCGCATTACCCTGCTTTCCAGCAAAACTTTAGTCTCTCATCTCAGGTTTACCGTTATATGGGAAAAAAAAAAAACAGGAATACAATGATTAATAGCGGCGGAGTAATTGGTGTCCAATGTCTATTTATCACTTACTCTCAATTTCTTTGTAAAAATTCTTGCCTGTATGATAAATATAGGGCTCCCCTGTTCAGGCTGACAGTGTGATTAATGATGATCCAGCCCCCAGACATTCATACAATAAGCGGCGTATAAGTATTGTAAATGTCAGTTGTTCTGCCCAGGCTTCAAGTCGATTTATTTCCGTTCACCATTAATAAAGAAAACACCGGCTGAAGACGCCTTGTCCGGACTGAGGTTCCTTTTTCATTGATTTTGTGTTGCTAAATTATTCCGCATTGCCTCTCCAGGTATTGTCGCACACTCTCTGAAAAGTGAACTCTTCGGAGGAGCCGCTGGAATAAAATCTAATTTATACGGCATTAATGCAATCTGTAATTTCACGGCAAATTACTGGAAAAGAAGTTATCAACCAAATGAAATTGGTTAAATATGATTAGCGGTGGACACGTATTACTGTACCTATTTCTGACTCGGTACGTCCTGTCCGCATCTTGATGGGACACAGATTTATTTCATGGCAGTTAGCAGATACTCTCATATTACATGATTTTTTTTTTTTCTTGTAAAGTTTTTGCTCTTAGATCAATTTTAGCCACATGGCTACGGTTTAACTAGGGTTGCATGCACACAGGGGTGAACCTAGGGTTTCTGCCACCTGAGGCAGAGGGGACGGGGCCGAGCAGGCGGAGCGGGGCCGAGGGGGCGGAGCAGGGTCGAGCGGAGGGGGCGGGCGGGGCCAAGCGGAGGGGGCGGACAGGGGCGGGGCCGAGCGGAGCGAGCATCGTTAGCAGGCAGAGAGCAGGCAGGGGGAGGACTTGCTCTCTACCTGAGAGTAAGGGGTGGCCGTTGGAGCAGCGATGCGTCCACAGGGCCGCCCCAATCCACCGCTCAGGGACGGTGACGCTAAGCCAGTCCAGGACAGCTTGTCCTGGACTGGATTAGGTCAGCAAAAATGCCTCTCTCCCCCGGGGCCCCTTGGATGGACTTTTTGGCTAGTTGGAGAAGCACAGATGGAATGGAAAAACTACTCACTTTTCCATCTATATTCTTTTCTTGACTTGGGTATGAATCCTCATATCCTACACTCCATTGCATGGAATAACCCCCTAAGGCAGGGGCCCCATGGGATGAAAAGACTTTGCAGTAAAAACGTGGTGCGGACACACCGCGATTTCTAAAACCAGCTTGGTTTTGGAAATCACAGCATGTCAATTATACCTGAGGAAACATCATCAGTTTCCCCATTGGTACAATAGTAACAGAGAGTCCGCAAAGGAAATCTCTGCAAACTTTCTGTCTAAAGCGCTAAGGGAAGAACCTAAAACTGAAGTTCCATGTTGCAGAAACACAGCTTTTTTTGCTGCTGATTTTGCTGCGGTTTTTTGACCCAAAGTCAACAATGGCTGCAAAAGTAATAGGAAATATATAGGAAGTTCTTATAGTTCTAGCTTCTTCTCAGTCCACTCCTGGCTTTGGCTCAAAAAACTGCAGCAAGATCTGCAACAAAAAAGCTGGTTTTCCACTAAGTGGGGCTTCAGCCTAAAACAGCAGGGCAGGAGGTAGAGCAGTCAATAGTCAAATCCATTGATGGAATAAACTGTTAAAACATATGTAATTTTTTTTCTTCATATTAAAAATGAAGATGCCTTTTGGGTAGTGTATATATGCTTAGGACTCATAGCTATATCTAGTGCCATTAGATTTGTGCTCTTTTCTATCCAACATGCATTTTATAATATAAAAACACATGCAAACTGATGCAAGCAGATGAACAGATCCGTTTTTTCTTGCATTCAATCAAAAAAAATGATTTCTTGTGTGAAACAAATCAAATCGTGATGTGAAAGCAGCCATATTGTTATAGAGGTGCTGAGGTTGGCGCAGATGCCCTGCAGATCTGGGATCCTGTATCTGACCATCTAACCATGACAACATCTCCATGGCAGAGTTATACCCTCTTCAAGTTCTGAAAGATGAAAACACTTTTTGTACTATGTAGTACCTGTTCACACTCTGCAAATCCACATTTGGCAAGCATGATTCTTTTAAAAACACTTTAATATAATCTACTAGCTTTTACCCGCGACTTCGTCTGCGGTGAGTTGAGTATTGGGCGGACACAGACGTGTGAAACTGTAAAAGTGCTTTAGAAAGTTTGGTGGGCTAGCAAATGTGATTTGATGTGTTATATTGTGTATGTTGTGATACAGACCATGTGATGTGTTATACAGCCTGTGTACAGGAGTATATATGTATCAGGTACTGTATATAGCAGTGATAGGAGATACATGTAATTATATAGTATATACAGTCTGTGTACAGGAGTATATATGTATCAGGTACTGTATATAGCAGTGATAGGAGATACATGTAATATATAGTATATACAGCCTGTGTACAGGAGTATATATGTATCAGGTACTGTATATAGCAGTGATAGGAGATACATGTAATTATATAGTATATACAGTCTGTGTAAAGGGGTATATATGTATCAGGTACTGTATATAGCAGTGATAGGAGATACATGTAATTATATAGTATATACAGCCTGTGTACAGGGGTATATATGTATCAGGTACTGTATATAGCAGTGATAGGAGATACATGTAATTATATAGTATATACAGCCTGTGTACAGGAGTATATATGTATCAGGTACTGTATATAGCAGTGATAGGAGATACATGTAATTATATAGTATATACAGCCTGTGTACAGGAGTATATATGTATCAGGCACTGTATATAGCAGTGATAGGAGATACATGTAATTATATAGTATATACAGCCTGTGTACAGGAGTATATATGTATCAGGCACTGTATATAGCAGTGATAGGAGATGCATGTAATTATATAGTATATACAGCCTGTGTACAGGAGTATATACTGTATGTATCAGGTACTGTATATAGCAGTGATAGGAGATACATGTAATTACAATGTGATGTGTTGTATTGTGTATGTATAGTGGAAAGCTATATGTAAATGTGAGTGAGTAGAGTGAGGGCTACTCCTGAGGTGACAGTAAGGAGTGTGCAGGCAGGTTGAGGCAGGAAATGCCAGGCAGTGTGTGTGAGTGTGTATGTAGTGATACAGGCAATGTGATGTGTTATGTGAGTGAGTAGAGTGAGGGCTACTCTTGAGGTGCAGGCAGGTTGAGGCAGGAAATGCCAGGCAGTGTGTGTGAGTCTATAGCTGGGGCTAGGAGTCCTGCTTTTGTGAGTCTCCTGCTAGGAAGCCATGTTGTTTAGTGGCACCAAAAGTAGCCTGTGACTCAATCCTGAGGGAAAACTATGTTTGTGGAAAATTGCACGCAAATCTGTCCAGGCGTTTTAGCGTGATTGAGGAACAAACATCCAAACTCACAAACATCCAAACACACAAACTTTCACATTTATAATATTAGTAGGATTTCTGTGTTTCAGAATTTTTTTATAAATTGTTTTATAAAGTCTAAAATGTAAAACACAGATGACCCCATAATAGTGTGTATAGGCACAGATATCCTTATATATAATAGTATCAGGCCACGGGAACAATGTACAAGCCATAGATACCAACTGAACAAGGTATGGCTGCCACAAATATCCCCCATATCAGTGTATACTGACCACAGGTACCACCATGTCTCTATCCCCCTTCCCTCGCGGGCAGGGCCCTCTACCCCACTGTGCCAGTCGGTCATTGTTAGTTTTATATCTACCTGTATATTCTGTGTATTGTATGTAACCCCCAAATGTAAAGCACCATGGAATTACTGGTGCTATATAAATAAACAATAATAATAATAATAACAATAATAATGTATTCCTGCCCCAGGTGCCCAAATAATTCTGACGGTAGTTACAAATTCCCCAAGCCACAGATGCCCTCAGAAGAAGGGTTGTCTGGCAGAGATGCCCTCGCTGTATGTCTTCTACAAATATCCCGATAACAGTGTTAGCCTTCCAAACATACTGTACCCTGATAACAGTTTATGCCTACATAAATGCCCCATAACATTGTGTCAGGCCAAATAATCAACAATAAGAGTGAATCAAACCCCATTTGCCTCCATTACAGGGTATACATGTTACAGATACCCCCATAACAGTGTGTGCCCGTCAAGGACAACCTCATAACAATGCCATAGATACCTCTGTAAACAGTGTCAAGCCACCGGTGTATCTATAGCAGGATACATGTTTCAGATAAGGGTGATTCCCAAACAGTTCAAGGCACGGGTGCTCCAGTAACATGTATGAATTGACATACAGCCCCATAATAGTGTGTGGATACAGTGGAACTGACCACAAGAGTGTGTCAGCCCCATAACATTGTGTCAAGCCAAAGATGTCCCCATAACCGGGGGGCACAGTTGTAGGGGGTGCAGCGGTAACAAGTGCTAGCTTGCCCTGACCCTGAGGTGTCGCCCTAGATTCTGGTGTAGGGTAGGGAAGGGACCCCTGTCTCAGATTTTGCATTCAGGTTAGGCCTCTGCCCACATCAGTGCATCAGGCATAGATTTCATGTCCGAACTTTTAGACAGTCCCAAATATGGCACAAATCATCCCAACTATCAGAAATGTCAGTCTTAGTAAGTGCAGACTTTATCTCTTCTCACTGGATCGGTTCTTATTTTACATCCGCGTCTTACGTGGCCAATCTTTTCTCCAGGATGGCACGTGCTTTCTATTCTTTGGAATAATGGTTATGGGGTATTATACCGCACACTTATCTCATGTAACTTGCAGAGATGTTTCAGCTATGCTGGTATGTAATTATTACGGCAATGCCATCTTACAGAAAGTGTCATCTGAGGTTGCCATAACAACTGGCTCCTTTTAGACTTTTTGCTGTTTGTGGAAATATTCAATTGTGTAATCCAATTTCCTCAGTTTATAGAAGAAAGAATTATTCTGGTATACAGTATACAGGATATTATAGCTAAGTAACAATGCAGAGTAGTGTTAGTAGGATTGGGATCAGCAGTCATGTGCACAAAGTTTAGGTTACACTAATATGACATTCGCAGCTATATCGGAGTCTGTCCCATCACAGACTAAAAAGAAAAAAAAATTCTCTTCTTTCCCAGGCTCTCTATTGTCCACCGCCGCAGTCCTATCAGTCATGCATTGGTCCTTGTTCCCAAAAACCCTGCGCCCCATGTGACTGTTCGGGATGCCGATTGGTCTCAGAAGTCATGGGGGTGCAGGGCTTCCTGGGACTGGGGCAGACAATGGAGAGCCAGGAGCAGATGACTTTTTTTTTTTAATGTTACACCTGCCCCATGCCCCTCCAAAGTTTTTTAAATTTCTGGACAACCCCTTTAAAAGGGATTCTACCATTAAAATCAAATTTTTTCTTGTTCACACGTTGGAGTAGCCTACAGGCCACAAGAAAATAACCACTTACTGTGTAAGCGGACATTTTTCTTGTGGCCGCAAGCCAGGGGTGAACCTGCCCTTATCGCTGCCCGAGGTGGACGACAGAAAGCTGTTCCCCCCCCCCCCCTCCCGGGAGGAGGGGGCGGAGTGGAGTGGCGTGGCGTGGCATGGCGAAGCGAAGGGGGCAGGGCTTAGTGGCGTTCGCAGGCAGGGAGAGGACCTGCTCTCTGCCAGAGCGTGAGGGGAGGCAGTGCTGCTCCAGTGGCCTCCCCAATCCACCGCTCGGTGCTAAGCCAGTCCAGCACAGCTTGTCCTGGACTGGCTTAGGTAAGCAAAAATGCCGCCCTCCCTGAGGCTGTGGCATAGTGCCGCCTGAAGCGGTCGCTTCAGGTCGCCTCATGGGAGGTGCGGCGCTGCCGCAAGCATGCGCAGTCTACTCTGCTCGAGGCCTAGAATTTTAAACCCAGCTCCAGAAGGAGATATGCACAGAGGCCATTCCTGAAGAAGATGGAGGCGGTGCTGGAGATTTCTCTTGCAGCATTGGGGATGCCCCCAGTGCTGTTTGAGATCTGGGGCCCGCCCCCAATGCTGTGAGAGACTCATTTGCATACAGATGAAAACCAGGATTTTTACCAAACAGCGGCCCGGAGAAGACATCTAAAGGTAGGAGAAGAATAGCCTTTCTTAAGGCTATTCCTACGTGTGAACAAGAAAAAACGTGATTTTAATGGTAGAATCCCTTTAAGCTACTAGAAATAACACAATACACCAATCTTATTGAAAAAAAATTAAAAAAGGTTTGTAGTGCTATCCAAAAATAATCCTGGTGGCATAGATATTTGCATTGGTCTTAGATAGACATTGAAAATATTATCCGGCATTAACAACATTAATAAATTGAAAATGAATTACGGCCTGTGAACCATCACACTGAAAAAAAAACAGATTAAGACCCTCAATGTCATAAGGCACCAAGTTTCTTTTCACAGCATGGAGTAAAAAATCAGCCAGGATCAAAGTGAACACCGATATCATATTAGGCCAACATGCAGAAAAAAAAATCATAATATGCAAATTATGTAAAACCATACAGTCAGAATAAATGAAATGAATTGACAATTCCAGTGACTGCCTGCACATCCGCATGGAAAGGGGCAATTTCACCAAGAGATAACTGACATGTTATGGCGTCAGAAATGCCAGCTGACAGATGGATTGCTGTATTAATGAAGGGGGTCGGTCTCTAATTACATGAGGGGTCACCAAGATCTGTAGGCAGATAACACCACATTTTATTAATTACTGGGTCTCCGTATGGTCATTGATGTCTATTTGCATATTTACTGAATATGTTACAATAAATAAGCCCAGAACTATTAATTAGTGCCCCCGAAAAACCCTTGTCACCCTTACCACCCTAGGGGACAAGAAGGACGACTCATTTGTATTCCCTTAATAAATATATTTATAGATGAAATTAATTGAATATCCGCAGCGTAGACCTGAACTTTGCTGCTGGTGGATCAGGCTACACTAGGACTCGTGATTTCAGCTTGTGGTCTACGCCTGTCAGTTACAACTTCCATACCTGACAGAGTCATTGTCCCCCTCCCGCTGTTATCTGAAGGATGAAATTAATTACATTCTTAATTGAGCATATTTACATGTATAATGATGCTCTTCTCCAGAATGTGAGACGAGAAATTTCCAGATTAATAAGTATTCCCTCAAAAATGAAATGCAAATCTTAGACATGGATATGATCTGATGCTAGGGGTCTTATAAAATTTGCATTTGGGAACACTGCCCAGTGCCTACCTGTTTGGCACACCTATATGGTGGTCTCTCCCCAAGGAGTGACAATATTCCCTTAACCCTGTCTAAGCCTCTCACCTCTACCGGGTTATAGTCTTCTCTACATCGGGCTGACGAGATCCAAGTACATCGAAACGGCCGTCCTCGATTGAGAGACTATACCAGGTAATAATCCCAGCGTCATTGCAAAACAAAGGCTTCTTGGAAGGTCGAGCATGATGCTAAAGGGAGCAAACCTTTATTGGGTTATTTCACTGAAATTCTGTCTTCCTAATTACATCAGGGAAGACAGGCTTGCACATTCCAGTGAGCGCCCTCTATTGGTTTGCAACACTAAAGCAGCAGCCGACTTCCTAATTACATCATGGAAGACAGATTTGCATATTCTTCCCATGGTCCCTTGCGAAGTGGAGTGCTAAAGGCTTAATAAGTCTCCACACACCTATATGGTGGTCTCTCCCCAAGGAGTGACAATATCCCCTTATACCTGTTTGGCAAGCAAGGTTGGACTTGGGTGCTTTAAGCCCATCTGAAAAGACCCATATAACAACTTCACACGACACCAGTTTCAGATGGACCTATGGGACCTCATTGATACCTAGTATTTGATAGGCCAGACTAACATCCTCACAGTCAGTATACCATACACAATGTACTGTAAAATGCAGATGGTTGTAGGCCCACTGTGTCACCAAACCAGTTTGGCGTAAGGCCACTCCTAAGAGCACCGTCTAAGTGGCCCCCTGGTCTTCGCCTTTTAATGCCCATATGAGGATCTGGACTTTGCTAACCAGACAGGTTAAGGACTTGGGTAGAAGCAGAGTGTGGATACAAGGAGAAATCAGGGCTAGCAGCTTGGGTTCAGGGGTCAAGAACAGGCTGAGGCTGCAACAGGTAGTCAAATAGGTGTTAAGGAACAAGATCAAGAACACAGGCAAACAGAAGCAATATTCAGGAAACAGGTCAACTATTAAGCAGAAAGTAGATGAGCTAAGGACTTATACTTGGGCAGGGTGTGGCGAGCAAACCTGGCAGAGATGGGAAGCTAGACAAGGAAGTGCTATAGCATGCACGTTGGCACTTTAAGTAGAAGGGAGGCATGGCATGCCCACACTTTCTACAGCCCCAGTGGCAGCAGAAGTGCCAGGAGATGTAGAAACATGGGAGTGTGAAAAAGCAGGCAGTGTACAAGGTTACTTGGTCACCATGCATGTTAGGAAATGTAGTATGCCGACTGCTGGCGTTACACGCAATTCTACTAAAAATATGACTTTACGGAGAAAAAAAAAAACTCGCCCAGTCGGCAGTACTCTAAATAGCGTGATAGTGTTAAGTTAAGGACGTGTCAAAAAGTTGAAAAGCTAAGAGTTCCACTTAAGGTAATGACTTGACTTATTTTCTACATATATCAGATGCCCTGACCTTCAGGAAAATGACAATTAGTAGTTGGTTGCTGCCGGTTCACATTACCCAAAGTTAAATTAACTCAGCCAAAAAGGTAAAAGCATCAAATAAAATTAAGATTTAAGTGGGCGAAGAACGCTCAAAGTGAACAGTGTTGAACAGTCCTGTAGGGGAAATATTCCAGTATGATAAGTATTCAATTGTCATTTCAAATTTTTGCAAAAGGGGCTTTATCCAAAAGTTTATTGAACTTGTAATATAAAACTATTTCTACACTTTATTTTTGTTTCCCTACAATCTTGATAAAGTTTATTGAAAACAATGTATTCTGACCCCTGCAGATCTAATTATGAGGACCTATCCTAAGGACTTACTGTATTTATTGTATTACAAAAGCTATAACTTTTTTGGTATTGGAGAGCAGATTGTGGACTCACTGTGCCCCCTAACCGGTTTGATTTGGAGCTACTGTGGGCATTGTTTAAGTGGTCCCCTGATTTTCACCCTTCTACCCCAATACCTCTTTCCTGCAGAGGACCACCAGTTCGCTAACTCTAGGAGTAGTCCCCACGTAGGTAGCCACTGATCCAAAGGCAAGAGAGATGCCATTGCTCAACACCAGAAGGTTAGGCAAAAGCATGGTCCAGTCCCATCTGAAAGTCAGGAGTAGGCAGCTGGGATGTAGGATTGTGGAAAGCCAAAAGGTCACACACAGAGTAACAGCGGATCAAGAACAGAAGCAGAGTCAGAAGTCAGGACGAGGTCACTAAACGAATGATAAATTAGGAATACAAGCAAGGAATCCTCACAAGAACTGGGAATCCAGGAACTGCTTTCATTTGGCTGGGCAGGGCTCACAGGTATACGTGTTAAAGTTGCTGAGAGGGTTTGCACACTTGTCCTATTGGTGGGCACTGGTGCATTAGCAACAGGAAGACATCTACAAGGAGAAGTATGGGCTACACAGTGTGGAACCAAGGTAAGCAGGGGACAGTACTATAGCGAATGCAGATTGTCATTACATTTTTTATGACTGTGCCCCACAGCTCTCATGGTAAGTCATCTACACACATTGTAGTGCCAAAAGGGATGGTCAAAGGGTGCCCCTCCTCACTGTCATGTTTATTTCATGCCATGGTCACTAGTAACAATGGCCTATAAAAGGAATAAAAGTCCTGATTCAGAGACTTCCATGATCCTGGCCATCAAAGATGGCACTCACCTTCAATTGGAATTGGACTCTCACAGTACCCACAAAATTATATCCGTCTAATTATTACACAGTACTATGCCCGGAGTAGAGCTTAAGGTGGTAGAGCATGGGGCAAAGCTTTAAGGAAAAATAATGAAAGTCCCTGCGCTACATAGTTTAGCAGTTTTCCTTGGGATATTCCGTGAAATTTCTTTTGTCCATTACCAGACGGACAAGATGTTAAATGGACTGGCTTCCATGCAAAAGAGAAATCGATAGGAAAGCAAAAGTCGGTGAAACAGAGAGAAGTATAAGTTAAAGAAGTCCTCTCCGCAATGTGCAGAAATCAGTTTGCTAATAGTTCACACAGTAGAGTTTCAAAAATAACTTCAAATTATTGACTTCATATCTCAAACATCAGTTTCATTCTATAGGATTAGTAAGAATTCCAAGTACATTCTACTTTCATTAGAATGTCATACATGTGTCATATAACACACGTATCCATGAAATATCTGACCTTACTTGCCTTTCTGCCGTGGTGATACCATCTACTGTTATCTACTTTTTATGTTTGTGTTCATGCTGTGGATGTGAGTAATTTCATTAACTTCACTCTAAGGCTTCTTCACAAAGTCAAAAACCCTATTAGAACATTCAGAGTTAATGAAGTGGAGTCCCTCATGTGTATGCTCCAAAAAATAGCTGGGATAGAGAAGCTACCAAGGGCATCTCTCTTTATGGAATATGCAGAAAGTCCACTGTTATTTGGACAGTCCATTGATTTAAATGGCTACCATGTCCCATAGATTGTAAGCCCTCGCGGGCAGGGCCCTCTACCCCACTATGCCAGTCGGTCACTGTTAGTATTATATCTACCTGTATATTTTGTGTATTGTATGTAAACCCCTAAATGTAAAGCACCATGGAATTAATGGTGCTATATAAATAAACAATAATAATAAAAATGTAATACTTAATTTCCCCTGTGGAGGTGCTGTAGGGGAATTGAACACTTGCTGCCACTAGGGGTTCCAGCCATTAGACATAATCAGCAGGAGCACTGCTATAAGGGGTGCAGAGGTAACAATAGATACTGGAGGCTGAGAGGGCCAAAAGACCTCTCTACAGACACCATTATTATACAAAGCACATGGTTAATAGCGCTGCTATAGATTTTGCTCTGTGGCCCAGGAGCTTTACATTAACCCTCTGGCTATCAGATTTTTTGTTGGGGAGTTTTTTAAGTTTTGGGGGGATTCAGTAACATTTTGTTCAGCCCCAAATTTTCATATGATATGACCTGAAAGCCTTTTCCTTGTGTATTTCTTCCTTTTAACATCTGCAACTGCTTTAGGTAGAAGCAAAAACACTGATCGAGCCTTACTAAATCAATTTTATAAGTGTTGTTGGGTTTTATTCAACTAGAGAAAAAATTGCGTGACAGATCTATATCTGACCAAGTCAACTAAATTGCTCCTTATGAAACTATATTGTTTCATTTTTATTTAACTTTTCAAGGGTTATTCCAGGGTTAATCGATGACCCAAAGATCAGCTGTTTGAAGATCCTGTAACATTCCGGTGAGCGATTCTGCCTCTTCAATACCTACCAAGCACAGTGCAATATACAGGGTGGCCATAAGTATGGATACACCCAGATAAAATGGAAGTGCTTGCTGATATCACCTTACCGTTTGTGGCATATTAGTACATGGGCAGGGGGGAAACATTTGAGGCTGGGTGACGCCCATGAAAGCCATCTGCAAAGCCGCCATTTTGGATTCAACTTTACTTTTTTCAATGGGAAGGGGGTTCATGTCACAAATGTGTCAATAACTCGATAATGAATAACGCTATGTTAAAAATGAGCACACCATTGGTTTTTTGAGTTTGATGTGTCACATGACCCCCTTCCCATTGAAAAAAGTAAAGTTGAATCCAAAATGGCAGCTTTACAGATGGCCACCAAGAGCATCACCCGGCCTCAAATGTTTTCAACTTCCCATGAATTAATATGTCATAAATGGTAAGGTGATATCAGCAACCACTTCCATTTTATCTGGGTGTATCCATACTTATGGCCCACCCTGTATCTGTATAGCAGCTGTGGTTGGCACTGCAGCTCATATCCATTCACTTGAATTTCAAACAGTCCATGTAACCAATGAACAAGACGTCCATTGCTTATGATGCGGAAACATCACTCATGGAAGATTGCTACCACCTCAAATAGCTAATCCATGGGGATCCTACTCACCTATCCCAAGCACACAATTGTAAGCCATGGTCTTCATTTTATTTCTTTTAGTTCCAGGTCAGACCGGAAGGGGAGAGGCTCACATGACCACTGAGGCCTCAGTTGGCACTGGTGAGGAGATGTTCATGTATTTGACTGATTTAGCTGATCCACTGATTGACCCCCAGCAACCATGTAAACCTTTCCACTTGAGTTGCAGCATTGTAGATAATGGAGCACAATAGGGGAGTATGACTTTTTTTATTTTACCCCCACCGCAGCTGCCCCTGAGTTGGGTATAATTCCTGTAGAACCCTGTACTATAATTACTGTATTATAACTGCTTTCATGCACCAAGTTGAAATACTGCTTAAGGGTGCATTCACACGATGTCTTTTGGCACGTAATGTGCCACGTAGACGCTGCGGGATCTTTTGCAGGCCATATACGCTCCCATTGTTTTCAATGAGAGCCGTTACCGTATACGCGGCGCTATTTTGCGTCCGTGATTTTGCGGCGGCCGCAAAATAGCGCCACGTATACGGTACTGGCTCCCATTGAAAACAATGGGAGCGTATACGGCTCGCAAAAGATCCCATGGCATCTACGTGGCACATTACGTGCCAAAAGACATCGTGTCAATGCACCCGAAGAGGGGTTCTAAAACACTTCTAAGGCTAGGTTCACACTAGCGCTCGATCTCTGTTGGGGGTTCCATCCCCCATTTTGCTCAAAAAATGTAGAAAGAAAAGTCCTGCACACAGGACTTTTCTCTCCACATTTTTTGGCTGGAAACCCGGCAAACCACATTATAATCTATGGGGATCCATGGGTTTCCGCCAGTAACCGATTTTTAAGCGGACCCGAAGAACGGAATGCTAAACACCTCACGTAACTTCCATTTTTTCTCTTTCAGATATTACTTTATATCAATCCAAGAGAAACAAAACTGAGTTTTTTCAGCAATTCTACTAGGGTAGAATACAGTATTTTGCGGTACATAGGGTACCTACAGCTCCACAATAAACATGGGCCTGCCACTTCATTCAGAAGAGGAAATAGGACCCAGAAAACACCAACATACTTCAGAAAGACTCTATAAAAAAAAAAAAAACTCCGAAAATTCTCTAACTGCAAACCTACAGTAACATCCATTCCTTCTGTCTTATATAAACATAAGTCTAGTGAGGTGGAAGAAAAGAGGCTGCTGAAGGGTTGTCTGCATTGAAAATATACAATATCTTGTATTGAAATTCTAACTAGACCATTAAAATTACACCCTTTCTACTGAAATTAGTCAATTTCTCGCCAAAATAAAGGCACTTGCGCAGTCAATCAATAGACACGTTGGGCACATTGTGATCATTTTGTATTATGTGCTTTCAAGGTGAGCGACTAATAACTCGCAAGTTACTTGCCTAAGCCCGAGGAGAGAAAATTTGTGGCATGATAATTTAGTATTGTCATCAGTGTTACAGATAGAGAGAAAAATATCGTAAGAGCTGGAATTTTTCATCCCTGGACAGCACATTACACCGAGAATAAGTGAGGCTTAATTACTGTACATGCAAAATGGGCGATTTTCGACTAAAAAGGTTCATTGCACTCTGCTGTGCAGAAAATGAATCAGAATTTTTTAGCTTTTTAATTTTTTATTTTATTTTTGCAATTTTTTGCATTTATAATGTTCATTAATACAAACATATTGTAAGATATTCAGTGGGCGATGTGATATTTTTGCAACCTGTGTATGATTATCCATACTCTTCCTCTAGGCTGGACATGTTCGGATATGTGTATCATAAGATGAACATGTTTTCCTGATATGCTACAACAAAGTGATTTGCACTCTATCCCATATTTTCTACCTATGGCCGCCCAGTGGCTGTGTTGTGTATTGCAGCATGTTGAGATAATGTGTTAAATAGTTTTTAAAAGAAATTGAAATCCTACCCAGATTAGAGCATAAGCAAAGGGGTGTTGTCCACCTACTTCCTGTTCTCTCATGTTCGCCACTAGTGACCTGAAGTTATGGGTGATGGCTTTACTATAGGCTACAGATCCTAATATAACACAGGAGAGAGGAGTAAGAGTGATCCAGGGGTCGGGTGCTGGTTCTGATCCTGTGAACCTGGGTTTGAATCAGGACAGAGTCCTTACAGACAGCATTTATAATGCCCTGAAGGAAGGAAGACTAAAAAGATTCCCTAGAGAATTACTAGTTTACTAATACTTTAACCATCTACATTACTAAAGGGGTTTTCTACTAGTTAAATATTGATAACCTATCCTTAGGATAGGTCATAAATATCTGATGGGTGGGGGTCCAACACTCAGGACCCACATAAATGAATTGCATGAAGCAGCAGCAGTACTTGGGTGTTGACAGGTGAATTGTATTATAATTGTATTTTTTTATGGTTATGTATATAATTTAGTAAAATACTAGAGATGAGCGAACAGTGTTCTATCGAACACATGTTCGATCGGATATCAGGGTGTTCGCAATGTTCGAATCGAATCGAACACCACGTGGTAAAGTGCGCCAAAATTCGATTCCCCTCCCACCTTCCCTGGCGCCTTTTTTGCACCAATAACAGCGCAGGGGAGGTGGGACAGGAACTACGACACTGGGGGCATTGAAAAAAATTGGAAAAAGTCATTGGCTGCCGAAATCAGGTGACCTCCATTTTAGACGAATAGTGGATTTCAAATCCGGGTCATATGAGAATGTGAACTTTGTGACTATGAGACAGGGATAGCTGTACAGGCAGGGATAGCTAGGGATAACCTTTATTTAGGGGGGAATGTTATTAAAAATAACTTTTTGGGGCTCTATCGGGTGTGTAATTGTGATTTTTGTGAGATAAACTTTTTCCCATAGGGATGCATTGGCCAGCGCTGATTGGCCGAATTCCGTACTCTGGCCAATCAGTGCTGGCCAATGCATTCTATTAGCTTGATGAAGCAGAGTGTGCACAAGGGTTCAAGCGCACCCTCGGCTCTGATGTAGCAGAGCCGAGGCTGCACAAGGGTTCAAGCGCACCCTCGGCTCTGATGTAGGAGAGCCGAGGGTGCACTTGAACCCTTGTGCACCCTCAGCTCTGCTACATCAGAGCCGAGGGTGCGCTTGAACCCTTGTGCACACTCTGCTTCATCAAGCTAATAGAATGCATTGGCCAGCGCTGATTGGCCAATGTATTCTATTAGCCTGATGAAGTAGAGCTGAATGTGTGTGCTAAGCACACACATTCAGCTCTACTTCATCGGGCTAATAGAATGCATTGGCCAGCGCTGATTGGCCAGAGTACGGAACTCGACCAATCAGCGCTGGCTCTGCTGGAGGAGGCGGAGTCTAAGATCGCTCCACACCAGTCTCCATTCAGGTCCGACCTTAGACTCCGCCTCCTCCGGCAGAGCCAGCGCTGATTGGCCGAAGGCTGGCCAATGCATTCCTATGCGAATGCAGAGACTTAGCAGTGCTGAGTCAGTTTTGCTCAACTACACATCTGATGCACACTCGGCACTGCTACATCAGATGTAGCAATCTGATGTAGCAGAGCCGAGGGTGCACTAGAACCCCTGTGCAAACTCAGTTCACGCTAATAGAATGCATTGGCCAGCGCTGATTGGCCAATGCATTCTATTAGCCCGATGAAGTAGAGCTGAATGTGTGTGCTAAGCACACACATTCAGCACTGCTTCATCAAGCCAATACAATGCATTAGCCAGTGCTGATTGGCCAGAGTACGGAATTCGGCCAATCAGCGCTGGCTCTGCTGGAGGAGGCGGAGTCTAAGGTCGGACCTGAATGGAGACTGGTGTGGAGCGATCTTAGACTCCGCCTCCTCCAGCAGAGCCAGCGCTGATTGGTCGAGTTCCGTACTCTGGCCAATCAGCGCTGGCCAATGCATTCTATTAGCCCGATGAAGTAGAGCTGAATGTGTGTGCTTAGCACACACATTCAGCTCTACTTCATCAGGCTAATAGAATACATTGGCCAATCAACGCTGGCCAATGCATTCTATTAGCTTGATGAAGCAGAGTGTGCACAAGGGTTCAAGCGCACCCTCGGCTCTGATGTAGCAGAGCCGAGGCTGCACAAGGGTTCAAGTGCACCCTCGGCTCTCCTACATCAGAGCCGAGGGTGCGCTTGAACCCTTGTGCAGCCTCGGCTCTGCTACATCAGAGCCGAGGGTGCGCTTGAACCCTTGTGCACACTCTGCTTCATCAAGCTAATAGAATGCATTGGCCAGCACTGATTGGCCAGAGTACGGAATTCGGCCAATCAGCGCTGGCCAATGCATTCTATTAGCCCGATGAAGTAGAGCTGAATGTGTGTGCTAAGCACACACATTCAGCACTGCTTCATCACGCCAATACAATGCATTAGCCAGTGCTGATTGGCCAGAGTACGGAATTCGGCCAATCAGCGCTGGCTCTGCTGGAGGAGGCGGAGTCTAAGATCGCTCCACACCAGTCTCCATTCAGGTCCGACCTTAGACTCCGCCTCCTCCAGCAGAGCCAGCGCTGATTGGCCGAATTCCGTACTCTGGCCAATCAGCACTGGCTAATGCATTGTATTGGCTTGATGAAGCAGTGCTGAATGTGTGTGCTTAGCACACACATTCAGCTCTACTTCATCGGGCTAATAGAATGCATTGGCCAATCAGCGCTGGCCAATGCATTCTATTAGCGTGAACTGAGTTTGCACAGGGGTTCTAGTGCACCCTCGGCTCTGCTACATCAGATTGCTACATCTGATGTAGCAGTGCCGAGTGTGCATCAGATGTGTAGTTGAGCAAAACTGACTCAGCACTGCTAAGTCTGCATTCGCATAGGAATGCATTGGCCAGCCTTCGGCCAATCAGCGCTGGCTCTGCCGGAGGAGGCGGAGTCTAAGGTCGGACCTGAATGGAGACTGGTGTGGAGCGACCTTAGACTCCGCCTCCTCCAGCAGAGCCAGCGCTGATTGGCCGAATTCCGTACTCTGGCCAATCAGCACTGGCTAATGCATTGTATTGGCTTGATGAAGCAGTGCTGAATGTGTGTGCTTAGCACACACATTCAGCTCTACTTCATCGGGCTAATAGAATGCATTGGCCAATCAGCACTGGCCAATGCATTTCTATGGGGAAAAGTTAGCTTGCGAAAATCGCAAACTGACAGGGATTTCCATGAAATAAAGTGACTTTTATGCCCCCAGACATGCTTCCCCTGCTGTCCCAGTGTCATTCCAGGGTGTTGGTATCATTTCCTGGGGTGTCATAGTGGACTTGGTGACCCTCCAGACACGAATTTGGGTTTCCCCCTTAACGAGTTTATGTTCCCCATAGACTATAATGGGGTTCGAAACCCATTCGAACACTCGAACAGTGAGCGGCTGTTCGAATCGAATTTCGAACCTCGAACATTTTAGTGTTCGCTCATCTCTATAAAATACGTATTTCTTTTTTACTTTGACCCTTTTCATGTATCAATTTTTATTCTTTTTTTGGTACCCGGGTATATGATCATTATAGATGAGTCTTCCAGTTATGGCCTTACTCTATTAGACAGAGCCCATGCAAAAACAAAAAACAAAAAAAAACTCTAGTGGATTACCTGTGGTTTTCTACATGTAACTCATTGACTCTTTGCAGTAACAGTGGCATATACTGTAAGAACTGTCACAATATCACCGAAAGTCACACTCAACTATACAGTGGTCCTGTATTGGACGCCAAGAATGGGATCAGATCCTACCATGACAATGTAACTACTATATATACAAGAAGTTTGATACTAAGAGGTGGTTCTATACTTGTCAATCTACACGTACATGATAGAATAAGAGCTCTGAGCTAGGCAAGGTTCCTTCTAGACTAGATACAATGACAGTAGAAATATGGCTTATAAATCCAATCACATATTCTGGATTCTACCACAATACAATAACTACTGAGTTGTTTCAGAGGTCAGACATACTGTATTACTGAACCCCACGGCTGACATTACTGCCACTATGTAAGTCTCTACAGTATATCTATCATCGGAAAGTATTGTGGTTCTATGACCTGTTCTTCAGGGATTATCATACAAAAACATAGAAAGACAACAAGATTGACAACAGAAAAGACCTCATAGTCTATCTAGCCTGCCCTATAAGTGCTGTCAGAGCAGCCATCATACATAGAGGAAGACACAAGTATAGCATATACAGTACAGATAATAATCGTGTCACTTACCGTGAAGATGCTCTGCAGCAGGAGGGAAAAAAGATGACACGTTAATAGTCTGCGGCCATAAAGAAACAAGTGCAAATTATTGTATCACAGCTAGTATTGGTTATACTGTAATTTCTATCACATTGTATATTTATTGTATACAGTATATACAAATGCAGAAATCTCAGAACGATGCAAAAATCTTAATTCCTATCAATGGAGAGTTATCATCAATTCTGTAAGATAAAGACAATTGCACAGTCCGTGTGTTACAGTTAATGCTATGCACATAGGATATAGGTAATCCAATATATAATGATTATTCATGCTGCTAATAATATATTTTACTAAACAATCAGAGCAAAGAAATCAATCAGGAAAGAAATGGGCAATGCAGGAAAATGTTTGATTTATTGACCTATGGTATAGACTATAGTTCTATTATGATACATAGCGGCGGCTTTGTGTATGTGCTTAGTTCATTACAAAGAGCTGTTTCATGTATTATATTGTTTAACCATTCAGACAAGGTGGAGACTAGTGGTAGGGTACAGAGAAGGGGAGCAATGTAAAGGGGTTGTACAAACTATTGAAGTTATCCCCATCGGTAGGATAGGAAAAAACTTTACGATTGATTGGGATCCAATCCAACCACTAGGATCCCCATAGATCCAAAGAATTGCCATCCGGTTCTCTAGACCTAACAAGCTGTGCATGTTCGCTGCTGCAGGAGTGATTCCTTTTCAGACAGACAGAGATAGCCAAGTATAGCCCTGTCTGTAGACAGGACCCCATAGAATATGAAGTGATTGAGTGAAAATTGCATCTTCTCCCACAAAAAAAGAACCCCTACGCTGTTCCCCATATGGAAATTGGAATATGGAAATTGCAACTTTTTAAAACCTGCACTGCCTTCTCCCCTTTCCCAATAAGGGGATGTCACAAAAGTGGCCAGGGAGCAATAAGGCACGCCAAATTTATCATAATCTACGAAAAAAATCTGGCATAAATGAACGGGGAAATGTATGCCAGCTACGAGCTGACATTTCCTCTGAGGTACACATTCTGGTGGAAGGTATGTCTTATTCTTGAAGAAGGATGTGCCAGTCTTCATCAGTCTGCCCCACTGTGTGTCAGACCTCTATCAATGTGATACTAATGATCTATATAATATAGTTCGTTAATATTTTTGCCCCAGAAAAAACATTTAAGTTGTTAATGTGTACGGCAACCTAAAGGCCCATGGCAATCTGTTAATACCGTTTCCTGAGATGTAAATCCTGCACTATTGTAATATCTCTGCCTGTTCGGGCCTCTGCGCCACCCTCTGCTCGCATGCTGCGGCGCAGGAGGCGGGTGCAGTTTGATAATCTGCTTAAAGTTTTTAGTCGCACTGTGTGAACTCAGCTCTAGTTCTGTGATTGCATTTGAACCACACCCGTCTTCTGCCTATGTTGCCTCTGTCCATTAAGTGGTTAATCTGGCCTTGCCCTGTGATTGACAGCTGCTTTTCTGTGAACTCCATGGGCGGGTTCTTCCTCCCTATTTATCCTTGGTTTCTATTCACACCAGTGCTTGTTATTGCCGTGCGCATACCTGCTCTTACTGTCCCTGTTTGCTTATACTATTATACTTGACCTTTGGCTCTTCTCATTGACTATTCTCTTGACTCCGTTTTGGCACTGCATCGCTCTCCTGTTACCGAACCCTGGCTAGCTAACCTCCCTTTGTTGTTGTTCGTCTTGTCTGCATTTTGTGTTTCACATATTCAGGGAGGGATTGTCCTCGTGGTTGTCGCCTATTACCTAGGATAGGGCCTGGCAATAGGAAGGGAAAGCGGGGGGCTTCAGCTTAGGGCTCACTGTGTCTTGTGCCCCTCCCAGGGTTTAACAGTTCTGGGAATTGCTGTCTTAGCAATTCCCTTACAACTATCCTTTGCTGCAACAGGGGCAATTAAATGAAAGATTGTCCATATGACAATGCGCCATGTACACTGGGGAACCTGGGCTAGAAAATTTGGTCTGTACACAGGGCAGATTTTCCGGCCTGAACCCACTCAAGAGCTGGAACTCCTTGTATTATAGTGACCGATGAAGCTCAGACTTTCACCCTGCCTGCGGCTTCACCGGGGTTGTAACTTTGGGGGGGGGGGGTACAGAGGGTGCAGTTGCACTGGGGCCCAGGAGGCTTATGGGGCCATAAGCACTGGCATCAGTATTGATCTTAGTTTCCATCTGGCCCATAAGCCAAGGAGACCCACAGCTCACCCTAACCACGCTAAGGTTGCCTAAAATCCTTAGCCCCCTGTAACCATCACTATCAAGAATATGATGTAGGCGGCCCTGGACAAAAGATTGCACCAGGGCGAACAAGACTAATTATGCCACTGGGTTTCACTCTCCCGTAATGTATATTGTACACATAGCAGAGCTGCAGGATCATAGATTAGTATGATACAAGGTGTCCTGGTCTCCTGATGTATGGACCAGATTTGCAAGTCTGGATTCTCCTGTGTGCAGGGGGCTAACATTCAGTGACCTAAGGGGAGAGGGTAAGTCTAAAAGGTTCAAGTAGTACTCCTCCAACCCCAGCATTATGGCAAAGCACTTACACATTTGTACCTACCATGATCACTGGAGGGTGAAACCTACTTATTGTGTTAAAATGAAATCCAATATTACAACTTCTACAAAGAATTTATATTATTATAGATTAGTAAATGTATTATATGTATTCACAGAGCCCCAGAAGCGGCGACACAGCACTGAGAGCTTATGTAAACAGGCTCCAGACATAATCCTTATTTTGGTCATTGGACAATGCATCATTTCACCTACAAGGAAATTCACCAGGAGCGCTATAAAAATATCAATTATTACAAAGTGTTGTCCGCGAAGTTGCTCGCCTGCGGAGTCATTTCATCAGCTTGAGCAGTGCTTGTAAAATGATATTCCTGTGCAGTGATGGTGAAATCGACAGACTAAGCCATTCCAAAGTTATACATGAAGGTCAATGTCCTGACTCATGAGCGTGGCCTATGGCTTGTAGCTGTGTACATGAGGGGGGGGCGAAAGCAGAGCAAGGTTCACAAGTCTGTACAAGGTCTGGATAAGGAAAGATGAAGGAAGGGGTTATAGGAAAGTGGAAGGCTGCTGACTCGACAGCCTGTCCTGAATTGTGTACACATAGAAGGTGAGAGGGACGCATGCATTATTTAGCAGGTTTATATAATGCAGACGTTCCTCATTCATGACATTCTGAGGTCACAGCCGGTGACTTGGCAAAATGATGCCAAGAAATATTTGACCACAGATAGAAAATAAAATGCTTTAAAATAAGAGTAGAATTTAAGGGGTTGTTCACTTTATCTCTCAAAGGTCCAGATTTACTAACAGACAGGGCAGACTTAGATAGGCAGTCCAAAAATTCACCAGATTTATCACAGTGACTGATGTTGGATGATAAATATGTCTTATTTTCAGACAGTCTGGGCGGCATTTATACCACCCTTAAGTTGGCTTCCATTGTGGCAGAATTGTTTGACACTATTTGGAGCATTTCTGTTCCCTTTTTCTGATAATCCACACCCACATGTCTAGCATGTCAAAAAATTGTGGCCCAAATTAGATGCCCCCCATGTGCCAAAGACGTGCTATGTTTACACCAGTGATTAATGAATAGTAAAAAAAAAAAACGACTGTCACATCACAGCATTAGAGGGCCTTTACATCCCCTGGCATTGGCGGTTTTATATAGTGCTGGAAAGCTGAAAGTGCACTGAATTCAGGATATTATCATCTTTGACGGTACGCACCCAGGCGCCAGAGATATTGGTTCTGTTAATTTCGGCACCAATATCATTTCAGCATAAGACTGGTAGACCTTAATGCTCAACGTCATCTCTGTGCGGTAAGGAGCACCACATGTCAGTACAAGGCTATGGACTAACATTTGAGTATGAACAGATTCGCCCATCTCTAAACAGGACAATGCACATTTCTATATAGAGAATATCACGAGGCATGCAAGTAGTTACATGTACCAGGAGGGCCAACTTTTCGGGGTACAGTTCCCCTTTAAGCTGATCTGTTCGATAACAAATAGAGAACTGAACTTGCCCGGAGTGTTCCTTCTATTAAGTTGCGATAACTACAGCTGGCTAATTGTTTCGGAATAAAACAGAGCCTGTTTGGTGCTCAATAAAGCAACTAATTCTCATTATATTCCGCAAAATTGCCATTATTTTTATTGTCTGCAGTTGTGAATGTATATGATTATTACCCCGCGCCGATGTCAGAAATAAATGCCAATTACATTTTGACATTTCAAACTTCACCCGAAAATCTGTTCATTATTGTATCTACATTGAGATATTTGTCATTGAGTGTCAGCGGCGTATAAACAGCTGTATAACACTCACTTTCCCCGGTGCGATCGTGTGCTAACAACATGTTGCTTTTCACCGTTGATTCCTAATACAATTAATAACAGAGCTCGGCAATAAATAAAAAAAAATCTTTCTTTTGTAACGTGACAAGAATTGGGATTTGTTTAAGGGAATCTGTTAGTATAGATATGCAAAAGCGAAATTATAGATCAGATAACAAATGTGTTCATGAAACACAAAAGTATAAATCAGAAATACTACAAAGCGACGCTCCGGCTCCTGAATGCGGAGAATTATACGAGAAATGTTGGGTGCATTGAATTGAAACAATTAGGATTTTTTTTTAGAAACTGTTTGGAAATTCAGGTTTCTATTGAGATAATAGAATAAAAAGGCAAAAATAATTTAAAAATAATAATTTCCATTTGTGGAATATTTGCGACAAAAGACACAGTGGAGGGAATTTATTAACCCGTTTATGGCTTATACTAGGTTCACACTAGCGTTGTGGTCGCTGGAGAACCCAAACAACAGAGGGATGGACTGTATAACGCTAGGTTCACATCTGTGTTGGAGTCTCCGTAGGACAGGGATAGGGAACGTACGGCTCGCCAGCTGCTGTGAAACTACAACTCCCATCATGCTTCATTCACTTCCATAGGAGTTGCAAGGACAGCAGAACAAGTATGCATGCTGGGAGTTGTAGTTTTGCAGCAGCTGGAGAGCCGTATGTTCCCTATCCCTGCTGTAGGAGATTCTGCCGCATATTCCATCTAATATCAGCAAAGAGAAAAGTTCTGCCAATTTCAGTCTAAGGTGGACCCCATATTAATCTGAGGGGTCTGTAGATGTATACGGGTATACTTTTTAAGCAGACAAGTTCTCTGCTGGGTCCCCATGTGGACCCGAATGATGGGCAGATCTCATTGACTATAATGGGTTCCATTGGGTGTCCAGCATTTTCATACTGAAAACAGCGGAGAGAACATCCTCCATGCAGGCCTTCTCTTTCCCCCAATGTTCGACGGTGCTTGTGACAGTCACCAACAGAAACTCCAGTGTAGATGTGAACCCAGCCTTAGACTTAGGCCCCAGGTTGTGGAAAAGCTGCTGTTCTGATGAAGATTATGCTATGGTTTTTCATCTTATGTTATAGGGGTTCTCTTGGGCCCCATGAGGCTCCAGGGTCCAATAATATTTGCTACCTTTATCCCCTTTATAGCTACACTCCTTATATAATGGTTCATATAGCTCGATAGTAATGAATCATTTATTCCCAAAATTATAAAATGTGAAGTTATTCCTTTATTTCAAGTTACTGTACTTATGTTATTATTCCATAATTCTGCGCACATTTTGCATTCATTCTGTTCTCACTGAAACCTCATACGCTTGGTTGGATTACTGGTACATGTTGTATCTATCAGTAATGGTTCCCATAGTCTGCTGTATGTCCAGATAGTATTTGCGGGTCTTCCTATGGTCTTATATACATTTTTTCATGCTTATTATATTTTGTAGCTATTCTTCCTCAGGATCAAATTGAACATAGTTGAACAGGTGAATGCCTGGTGGGTCCCTAAACCAGGTGGTTCCCCAGCTCACCCTAGCTTGGCACAGTACACTCATTTGTACTTCATACAGATATTCACCGTATAGTAATGGCTGAGTAAAAGGCCATAAGGTGGAAGCTAGTATGACTGGTGTTTGTAGACAGTGTAGTGTTAGAAAAGATACGGGGTACTGCACTGGGCCGGAAGAGATGATAGGCGCCAAAGAGTCCAGCTCCACCCTCCCTCCCTTAATGTTAGTCTCTTGGCAGATTTTAAGGTCATACTTGGAGTCACGGTGATTGGGGTCCCTGGAGTTGGTTCAAGATGATGGAGGCAAAAAATCATCATGGAGATCTTCTCCCTCCTTTAGCGTGGACTGAGCATGGGTTTGGGTGGTCTGGCACATAGTGGACCTCTCACATGTTGGAGACCCAAGCTATAGTTAGCCAGTTGTGGTGCCAACGAGCTGGAGGTTACTGCTGGTGGTAAAGATTATTTAACTTGGCTATATGTATATAATACTGTGGGTGGTATTAATATGTGTTAATAAAATGGCTGTTGCGGCCAGATGTATCCAATGAGAAATGGTTGGGGTCATTTAATAATTTAAGTTTGGCCCTTGGAGACATTGGAAAGTTGAGGGCATGGATGTGGCCATAGCATTGAGAGTTCTAGTTTTTCGGAGCACTACACTCTACAATACTCTACAATACTCTACAATACTCAGGCGAGCATCTTATCAAGGCAATGTGTCTATATAATATACTGGGTTGATGATTTAAGAAACTACACTGGGCGACTGACATGACATCTAGGTGCAGAGTCAGGCCAAGAAGTACTATAGTCATCTATAGTGCTGTACTGTGAGAGGGGTTGTTCTTACCACCTAGTGATGATGCTGAGCGGTGAGGAACACCCCCCTAGTACTCGTCTATGGACAAGTACTATCAGGAAGGGAGGGAGGAGTTCCTCACCACTCTCATAGTACAGAGCAACAGACGCTGCTGTGAGGAAGGGTGTTCCTGACTGACTGTCAGAAAAACCCTTCTGACAGTGAAGAGCTACCATCACCGATAGCTCTTCTCCAGGGGCACAGAATGGGAAAGCCGATAGTGTGCTGAATTCAGCGGACTGTCGGCTTTCTAGCGGTGTATTAAACCGCATGTGCCCCAGGAGATGAAAGGTCCTCTTTAATATATTATTTATTTATTTATTCATTCATTCATTCATATACCGGTATATCTTTTGTGGGGAAGGTAGCTCGGTAGAAGCAGTGGTGTGGACAGGGACACAAATCTTGCAGCAAAAAAACTGTTTATTTAAGAAAAAAACAGCAAAATAAATAAACCTTTATGTCAGGCACAAAATAATGAGCAAAATAAAATACAGCCTTAACTTCAGGAAAAATAACGTCAAACCAAAATCCTGCTCATCTGAGCGCTAACTAAACAGAAAAATAATAACTGTACATGTGGCTTACTATCAGCCACAAAAATCAACAAAAAAACCCACTTTACTGTACGCAAGGTTCTCAGTGTCAAAACAGACCCAGCCACTTTCTCTTCTCACAGGATCTGCCCTGAAGTGCAGGCTCTGTAACCTTTTATGGGCCAGTAATGAGCCTATGACCCACACCAGGGGCTGAAACCTATTCCAGACCTGCACTGGATCACACATAAATCAGGAATCTGGAGCTGATACAGTGGGACTCCATCACTTTACCTGTCACCTTCTCACACTTTACTTTTCCTATACTTAGACGCAGTCATATAGTCAGGGAGGCAGTGGTCCTATCATTTTTCCATGTATGAAAGCGGCCAGTCACTGATAAAACCATCCCCTTTGACTACATGACTGCTTCTGAACATAGGGAGAGGAAAGTGATACACAATTACTGATGGGAACTTCAGCTCTTTTCAGTGGGCTCGATCAGTTTGATCCGTTCACTAAAAAAAAGCCAGCTCTATTGGATCCCAAACGGCTCCTTATAAAGTATTACTGTCTACCATAAATAGACATTCAGAAACCTCCATCCATGCCTCCTTTTATCCTTATCGTATGACCTACTGACTTTCTTGTAGGGGGTTAATCCGAGACAGGACGAGGATGTGTGAACTCTTGGCTCCCAGTCCAAAACCTCCTGACAATGAGTCGACATGTTTGTAAACGACACATCACTACTCACAATGCTATACATTAATCTTCTAAGATCCTCCAGCTCTGTAACATACTACCTGCAGATCAGACACCATGTTCAGTGTGATAGGATACCTTTCATATACTTGTTTATTGTTCAATGAAGTCAGATAGGTAAACCTCTCATCCATATTGATCCCTTTTGATCTTTGATCACTTGTCCTGCCCTGATGACATCACTTAAATCCTCGTGACCATTACAGCCAATTAGTGATTGGTTTTTAGAAAACTCCTGTCATCTATGTGGCTGTCAGGTAAAGGACTCTGCTGGTTAGAGGCTGAATCCATAATGATTTCCCCAAACTGCTGGTTAGAGGCTCAACTCACTCCAAGGGCCAAAAACACTGCTGGTGCAAGGCTCAACTAAGTTAAAGGGCCTAAAACTCTGCTGGTAAAAGGCTGAAGTCACCTGAAGGGCCTCAATCTCTGCTGGTAGTTCAGCTTAAGGGCCTCTAACCTAATTTGGAAGGGCTCACGTTAAGGGCCAGGAAAGTGAATTTTGGAAGGTCTTACCACATCACACACACACACACACACACACACACACATACACAATGACAGTTCAGGGTGGGTACTGTTGGATTTCCCATTGCCTATTCCATCTGTGGTTGTCATGGGCAACATGATTTAAAGGGGTGCTTGTTAAGGTTTCATTAGAGTAAAATTTGGGTTTCTGTCCATTCAATTGGGAAGGAAAAAAGGTTTCCAGGTATTTTTCCACTTTCATAGTTGAGTGTGGAAAGTGTGTAGTTGATAGGCTGTGATGTTGGGGTAAGACTTGGTCTTGTTAGATGCCCCCAGACATGCTTCCCCTGCTGTCCCAGTTGTATTCCAGAGGTGTTGGCATCATTTGCTGAGATGTCACAGTGGACTTGGTGACCCTCCTGAGTTGAACATTGGTTTCCCCCTAAACGAGTATTTTTCCCCATAGACTATAATGGGGTTCAATGTTCGATGGAACAGTCGAGTATTGAGCAGCTACTCGAATCGAACTTCGAACATTTCACTGTTCGCTCATCTCTAATCATTACCAAGATTAGTAAAAAAGCATGAAGTATTAAACAAGCATGTAAAACATAAATGTGACATAAAGTATATGAAAGCAGCCAAGTCGTTCTCCAAATGTCTCCACTCCAGGTAATCCGCCCTAATCGCTTTATAGTATATATTGTACCTTTAGTGCTATTAATATGTTTGCCCTTCATGCAGAATTCATTTATTATACCGTAGCCGCAGGGTTTATTGTGGCAACATTCTGCGGGATAATCTCCTCTCACTTATAAAATCTGTTGCTATTTTTGGTGGTGCGTACTTTACAAATGTGGGTAAGATGCTGAGAATTTTACCCTACGCCGTGACCCGTAACTACTGTTAGATAAGCTGGTTTTAAGCCAGTAAAGATTCGGCTTTTCTGTACAGGTCACATATATACTGTGTTTTGCTGATGTTTCCACTGTGCTGCCACCGTGTGATGTAAAAGGGAACAAAACAAGTAATAACTAAGGTTAGGATTATTGAAAAGCAATATAAATAGATATGAGCGGGACTTAGAAGGATGCTCCGTCCACATCTGTGCTGTATTTGTAACAGAAACACACACACAGGGTACACTCACAAGTAGGAATTTGCCATGGATTTGGGGAATTTCTCTACATTTCCCTCTGTGTGAACATCGTCTAATTCCTCAAGGTAGGGGCAATATTATAGGAAGCCATTTATCCTACCATTATGTTTTTGGAGTCTTGGAGGAAGACAACGTTGAGTACCCGAAATGATACTCATTAGCATGCAAAATCTATGTAAAATCGGATTCAAACTCAGGACCCCAGAGCTGTAGGATAATGTTGAGCGAACCCATTGAATTTTGGTTTTGACAAGTTCGGCTGAACTTCGCCCAAAAGTTCAGTTCGGGTACCCGAACTTGACCTGAACCCGAACCCCATTGAAATGAATGGGGGCACAAACTTGGTGACCCAAAAAGGGCTGTAAATTGGCATTAGTAAGGGGTACAGAGATGAAAAATGGGGGAATAACAGGGCAAGTACTTAAAATAATAACTAAAATAAAAAATAAAAAAAAGAAAGAAATTAAAAAAAAAAATTAAAAACAAATAAAAAAAATAATTTTGAAACAGAGGGGTATTGCAGAGGGTGCAGAGGATGGTGGTGGATGTAAGTGGAAAAGGAGACAGTGTGGTTACACACACAGTTGCTGTGCTAGGAGACGGTATAGGAAGGTATACACACACACAGTTTACTGTAACTGCCCTGAAAAGAACAATTCTTATATCTAGGTAATTGCCCCCTCACAGTATCCGGCTCCTCTCCCTACCTCGCTGCAATGCCTGGGAACAATTATGGAGGGTTCACACCTGCGTCCCGGTCAAGCAGCTTGGATTGTGTCCATAACTTTTGGATGATATTTTAATTTATTGAGATGCACTAGTATATTACCAAAGCCTCTGTCTCCTGTCATTCATCTGCTTCCATGCTCTTCCTCCCATTGCTAAATTCACTTTCACTGTGAAAACCCCGGATCTATACATCTCAAGTTGGACTGTAGGTCACATGACTCAGATCACTCGTCTCTATAGAAGTCTATGGAGAGGGGACAGGCAAAAATAACAGGAGAAAAAAGGAGAAAGACGCCAAATAAAAGCATTTTATAACACCCAAAGTACTTCACTTACAGTCGTACAGGTCAGTACTTCTCTGCATGTGTCCTACATAGTTCTGTGTGTGTTTTTGAGTGAGATTAACTCAATGAATTGACAACTGGGCATTACCATATCTTATCAATAACATGTGTCCCTACACGTGTCAGAGTATGCAGAGACGATGCAAATCATTTCAATCATCAGGTCAAATCGCATTAAAAAAGGAAATAGTAGTTGTCCCTTGATTTATACATGCCCAGGAAGAGTAACAGAGGGACAGAACATGAGTGAGTTCCAAAAAAGATGCTGCAGACTTGCAAGCATTTACTAAAACAGACATGTCAGCGGAGGTGATATATATCGGGGTAGAGGAAGGGCCACTGTGCTGCCCCGCATTAAAGCAGTCTTATAGAAGGCATAATATACTTATATAAGGGGCATTGCTATTGTGCTGACTAACATAGCGAGCCGATGATAAATATGACACGAGCTCTCTTTAAAAAGAATACTAAGAATTGTGGAAATGTACATCAAAGACAGAAATGGCTCTTCTTGTTCAATTTAATTGTCTAATTTAGTACTTGGTTTATCTGTCTGCAGATTCCTGAGCCTTACAATGAATACATTACTGCGATGCCACGTAAATACGGCATTCATCAAAGTGACAAGGGAGTAATGAATATATTTTAAATACAATTAGAAAACCAGTTTATACTTTTCTTTTCCCTCCACGATGCGGCGAGCTCAGAAAAAAGCAACACTTGACATCAAATGCAGAACGACTCGGAGGGAAACATAAGATGATAACTGCGTATTTACAATCGGACAGTCCTGAACGCCGTACACTGGCACTTACTGTGTCAATACAATGAGCAGAAATGAGCTGTTTACTTCGGCTGGGTAGTGGTAGAGGATGAAAGAAATGGATATCACTGCCTTACAATCCCTCTACTTTAACACTTTACCTTTAAAGGGAGTCTATCATTGGAAAATTGTATTTTGAACTGGTGACATTGTAATGTAGGTTTTATATTCTGTGTCAGAATTCAGCTCAAAAATTGAAATTTCAATGGGACTCATTCACTTCGTTTTACTGCCAGCAGTTTTGTGCCACTCGCGGAAAAAATAAACAACCTGCCTTTTCTTGCCGCGGATAATGCGGCGGAATTGCCGAGCACTCCCTCCTGACTAGGCCCATTCACTTGGCATCCAGTCGCGGCTAGCCATTTTTTGGACTGGATTCTGAGGCAGCCTCTGCCTCAAAATGTGTCCCAAAAAATCCCATGTGAACCCAGCCAAAGGGGGTACAGAAAGCATAGGGAGCTTTAGCCTTGTTCAGGGAGCACAGCCACGTCATCATGGAATTACACCTCTTTTTCCTTCTGTCCCCTCCTCTTCTCCATAATGTGCCTTTCGCCTCTCTCCTTCCTAGCTACGTGACTCTCAGCTCTGACATCCACCATAGTCCAAATCTCGCACATGGGCAGTACGCTCCTGTAGTTCTATGCTGCTCAGAATTTCATAGAACTACAAAAGTGTACTGGGCAAACGCAATATGCTTGATCCTTGTGAAATACAAGATGGCGTACTTACTGCACATGCTCTGTATGCCTTTTTGGATTTCGGAAGGAGAGAGTATATTTTTAACTGTAGATTGTATAGTTCCTCTGTTATTACTCATTGAAATATATGAATAAATCAGTACTTAGCACTTACCATTCACCGATTCAAAAGGGCATTTACCTACACATTCATACACTATATACCATCGACAAGGAAAATGATACTGCCCAGTTGTCAATTGATTCCTATATTTCCAAGTGTATTGCATACACTCAACTTAAGTATAACTTAAGTATAAATAGTCTTGTGACATATTCTTTTTTATAGTGTACCTCCAATACTAAAACTTATGTCTCCTTCTCCAATTATCTAGAGTTACTTTATATATAGAAGTCTATCGAGAGGAGAAGGGGAGGAGCAGACTGCTGAGAAAGACACATAAATAACTGCAGCTGCTAAACTCTGCTATACACAGTCAGTGACTCTATTGACTGCTGTATCTTCAAGATAAGACTTTACCACTGCACAAAATGAAGCAATAGGTCATTTGACAGCTCCCGCCCCTTTCCATAGACTTCTGTGTGTGACATTAGTAGAAAGATTCTATGTAAATAACCAGTCTGAACCAAGATAAGACAGAGGAGAGCTGTCTAATAAGTGGAGAAGAAAACAGATTTCTTTAATAAAGATATATTATAAAGTTTCTTATATTCACCTGTAATATTCCTCTATGACAAGTTGTTTTATAATTGCACCTTAAATGTAAAAAAAAAATAGAGAGCTCTGACCTAAAGTGATGATTAATGTATGCACCAAAGTCTACATGAACTACTGTATATGGCTTAGGGCACACATCGCTCTGTAGAAAGATTACATAAAGTATATGGTCAGTAAAAATCGCCCTTTTTCAGACCGGTCAAGGTCAGTGCAGTCTCCGCAATCAGATATGGATTACTTGCGAACTGAGCAAATCTTGCAGTTTGCCTTCCATTCCGTAAAACCTTCAACGTACCAAAAATCTGAAGCAGAACAGTTAAAATTCTTGACAGGTAAATTATAAATTTCACATCGTTCTAATGTTTACCGTTTGTTTTTTGGGGATTTATCATGTTATAGGATGGAATTGACAGTATTCTACCAAGGCAGTGGTCCTAAGTCTTACTAGCACATCTCGTAGAACAACAGCCTCCCTCCTCCTCCTCCTCCTCCTTCCCATTCTCTGAGCTGGAGAGACAGCCTTCACGCTTCACTGACTAATGCTGGAGTTTTAATATCTGCCGTGAAACACTCATCTATCATCACCTGATCTATTCAGTGGCTTATACTAATAGAACGTAGATAGAAATCAGATAGCATACACTTCCACACGGGCTCAGAAATAATTTGTGTGCTCCTGCAAGCAAATAAAGCCATGCATGCAGATTAAAACCTGACTATTCTATTGAAATTAAATTGCAATGCCGCACCGCTCAGAAATAAAGAACAAAGGGTCATTTACAGATCAAAGTGTAATCTTAACAATAATAAGCTTTTTCCAGCCTCGCTATGTGGAAGAAGAGACAATTAAGAAGCACATTTATATGGCTCGGAGTCATATCGAGCAGATTTCTCTCCCCTTGGAGTAGTCTCGATACGACGGCTGGTGGCATCTGACAGGTCTTCAAACAGGTGACAATGGGTCACCATCATGGACCGCATTTTAACTAGAGGCAGCGTCCAATAATGTCTGCAAAACGTTCTCTGACTAATGAACCAGTGATCGGCTTCAGGTTGACCGCTGTGAAAAATCTCAAGAAGTATTGTCAGGTAAAGTAATGTAAGGCCCTTTGCAGTTGACTGTGTGCAAGTTCAGCGTGCTATCTGGGAACCAATTAAGTTCTGTCGGTCCATGCATCAGTGACAGTCCGGAACGCAAAATACAGGACAGGTCCTATTCCTGTCTGGTTTTGCGGATGTGCTTCCATAGCCCTTATTCATTGAATGAATGGGGTCACGGAAGCTCAGCCAGTATACAGAAGGCACATGACTGACATCTGAGTGCCGCCTGGGCAATGGTCATGCTGTTCAATCACACACACAGTCATGTGCAATTAGCCTAAAAGTCCAGAACTACTACCAGTTCTACCCTAGTGGATCATGTAGTGCCTGGTAGCTAGTGAATGGTATGGTCATCAAAATCCATGCATAGCCACCTACCCACGGAAAATTCTCAGGGAGTGTCCACACAATGCATTCAAATTTGCTGCATTTCTTTCTGCAGCTGCACCAAAAGTCTTTGTGGAAAATACATTTGTAGAAACCCCATCTACATGCATGAGATAGGGACCTGTAAAAAGTGAGCTAACTTTTTTAATTTACACTTTTACTGACCCTTGATGGGAAATGTGTCACCAAAAATATACCTATTATTTCAAGTTTTTATGAGCTAAGTCCTGTAATTTTCCCTCTGGACCCTCAGATAAATAATGACTGCCACTTGCCAATTTTGTAGGGGTTTCCCTTGCCACAATCACCACTTTTATTTCATGGACAGGATAACAATAGAAGATAACACCTCTATACAATATAGACTACAATATAAGACAACACCACTGTGTTATTATTGCATCCAGAACTGACAATAGATGTTATAGCTTATCTACTCCCCCTCCCTGTATATAACATGCCTAGAAAACTCTCCCATAGACCCAAATGAGTCGGCATAGGGTGCATTCAGCGCTGAATCTGAAGCGGATTCCACACCAAATTCAACGCAATTTTTGTGAATGCACCCTTAAGACTAGGTCACTAAATGCTGTTAGCAGAACAGAGAAGAAACTCAAGCAAGATGGCAGCCCCCACAGTCATGTATATATAATAGAATCTACAGTACAAACAGAAAGAAAAAAGGATATTAAAAAAAAAAAGGATATTTTACATTCCGATATATCAGACAAATCTGATTTAAATAAATAAGACTACGATAGATTGGAAAAGCTTAAATATACTTTAGAAGTTTGCACAAGACACTTGAGACAGTTTAATTCACTTGATATGTATGCCAAAGCTTTAGGTTCTCTTTGTGGGGTGCGGATTGGATGAGCTCAGTAAAGCAGTAAATGACTAGCTACCCGCACTCCTACCCTTGCTTTTATGTGCATGCTCTGACCTTGTCCCATGATTACTTGCATTAATGTTTTGTCTTAGATTACATAGTATCCAGCTTCGAGCAAGACAAAGAAGCAGCATGGAAAATTACAGCCTGTTCCTATAAAAAAGCGTTATTGTGGGTATTATTATTCTTTAAACTTGTTATATATTCTAATATTTCATGCACTTTCCACTGAGAAGGGATTATCAAGAAGAAAAAAAAAATACCGTACCTAGAAAATGACTATGGTCAATGAAAAAAGTTCTGTATGGCGTTAGAATCAACCCAATATACCAAGATAGTCTGCAGAAATGTATAAGATACATTCACAAACAGAATTAACAATCTAAACAGATATCTAGACAAGTGAAACAACAGGAGTGGGGGCTCAAATCAAATCAAGTCAAACAAGCTTTATTCTCACGTCCGAATAGATATTTGGCATTGCCAAAGCTAGTAAAGTGGAGGGGGGGGGGGGGGAGTTGGAGTCGGGGGGGTGAGTGGTGGGTATGGGGTATGTTGTCTCCGAAAATCTTACAACCTATAAGGAAATGGAGAGACATAAATGTAAAAAGATCTTGTACAATAAACATAAAGGTGTATGAGCCAATTACTATCTAGTAAGAAAGGAATTTAGCTGAGAAGAGTTATGCTAGGTTAACATCTGGGCTCAGGTTGCTGTTTTTCGGGTACCGAAAAATGGGAGCTCAATAGGCTCAATAGACTATAATGGGGTCTCCACCCGATAAATGTGAAAAGTCTTGCAAACCAAATGGTCACATAGCACAAGTGTGAACCCAGCCTTAGATTAGGGAAGGTGATAATCCTGCTTACAAAGATGTGTTTTTAAGGCATGTTTAAAACTGTGTACATTGGGAATTAACCAGAGTGTTTAGGATAGTACATTCCAGAGATCTGGAGCAGCTTGAGAAAAGGCTTGAATATAGGACTTGGAGATACAGATTATAGAAGATTGACTCTTAGGCCTGCTTCACATCTGCATTCGCTATTCCATTCAGAGAGTCTGTTTGGAGACCCCCTAAACAGAATACTGAACACATTAAAAAGTAGTGAGCAATGAAAGCACACGGACCCCATAGAATATATCGGGATCTGTGTGTTTTCTGCAAGTCACGTGGAGAGAAAAGTAGTTCTTGAAGTACTTTTCTCTCCACATAACTCGTGCGGACACCGCACGGAAAACACATGGACCCCAATGTAATCTATGGGGTCCGTGTGTTTTCATTGCTCACTGCTTTTTAATGCAGTTTGGTTCTTGGCTTAAAGTGTTTGGTCGCACTTTGTGAACATGGCTCTAGTTCTGTAATTGAATTTTCACCACACCCATCTTCTGCCCCTGTTTGCCTCTGTTCATTAATTGTTAATTCATGTGATCGACAGCCTGCCTTCCTGTCAACTCCAGGGGCGGGTTCTTCCTCCCCTATTTAATCTTGGCTCTCATTCACACCAGTGCTTGCTATTGCCTTGTGCATACTTGCTCCTTACTGTCCCCATTTTTGCTTGCATTCTAATCCTTAACCTTTGGCTTTCCCTACTGATAATTCTTTGGACTCCGCTTTGGCACTGCATTGCTCGACTGTTACCGAACCCTGGCTAGCTGACCTTCCTTTGTTGCTGTTCGTCTTGTCTGCGTTTTGTGTCTCACCTATACAGGAAGGGACTGTCTTCGTGGTTGTCGCCTATTACGTAGGATAGGGCCTGGCAATAGGAAGGGTCAGTTGGGTGCTTCAGCTTAGGGCTCACTGTCTCTTGTGTCCCGTCCCAGGATTCAAACAGTTACTGGGGCATTGCTGTCCAAGCAATTCCCTAACAGGGAGATGGCGAGATTTGGGAATTGGTTAGGTAATTTGTATATTTACATTGTATTCTAATGTGGACAAGTAACTGTGAAAAATTTATAATATTTTCTGAAGCCTAAACATGTCAACCCAAAAGAATAAGGATTAAAGAAAAACAAGCAGATACAGTAACTAATACGAGGCAATGTCCGTACATGTGAATGTAAGAAGGGGTTGTGGGAAATTGTTGTGTGTAAATGGAGGAACCAATGTATTACATTCCTGAGTTTGACCACTGAGTATTTGGCAATGGCACATTTTGCTATTTACAAAGAGCCATTATTATTTACTTGCTGCAAAATGGAATACTTGTCATATTCATGATCTGGAAAAACGGTCACTAAAGGGATACAGTATGAGCTTGTATCTTCCATTGGAATAAAAATATCGACTTGTTTCCTCAGAACAGAATTTGAAAGTGTTAATTGTTTCGGACAATGTCTTTTTGTGAAAAGGGTCTCCTACAAATAAGCTGAGAGGTCAGTGACCAGCTGTAATATGTGGAGGAACCCAGCAGCAAATGTTTCATTTACCTGCGGCGCCACAACAGATGAAATGGAGCATTACATTATACCCAATGAAATCAATGGCCTGTGCATGTAGAGTAATACATCAATATGCTAGGTCCTACCGAGCAAGAGGTGCTGCTCTCTGCTCCACTAGATTGACTGAAAGAAAGACTCCCCTCTATTAGCTCAGAATTTTTTAATGCGGTTAACAAAATGGAGAACCCCTATATAAACTGAAACCCTATAACCCCTACCCCAACAGGGTAATCACAATCCTTTAAAGCAGAACTAAACATTTGGACAACTTTTGATTTTCTGGCAGCATTTGTGTCCTTAATACATTTTGTAATATTCTAAATAAATACATTTAGGCTCCTTTTTGTGAAATCCTTCATTTTATCATTCTTTCCCTTGCTGCTATATTGAGAGATGTCCCTGATTCTTTATGCATGGAGTAGGGGGCTGTGTGATGGGAAGAGAAATGAGAGTAGGGGAGGGTCACTCCAAATGGCTATATCTTACACATTATAAGTCATATATATATACAGTCCTATGAAAAAGTTTGGGCACCCCTATTAATCTTAATCATTTTTAGTTCTAAATATTTTGGTGTTTGCAACAGCCATTTCAGTTTGATATATCTAATAACTGATGGACACAGTAATATTTCAGGATTGAAATGAGGTTTATTGTACTAACAGAAAATGCGCAATATGCATTAAACCAAAATTTGACCGATGCAAAAATATGGGCACCTCAACAGAAAAGTGACATTAATATTTAGTACATCCTCCTTTTGCAAAGATAACAGCCTCTAGTCGCTTCCTGTAGCTTTTAATCAGTTCCTGGATCCTGGATGAAGGTATTTTGGACCATTTCTTTCTACAAAACAATTCAAGTTCAGTTAAGTTTGATGGTCGCCGAACATGGACAGCCCGCTCTCAAATGATCTGAAAACAAAGATTGTTCAACATAGTTGTTCAGGGGAAGGATACAAAACGTTGTCTCAGAGATTTAACCTGTCAGTTTCCACTGTGAGGAACATAGTAAGGAAATGGAAGAGCACAGGGACAGTTCTTGTTAAGCCCAGAAGTGGCAGGCCAAGAAAAATATCAGAAAGGCAGAGAAGAAGAATGGTGAGAACAGTCAAGGACAATCCACAGACCACCTCCAAAGAGCTGCAGCATCATCTTGCTGCAGATGGTGTCACTGTGCATCAGTCAGCAATACAGCGCACTTTGCACAAGGAGAAGCTGTATGGGAGAGTGATGAGAAAGAAGCCGTTTCTGCACGTACGCCACAAATAGAGTTGCCTGAGGTATGAAAAAGCACATTTGGAGAAGCCAACTTCATTTTGGAAACAAAGATTGAGTTGTTTGGTTATAAAAAAAAAAGGCGTTATGCATGGCGTCCAAAAAGAAACAGCATTCCAAGAAAAACACTTGCTACCCACTGTAAAATTTGGTGGAGGTTCCATCATGCTTTGGGGCTGTGTGGCCAATGCCGGCACCGGGAATCTTGTTAAAGTTGAGGGTCGCATGGATTCCACTCAGTATCAGCAGATTCTTCAGAATAATGTTCAAGAATCAGTGACGAAGTTGAAGTTACGCCGGGGATGGATATTTCAGCAAGACAATGATCCAAAACACCGCTCCAAATCCTCAGGCATTCATGCAGAGGAACAATTACAATGTTCTGGAATGGCCATCCCAGTCCCCAGACCTGAATATCATTGAACATCTGTGGGATGATCTGAAGCGGGCTGTCCATGCTCGGCGACCATCTAACTTAACTGAACTTGAATTGTTTGTCCAAAATACCTTTATCCAGGATCCAGGAACTGATTAAAAGCTACAGGAAGTGACTAGAGGCTGTTATCTTTGCAAAAGGAGGATCTACTAAATATTAATGTCACTTTTCTGTTGAGGTGCCCATACTTTTGCACCGGTCAAATTTTGGTTTAATGCATATTGCACATTTTCTGTTAGTACAATAAACCTCATTTCAATCCTGAAATATTACTGTGTCCATCAGTTATTAGATATATGAAACTGAAATGGCTGTTGCAAACACTAAAATATTTAGAACTAAAAATGAAGATTAATAGGGGTGCCCAAACTTTTTCATAGGACTGTATATATATAAATCATATGAAAGAGCAGAATCTCAAGTTTCAAAATCTCAAAACAAGTTTCTAAGTTTTATAATGCCTAAGACATAGTCATTTGAAATGACCCCCCCCCCCCCCTCATGTTCTGTTCGTCACACAGCCCCTATATGGGACCCAATGAGAGGCAGAGGACAGCTCTCAATAGAGAAGTAAGGAAAAGAGTTAAAAAAAAAGATTTCAGGATTTCACAGAAAGGAGCAAAAATTTGTTAACAAAATATATTACAAAATGTATTAATAACACAAATTCTGCAAAAAATCTAAAAGTTTGGTAATACTTTAATAGGGTCCTCCCTTCTGAATCCAGCACAGTTGGAATTAGTTCTCTATCACCCATTATTCCAATTAGTGTTGTTAGAGTCAATGCCTGATATGCTAACTAGACTCTCTAATGTCAGGTGGGCGGTGTTGGGTAGGATCAAGTGGGTGTGACACATAGCTTCAATCAGAAGCAAACAGTGTTAGAGCTCACACCCCTTTGACCGCTCCTGCCTGACACCACCCACCTGGCAATAGAGAGTTTAGTCGGCATATGAAGCACCGAAACTGAAAAGAGAAAAAATTTGAAGTGCATCAGAATAGGACAATAAAGAGTTGTATAGTACTGGATCTAAAGAGCTGACATGGGTGGAAGGGGTGAAAGGTCCTCTTTCTGTGATAAAGCCATGGCAAGTATGGCATGGGGCCCAGTGCTTTCAAAGAAAAGAGTGAAAGAGCCTTAAAGAGGACCTTTCATGTCTTCGGGCACATGCGGTTTTATATACCACTAAAGTCAGCGCACTGTCAGCTTTCCCATTATGTGCTCCTGGTGCTCCTTCTTCTGGGGGGGAAGGGTAGCGCCAAAACGCGCGTAGGGGATCCTGGAGAGCCGTTTTCGTTTAGCATTCCTCTCATGCAATTTTGCCATCATGGGTACATTTAATATACTGGATTAGTTACCTGTTATGGTTTATCCTCACAGGACTGCAACAGCTCTTTATCCAACTACTTCTGTGTTTGGCAATATTTATGTACCACACTTATGTGCTCTGTTTTCTCTTTCCCTAGTTCCTACACGCCTATTGACACTAAAAAGATTTGACTATCTTTACATACCCTGTTGCATCCTGCTTTATAGGATATATTGGACCCTCCTCCAGTATTTTATAGTAGGTACACCGGCATTTGTTCATATTTGCTTAGTGATCTCATACATATTATAACCATTAAGCTTGATTGTGATTATTTCTTCTTGTGCATAACTGCCGCTACATCTGATGTATCCTCCTTTTCACATGTTTACCCATGTATACTTTCATATGCCTACTCTATGGGCTCTCCAGTCTGATAGCACTTTGTCCTCCCTTGTGTACTTTTTAAAGAGGACCTTTCACCACTTTTGGGCACATGCAGTGTTATATACTGCCAGAAAGCCAACAGTGCGCTGAGTTCAGCGCACTGTCGGCTTTCCCGATCTGTGCCCGGTGTAAAGAGCTTACGGTGCCGGTACCGTAGTGCTCTACGGTCAGAAGGGCGTTTCTGACCATTAGTCAGAGACGTCCTTCTGCCTTGCGGCGCCTATCGCGCTGTGCTATGGAGCGGGGAGGAACGCCCCCTCCCTCTGCTCACAGCGCTCGTCCATAGACGAGTATTATCAGGAGCGGGAGGGGGGAGTTCCTCCCGGCTCCACAGTACAGCGCGATTGGCGCCGCGAGGCAGAAGGACGTCTCTGGCTAATGGTCAGAAACGCCCTTCTGACCATAGAGCACTACGGTACCGGCACCGTAAGCTCTTTACACCGGGCACAGATCGGGAAAGCCAACAGTGCGCTGAAATCAGCACACTGTTGGCTTTCTGGCAGTATATAACACTGCATGTGCCCAAAAGTGGTGAAAGGTCCTCTTTAAACATTGTTGTTCAGTAAAGTTTTTGTACTTTGATTATATTTTGGCGCCCCAGTCATTTTCCTCGTTGGTTGTATCGTTATTGTGAATTTTTGCCCCCCCCCCCCCCTTTACCGTGGACCTACAGTTTGGGAACTAACACCTGGTAATCATGTTGTGATTTTCCCTGCCATATTTGTTTTATATGTTTTATATGGACGAGTACTGTCAGGAGGGGGCATTCGTCACCGCTCAGAGTCATCGCTGGGTGGTAAGGAACGCCCTCTCTGACAGTACAGCGCTATGGACTCTACTGTTAGGAGGGGCGTTCCTCACAGACTGTTGGGAGTGCCCTTCTGACAGTGAAGAGCTACTGTAATGGCACCGATAGCTCTCCACCATGGGCACATAACGGGAAAGCCAACAGTGCGCTGAATTCAGCGCACTGTCGGCTTTCTAGCAGTGTACAAAACCGCAGGTGCCCGAGGACATGAAAGCCTCTTTATGAAAAAAAATTCTACATTCTTACTTTACATCTCGCTTCCCCATTTTCCTTCAATCCCAGATTGTGAAGTAGTCATCAGCCCTACAGTGGATCAAACATTTAGACAGGAAAAATATGATCAGGCAGAGGTCAAGGAAAGTCAGCGAGGCATGAAAGAAGGGAATGAACAGCAAAAATGGTGCAGGCCACTGCATACAACATTCTCCCAGTGCTACAAACCCCATGCTCCAAATACATAACTATACCCCCTGCAAGGGACACAAATTCCAAATCTAAATAAGCTGTCAATGTATTAAAGTTAAGATGAGCATCCCTTGATTATTTTCCTTTCTTGGAAACAGCACACAACATGGTTCTTTTATTTCCCGCAGAAAAATATCAATAACGGCTTTGCAATAATAAAAGCTTTTAAAAGGAGCCAGCCAGCAACAATAATTCAGGCTGCGGGGGGCCACCGAAATGAAGCAATGTATAAAGGGGACGAGTCATGAATGTAAATTCAGGGAAAGGAGAATTACAGAACTGCTTGTAGATTTTATCACCTGACACAATAAAAATCAGAAAAAAATGGTTCCTAAAAAGTAACCGGTCATTTTGATGCATTAGGGGAGGTTGGTTAACCAGGTGTGTCTGAATGAGGCTTTGTATCTGCTGTAGGGGCTTAATGATGACTCCTAATACATAGTAACTAGATTAGGAGATTACCTGTAATCATCACTAATACCTGTAATTAGTGCAGGAACAATTCTTCATATAGTTATCGAGTCTGACTGTGTAAGTCAATAAGTGGTTGCTCTACTTTGGAATTTTGGACTTAGCGGTGATATATCAAGATCGCAGTAAAATTAAAGAAGCACTCCAGTAAAAATAAGTTCCCCCCTCCATTTTAATATAACTGTATATAGTATAAAGTTACTAAATGGCTCACAATTACAGCTTTATTGCAAAGTTATGTGCTCCCATCTGGAGCACTTAACACCTCCCTGTTTCCTGGATGCACACACAAGAAATTGAATCAAGTCCAGTATTTCCTATACCAGTCTTGATCCCCTGTGTGCCAAAGTACAAATTCATCTAATTTATTAAGGAGTACATGCCTTTTACCAAATTAGGTGTACTCTTTTCCCCTCGCGCAAACTCAAACTCAATGCGCGCAAACTCAAATTATAGATTTGATCTATAATTATGCAAGTTTAAAGAGAAAATTATAAATTTGAGCCATAGGAGGCCACCAACACCTCCAAAGTGGCAGCAGGGCGTAAAAAGCTTAAAGAGGACCTTTCACCATCTGGGGCACATACGGTTTAATACACCGCTAGAAAGCTGACAGTGTGCTGAATTCAGTGCACTATCGGCTTTCACGATCTGTGCCCCAGGTGAAGATTTATCGGTGCCGATACCGTAGCTCTTCACTGTCAGAAGGAACACTCTTCCACACAGTAGCGCCTATTGCACTGTACTGTGAAAGCGTTACAGTGCGATATATATATATATATATATATATATATATATATATACAGTCCTATGAAAAGGTTTGGGCACCCCTATTAATCTTAATCATTTTTAGTTCTAAATATTTTGGTATTTGCAACAGCCATTTCAGTTTGATATATCTAATAACTGATGGACACAGTAATATTTCAGGATTGAAATGAGGTTTATTGTACTAACAGAAAATGCGCAATATGCATTAAACCAAAATTTGACTGGTGCAAAAGTATGGGCACCTCAACAGAAAAGTGACATTAATATTTAGTAGATCCTCCTTTTGCAATGATAACAGCCTCTAGTCGCCTCCTGTAGCTTTTAATCAGTTCCTGGATCCTGGATGAAGGTATTTTGGGCCATTCCTCTTTACAAAACAATTCAAGTTCAGTTAAGTTTGATGGTGGCCGACCATGGCCAGCCCGCTTCAGATCATCCCACAGATGTTCAATGATATTCAGGTCTGGGGACTGGGATGGCCATTCCAGAACATTGTAATTGTTCCTCTGCATGAATTCCTGAGTCGATTTGGAGCGGTGTTTTGGATCATTGTCTTGCTGAAATATCCATCCCCGGGGTAACTTCAACTTCGTCACTGATTCTTGAACATTATTCTGAAGAATCTGCTGATACTGAGTGGAATCCATGCGACCCTCAACTTTAACAAGATTCCCGGTGCCGGCATTGGCCACACAGCCCCAAAGCATGATGGAACCTCCACCAAATTTTACAGTGGGTAGCATGTGTTTTTCTTGTAATGCTGTTTTTTTTGGACGCCATGCATAATGCCTTTTTGTATGACCAAACAACTCAATCTTTGTTTCATCAGTCCACAGGAACTTCTTCCAAAATGAAGCTGGCTTGTCCAAATGTGCTTTTGCATACCTCAGGCGACTCTGTTTGTGGTGTGCTTGCAGAAACGGCTTCTTTCTCATCACTCTCCCATACAGCTTCTATTTGTGCAAAGTGCGCTGTATTTTTGACCGATGCACAGTGACACCATCTGCAGCAAGATGATGCTGCAGCTCTTTGGAGGTGGTCTGTGGATTGTCCTTGACTGTTCTCACCATTCTTCTTCTCTGCCTTTCTGATATTTTTCTTGGCCTGCCACTTCTGGACTTAACAAGAACTGTCCCTGTCGTCTTCCATTTCCTTGCTATGTTCCTCACAGTGGAAACTGACAAGTTAAATCTCTGAGACAACTTTTTGTATCCTTCCCCTGAACAACTATGTTGGACAATCTTTGTTTTCAGATCATTTGAGAGTTGTTTTGAGTAGCCCATGATGCCACTCTTCAGAGGAGATTCAAATAGGAGGACAACTTGCAATTGGCCACCTTAAATACCTTTTCTCATGATTGGATACACCTGGCTATGAAATTCAAAGCTCAGTGAGGTTACAAAACCAATTTTGTGCTTCAGTAAGTCAGTAAAAAGTAGTTAGGAGTATTCAAATCAATAAAATGATAAGGGTGCCCATACTTTTGCACCAGTCAAATTTTGGTTTAATGCATATTGCACATTTTCTGTTAGTACAATAAACCTCATTTCAATCCTGAAATATTACTGTGTCCATCAGTTATTAGATATATCAAACTGAAATGGCTGCTGCAAACACCAAAATATTTAGAACTAAAAATGATTAAGATTAATAGGGGTGCCCAAACTTTTTCATAGGACTGTATATATATCTTGCTAAATGTGTGTAGTGTGTCATTTATTTATTTTTTATTTTTTTCATAGAGCACCATTGATTCAATGGTGATGTTTATTTGGGATGGAATGTACTATGTGTATGAATATATGTGCATGTAATACTGTATATATGTACCTTGGTATATGTGTAATATGAGTGTGTGTGTATATATATCATTACTATACAATTATGCTATACTATTATGCTTGTTTGTGGTGTAGCGGTATTATGAGTTATGTGGATAAGCAATACAAGCCTTTCAATACATATGCAATGTCTCATTTTCTGGGGTGGAAGGTTACAAATGTAAGCTCCAGGTGTGTCCACATTGAATTCTTGTCCTGTGTGCAGAAATGCTCAGGTACAGCTGTAGATATGGATGTAGTCAGGCTGGATGGTATACAGTATGTGGATGTTGGGGGGGGATCATGTCCATCAGGCTTTTTTTATAATATTTCTGATTTGCAAATTATAAAGAAATTGGAGAGCTTTCGAGGACCTTCTATAATATAAGGTCCAGGCAATTTATTTAATATCTTTTCATTTCCTTTCAATCATGGCTGCTTTGTTTGGGAGTAAAACCATCCACCCACTCAAGAGCACTCTTCCAAAAATACATACACACAAATATTTGCAAACCAGAAAAATAAATTGCCCTATTCAGTTCAGCCCGGCTGTAGTGATGCTGGAGAGACCTTCAAAACACAGACCATAAAATGTGTTTGCGACGTCACTAGCAGATAAGAGAAAACTCTTCAGCGTAACCAAACAATCTACATTAACCATGATTCCCTTCCAACCACTTCTTGAAAGAGGCATTTTATGGCTTAAGTTCTGAGAAAATAATTTAGCATATTTTTGAATAAACAGGGATTCGGGGATTCACGTATGCACTTTTCATGTGGAATGAGATTTGCAAAAAAGAGATTGTATCACTGTATCATTCTTCAGTGTTTCTGCATATTGTGCCCGTAACGGGGGGTGGGTTAGGGGGATAGAAATTTCATATTGAAATTTTTGAAAGCCATGTGGCAGATGTGTTTGCCTCTATATCTGTCAATATTCTTTATCTATTCTTTACCTCTGTCTCTATCTCGATAAGATAGGACCTGTAAAAACTAACACCCATAAAATATCTGCATCAAATATATCCATTATATCCTGCCCAATATTCTGCTGCCCATAGTGTATGGTGCAGAGTTATCTTGAAAGGGAAAGTGTCACCAGAAAACTAGCTAATTTTATAAACTCATTTTTTAATTCTTTTTTCAGAATGTTACTGTCTATATTCAAAAGTATTTGCAGCAGTCAGCTCATTTACATTCACATACAGTATTAAAATAGATAGAAGAAAGCACCTCTATAGATAACACCTGTACTCACCCACCATTGCATGCACTACTGACAATGAACGATATCATTTCTCCACCGTGCACACAGCATGACTAAAAAACTCTCTCTCACACATTCTCTTTAAAGGGGTATTCCCACCTCACATACTCATCAGTCTTTACTGCTGTAAAATCTTCTTTCTTCCTGGTCTCTTGCATCATTTGGTGGGCAGGGTTTCACATGCAACCTGCCATTTAGCTCCGCCCACCCATATTGGACTATGAAGTACAGGCAGCAGCAACTCCATTCTGTGTTACATACAGACACTGCCTGTCTCTGCCATAATGAACACAATTGAATTAGCTAGCCTGATAACTGGGAGAACAGAAGAAATTAAAGCAGCTCCTCTCCCCTATCTGATAGCAGGGAGGTAGGTCACGTGGTGTAGACACAGGAATAGCTAGATACACAGGCTCGCTCCCGTACACTTAGCCCCTCCTCCCTCCCCCCTCAGAGCAGCAGATACATCACTTGACTCATGAGCAGCTAAGTCAGGGCTGTGGCCACAAAGAATTGAATAAAGTAAGATAGTGGGCAAACAAAGCAGTTTTGCTGAAGCGTTGTATTTAGGAAAAGTCTTACATCCACATTAACAAGCAGTATAGATAGGATCCTTGTGACGGGACAACCCCTTTAAGAGTGATCGACTGATCGCAGTACAGCTATTGTAAGATAAGGTGAAAGTATGAAATATGTCACTCTCAAAGTAGGATATATCAGCATGTGCATAGACCAGAAATATTATCCAAGGTCAAAAGTGGATCCTGCAAAGTTATTGATTCATCACTTAATTCCTATAAAAAGGATAGATAGATAGATAGATAGATAGATAGATAGATAGATAGATAGATAGTGTAGATAGAGAGATAGAGATAGATAGATAGATAGATAGATAGATAGATAGTAGAGATGAGCGAGTAGTACTCGATCGAGTAGGTATTCGATCAAATACTACGGTATTCGAAATACTCGTACTCGATCGAGTAAGACTCGCTGTTCGAATGGAAAAGTTCGATGCAGAACCAGCATTTATTGGCCGAATGCTATACAGTTAGCCAATCAACGCTGGTTCTTCTCCTACCTTTAGAAGTCTTCTCCGTGCAGCTTCCCCGCGGCATCTTCCGGCTCTGAATTCACTCTGCCAGGCATCGGGCCTGGGCAGAGCCAACTGCGCATGTCCGCTTGTAGTGCGGGCATGCACAGTCGGCTCTGCCCAGGCCCGATGCCTGGCAGAGTGAATTCAGAGCCGGAAGATGCCACGGGGACGCTGCATGGAGAAGACTTCTCGGAGGATCCAGCCCGACCCTCACTCGTGGACTTGGTAAGTATAATTTGATCGAATGTTGCCTACCCCTGAAATGAGCATTTTCCCCCCCATAGAATATAATAGGGTTCGATATTCGCTTCGAGTAGTCGAATATTGAGCAGCTACTCGAAATGAATATCGAACCTCGAACATTTTACTGTTCGCTCATCTCTTATAGATAGATAGATAGATAGATAGATAGATAGATAGATAGATAAAGGATAGATAGATAGATAGATAGATAGATAGATAGATAGATTTCAGCTATTCTTTTTACTAATTATACCAGATGAAATATACATTTTTTCAAATTATTATTTTGTAATTTTTTTTTTTTTTTTTGTAGATTTTTGCCCATTATTTTGGACCTTCTGCTAACAGCACTTTGAGATACACTATACAACAGTTACATGGACTATAGTCTGAAGGTGATGCACTGAGGTTGTGTAGTGAAGGGAGGTAGATAAGCTGTGTCCATCACCTGCTGTGAATGCTGGATTGTGTCTTATCTATATACTTGTGTTACTTGTCATTGTAATCCTGTTTGTGAAGATAATGAAATGGCTGCTGACAAGTGATCTCTACAGAACAGGGAGGGTCAGATTATTATAAGGTTCTGTGGCCAGAGTAAAGACAGCAGAAATGTATTATTGTTTATGATAATGATAATGACATGCAAAATGATAAAACATCAAAGATTTTTACAAATCTGTTTTACATTACAAACAGTCTCTAATGGAACATTTTCTTTAATGTGGCTTCTCATGGCACATACCATTTTGAAATTCTTTGAGTTTTCTACAAAATAAAGCATGGACGGGGAATGGTATAAATTATTAAAATAACAATTACTAACCCATCAAATGCTTCAGCTCTGTTATATTCATGGTCCCTGCTCGTCCTGCAGCGGTGATGTTGCCTCATCTTTCATGTGACCACTGCAGTAGTCATACAAGGTGCTATACGTGCAAGCATCATCACTAAGGTCAGTGAAGAAATAGCTTTACTCAAAAATGTTATGGGTGGGATCTCAGCTTCCCCATTTGAGTGATCACAAGTTATGTGAGTGCTTTTAGCCAAGTTCTTGCAAGCTATCCTTTTCTATTTATTCTTAATATTTTCTCATAATAGTTAGAGATTGGCAAACCTCTAAAGTGATCCTACACTTTAGATAGTAGATACCTTAGAAAGTTACTTCTCTTGCCTCCACCATAAACAGGCAAGCTCATCGCAGCTGAGCATGCATATGTCTTTAATAGCGAAATTGGGAATAAACTGCTGCCCTAAACCTCAGACATCAGCTTCAACAACAAAAGGTTCAGTCACATAGAAATCCAACATCTGACATCTGTGGTTGGAGAAAACCTGGAAAACCCTCAAAGACATCAAATGGTCAACCGATTCGACATTGGCCAGTTAGGCCAAAATACATCTAATGTGCATGACCACCAGAACCCAATATATCAACCCAGCCCCTCTGATAGATAAGTTAGGACCATCCGAATCAAATGCTATTTTCCCCTTATGAAACGCTGTCTTTGTTGCTGTTTTTGATAAAAACATTGATTTCTCAGAAACGCAGGCAGCTGTTTGATTCAGGTGACCCTAACCTATCCATTGGCAGTATGCTGGGACTCCCTTTAAGAGGGATGTTTATATGGCAGTGGAATATTTGCTCCGATGTACCGGTATGATTTGCTATTTTATGGAAATTACTACACTACACAGAAAAACATATGATTAAAAATGCCCTTTTTCAGGAGTTAGTCCACAATTTGCTGTGCATTTATTTTAGCCAACCTCCTAGAAGTGGTGGAAAGTGGCATTTACTAAAATATTCTCTAAAAAATAAGATAGAGCAATCTTTCCTAGCCCTCATCTATTCCGCAAATAATTATTAAGAAAAAAATGAGAGAACATCTTGTAAGGTAAAAGCGGCATAGCAATGATTTCTAAGTAATATACCAAGAGGATGAGCACTGAAATAATAAATCCCGGCATTCGGCCGCATTCCTAAAAGTTCTCTATGTATTTTTTTACTGATTTGATATCAGATTAAAGAAATTTTCATTCATATTTATCCCTACATTTTATTATTGTGATTTCTCTTGAAATGTGTAAAATTGTGAAATGCATAAATTTTTCTAGGTTCACACTAACGTTCGTCTCTCAATCATTTGGGTCCATACGGGGAAAGCCCATCCTCTAACAAAGTGGTTACGCGTGGACCCCATAGACTATGATGGGGTCTGTTGAGTTTCCGAAGAGAAAAGTCCTCCGTGTTTTTTTTTCTATTCTATTAACTTCTACAGGAAGAATACATATTTGTATCTTGTCCTCATAGAAGTCAACAGAATCTAAAATATGGGATCCCATTTGAGACATCATTGACATACGGGAAAAACAAGGATCTGTATAACAAATCTATATTTTTCACATCTTCAACTTCTATGGAGAGTACAATACTAGGGTTGAGCCAATCTTGAAATTTCAGGATCGTTTTTAAAATCCGATTTCTGATCATTTTCCATTCAAACCCAATCCCTATCCCAATTCCTATCCCAATGCAAATCAATGGGATTTTTTAAATCAGAGATCGGATTTTAAAAACGATCTTATTCACTACACAGCATGTAGTCCAAAAATTGATTCAATTATTGGACCCCACACTGTGTAGTGATTAACCACCCGTGTCCGCTTACCTGCACAGCTGCAGCTCCCAGTTCTTCTTCGTCCGGTCCTTTGTCCTTCACATGTCTTCAGAGCCCTGTGCCCCCCCCTCTCCCCCGGCCTCCCTAGACTAGTATTGTAGAGATGCAGGGAGTAGTCAGGGCTTGGTGCAGCTGGAGAGTGTGGACGGGGAGACGTGAGTGCATCACTCACATCTCCACTCCCAGTACCCGCCCACATTCTCCTAAGCCCCGCCTTCTCCATAATGCTATTCTAGGGAGAGGGAGGCAGGGGCGGGGCGCATGGCGCTCTGAAGCCACATGAAGGACAGAGGACCGGACCAGCAAAGGACAGCCGCAGCACTTCTGAGCAGGTAAGTTGAGCAAAGTTCACGAGTAGATAGATATTACTGTACATTGACTTGTCTAGTAGATAGACAAGTCAAGGTACAGTAGTATCTATCTACTTGTGAACTTGCCTCGTCGTCCTCACAGCAGCGCAGCACACAGTGATTTACTGCAGCCTGCCACTCTTCTGCTTCATCCCTGTTTTACTGTGTATTCAGCTGAGTATACGGTGAAACAGGGACAAAGCAGAAGAGTGGCAGGCTGTGGTAAATCCATAGGAATGAATGGACGCAGGCAGCACGCAAGGGGTTAAGAAGCCGCCCGCTTCCATTCATTCCTATGGGTGCTAAGCTTTTCCTACAATGATTGGCCAGTAGCCAAGCATTATGGGAAATAAGCCCCGATCTCGATCCCACCCGAAAAGATTGGGATCGTAATTCCGATCACGATCGTGAAATTTTCTCGATCGATGATCGGAAACCGATCTTTTCCTATCCCGATCGCTCAACCCTATACAATACTCTTTATAAGGGTTCCTTGACAATAATAATATGTATAATAATGATAACAAAGTGTCCTCTGTTAGAAACCCCAGAAGTATTGCTTTAGTCTGTTGGAAAACATGGCAGTAAGTTCAATTTATCTACAGCCCCACCAAAGGGGAAACCGAGCATTACATTGTGCCTACTTAAATCAATAAGTTACCTGTGTAATACAGGACATGGCAGGTCCTCCAGAAAGAAAGACTCTCTTTGGAGCCATTCTTAACTCTGAAGGGATAAAGATCCTGAACAGAGGACCTCTATTAAAGGCATTTTCTCTTTATCAACACTTATCTCCTATCAAACAGGAGCGTTTTATGGCTGGTTGCCCCAAAAATCATGACAACAACATCATGTTCGCTTGCCTGCCCACCACTTCATTTTCTTCCATTTGATTAAGGGAGCTAGCTGAGTACAGTGCAAAAACTCAATTCACATGGTAGTCTTGTACCCAAGTTCTGAAGATCACTGGGTATCCAAAAAGACACTTCAAGACGCTCTTTAAGGGTGCATTCACCTCTGCATTGTTTGATTGCTTCTTCTGTCTATTGTAGGACCAGAAGAATGGATTAAACAATAATGACGGTCTGTCTAATGATGAACAACAAAAAATCCAGGGGGACCCCACAAACTTATACTCGGACCCAAGAGTATAATGATCAGTGGCCCAGGGGAGGTGAGGTTAACATAAAATATATTGTTACTTTCCTAGCTCTGGAAGGCTTCAGGCCTACTTGAGTAACGTCCCAGACATCACGTGGGCCGGGGCTTGCATCCTAATGTGTCGCAACAAAAACCCGGCTCTTGTGATGTTTCTTCCACCATTGAAGATGGCCGACATCAGCAAGGAGTGCGCCGGAGCTCGGGAGAGGTAACAGTGTTTTTTATGTTTGTATCCTCCCCTAGGACTCTGGTTATTATGCTCTGGGGTCTGAAAAGATCCCGTAGTATAGTATTTGTTTATGGGTGGTCCACAATGGGACATAATACTGTGTGCAGGGGCCAATATGGGGCATAATACTGTGTGCAGGGGCCACTAAGGGACATAATAGTGCATACAGGAATGTTGGGGGGAGTCGGTCGGTCAAGGTTTTTGGGGAGGGGTCGGTCAGGGGGAAAGCAGTTGGGGGGGAGGAGGCGATGGGGGGGCCATGTCAAAAGCTCACCATGGGGCCCGGCCATTCCTAATTACGCCACTGCAGGCATAGATGTGAACATAGCCTAAGTTAGAATTAACCAATCAGGTACATATAAATGGGAATTTCTAAACCGGACAACCAATTTAATAATAGCTTTTGAAACTATCAAAACACATCAATGTAAAACCTGACCTGTGTACATGTTTTGCTGACCTCTACAGTATATTCAAAAAGCAGAAAAATATGTTTTCCTATGACATAATGATGCTCGCCTCTCTCAATGAGAACAAGAGAACGTGCTGCATGTTCCCTGCCTGTCTCCATTGTTCTCTTATGTCAGTACATGTAGCTCCAGGCTCTAACCCATTTAATATGATATTAGAAATCCAGCTAAAGTGGAATCAAACATGGTGTTTACTACAATTGCAGAATCTCCTCCACATATCCCCAGACTGCTGTGTCACCGCCAACAGATTAGGAATTTTTACTAAAATTGTAATTTTTTTCCTGTTTTATGTTTCCCTTAATTTCTAACATTAGTCCTAGAAATCGTGGCAACCCAGTCACTGTTAATGAACGTCTCCTAAATGATGGAGATTTATACATATTTCAACACGGTTTGTTGGAAAGATCCTTAAGGAATTTTACAGACTTTCTTACAGCTTTTACATTTCTCAGTCAAAAAAAAGACCAAATCTCCGGAGGCTACGGCGTAATACACAAACTCCAGTGTAATACAGATTTCATTTTTAAGACGTACAGATTTGCTCAGTGGAATATGAGGTCTTAGAGACATGTGGATTACTGAGACACTTACTGGGAACACTTTAAACATATTTTATTCACCCCAGAAAGCACATTTGGTAGAAAGGAAAGATGATAACATTTTAAATACAGATTTTCAAGGGTGCTTTGCTGCCATGATGATGTATCTCAGCTAGGATGGGATATTGGTATACAGAACCTCGAAGCACTTAGGGGAAATTTATGAAACTGTCTAAAAAAAAAATCAAAAAACTTTTCTTTAGAGAATTAGCACATTTTTACTATAATGAAATAGCAATTGAATTTGATTGTATAGTATTTTGGTACGTATTATGATCTTTTTGGTCTTCTCCAGGACTAGAGCCAGGGTTATGTGGGTATTTGGGCACCGTGGGCTCCCTTGTGTATGCAAAAAGAGACAGCACATGGCAAAAAGTAGTGTCATTTAGTCAGGGGTGAACCTGCCTGTTTCGAAAAAAGAAAGAAAGCTGTCCCCCCCCCCCCCCGGGAGGGGGTAGGGCGGAGCGAAGGGGCGCGGGGCAGAGTGAAGGGGGCGTGGCCGATTGCCGTTAGCAGGCAGAGAGCAGGCACGGAGAGGACCTGCTCTCTGCCTGAGCGTGAGGGGAGGCCGCTGGAGCAGCGCTGCTCCAGCGGCCTCCCCAATCCACCGCTCGGTGACGCTAAGCCAGTCCAGGACAGCTTGTCCTGGACTGGCTTAGGTAAGCAAAAATGCCGCCCTCCCTGGGGCCCTGGCATAGCGCCTCCTGAAGCGCTGCTTCAGGTCGCCTCATGGGAGGTGCGGTGCTGCATTTAGTACAAAAGTAATGAGCAATGAGAATGGGGTTTGGGTAAGTGCATAAAATATAGCCCTATAAAATATGTTTCATCTCAACAAATAACTATTATTATTCTTACTTGTATGGTCCCAACATATTCTGCAGCACTTTACAGATATTCTTAACATTCACTGTTCTTGAAGAGAAAAATATTACAAGTTAAAGACACGTTGATCCAGGGTTTATATTGACTGCCAGATTGGAGTCGGGAAGGAATTTTTTCCCCTGAATTGGGGCAATTTGCATGAGCCTCATGGGGATTTTTGCCTTCCCTTGGATCAACACTGTATTGGATTGTAGGGTTATAGGTTGGACTTGATGGACTGATGTCTCCATCCAACCTCATCTACTATGTAACTATGTAATTAGTTCTCTGTCAGGTTGTTTGTAGGGCGCAGGGAAAATCCAAGCAAAACATGTTGTGGCTGCGGCCCCATGTTGTGGAAACGCAGCTTTTTTTGTTGTGGTTTTTTGAGCGAACCCCAAGAATGGCTACTAAAGGAATGGGAAATATATAGGTAGTACTTATACTTCTACCTTCTACTCAATTCACTCCTGGCTTTGGCTCAAAAAAAAAAACACAACAAAAAAAAAAAGCTGCATTTCCACAACATGGGGCCTCAGCCTGCAGATGTTTTCTTTGCTGGATTTGAACCCTGGACTTCAGTGCTGGCAAGGTAACAGTGCTAACCAATGGGCCACCATGCTAAGTAATAGGCCAATGCTTAACTTTTTTATTTTAGGGCAAAAACCATCTATTTTCTGGTGCCAAATGCCAAATTTTATGGCCCAGAAATTTTGATTCCCAGATAAAATGTTACAGTGCCCTATTAACTTTTTTCAGAGAATCTAGAAAGTTCCTTTTTTGAAAAAAAAACTCAGGGTAGAGAGCAGACATATATGTTAAATATCTGATCATGGGGGGTGAGATCAGCTCTTGTGGCTATGTGTATGGAGCCAAAAGCAGATGGCTTTGCACCACTCTTACAATCACTGTGAGTGATGAGAAGCTGCAGACTCCTCTCTGTGCAGTGTACAAGCAAGAAAAGCCTTGTGTAAACATGCAGAAGATGTGAAGAGAGACCAGCTACTCTCCCTCCACTTAGTATGTTCCCATCTTGTGGTTCCTACAGATGGAATTTCCCTAGTAACAGGAAGTGAACAGAAAATTAGCTAGAAGAGAGACACCTAGTGGCAGGAACTTTACAGAGGTTTTTCAGGCAGAAAACAGCAACATGTTTAATTAAAATGCATTATATTTTGGTCCAGAATCACATGCACTATTGAATAAGACTAAGTTTTATGAAAAGTTAGCAGTCATTTGAGTATAATTTAATGAGAACTGGAATAGTTGGCATTTTCCCCCCTTTGCCGTACCATAGGACTTAACAATTAGCATTACATAAATCAAGAGACTTACAAGGAAATTTGGGATGCTGAATGTCTTAGAATAACTTCATGCAAGGCTGAGGTTAATTTTCTTTGGAGAGGAAGGGCAGGTATGGAGACTCCTACTGTATATTATTCTACATAACAAATGTGTCTTTAGATAACTAGTAAAAATAAATCATTTATTATAAGGAAGCGTTCAGTAATTACCTTTGTTCTGTCAGAGTCTCGCAGCAGGATGGGTAGCGCTCATTCATTGTTAGAGATAAAGGGGTTCAGAATGCAGTTCTGTGCATAATTCTGCAATTACTTGCTGCGATCAGTCAGGGAATATCTGCCAGATTCTCCGGAATAAACAAGCACAGACACAATCTGCTTATTTGTACTAACTCTTCAGATACATGCTGGATAGCCGTGTTACCGTTTCTTTGTCTTACAGCTTACAAAGGCATGCTCTTCCAGAACTGTTCATCTTTGTAATGTAGTGAGAATCACAAACATTTCCCAGAAATAATGGGGTTTATAACTTATTTAGAATTTTTGTACAATGTCATTGTCTGTAGCAATCACATTATAATCTATATTGGCGTGAATAACCTATTGGTGCAACAGTAGAAGCTGGATTCGTCTTCATGCCTACATGTTCCAAACATTAGTAGATTCGGGATAAGTATCAGCACTAAAGGTCATGGCAAGGGGAAAGTTTTCCCATAGACGTTAAAGGGATCCTATCATTGGATATCCTCTTTTTCTCCATAACACCTAGGAATAGCCTTAAGAAAGACTATTCTCCTACCTTTAGATGACTTCTCAACGCTGCCATTCGGTAGAAATCTGTGTTTTCTTCAATATCCAAATGAGTTCTCTTGCAGCACTGGGGGCGGTCCCCAGTGCTCAAAGAGCACTGGGGTGTCTCCAATGCTGCAAGAGAAATCTTCAGTGATGCTTCTATCTTCTTCTGGAACACCCTCTCCCTGATCCTCATCCTGGGTTTCAATCTTCTAGGCCTTGGGTAGAGCCGACTGTGCATGCCCGGGCCACAAGAAAATGGCTATTCCTACAGTGCCTACAAGTAGTATTCAACCCCCTGCAGATTTAGCAGGTTTACACATTCTGAATTAACTTGGCATTGTGACATTTGGACTGTAGATCAGCCTGGACGTGTGAAATGCACTGCAGCAAAAAAGAATGTTATTTCTTTGTTTAATTTTTTTTAAAATTGTGAAAAGTTTATTCAGAGGGTCATTTATTATTCAACCCCTCAGACCACCAGAATTCTTTTTGGTTCCCCTAAAGTATTAAGAAGTAGTTCAGGAACAAAGAACAATGAGCTTCACATGTTTGGATTAATTATCTCTTTTTCCAGCCTTTTCTAACTATTTAAGACCCTCCCCAAACTTGGGAACAGCACTCATACATGGTCAACATGGGAAAGACAAAGGAGCATTCCAAGGCCATCAGAGACAAGATCGTGGAGGGTCACAAGGCTGGCAAGGGGTACAAAACCCTTTCCAAAGGAGTTGGGCCTACCTGTCTCCACTGTTGGGAGCATCATCCGGAAGTGGAAGGCTTATGGAACTACTGTTAGCCTTCCACGGCCTGGACAGCCTTTGAAAGTTTCCTCCCGTGCCGAGGCCAGGCTTGTCCGAAGAGTCAAGGCTAACCCAAGGACAACAAGGAAGGAGCTCCGGGAAGATCTCATGGCAGTGGGGACATTGGTTTCAGTCAATACCATAAGTAACGTACTCCACCGCAATGGTCTCCGTTCCAGACGAGCCCGTAAGGTACCTTTACTTTCAAAGCGTCATGTCAAGGCTCGTCTACAGTTTGCTCATGATCATTTGGAGGACTCTGAGACAGACTGGTTCAAGGTTCTCTGGTCTGATGAGACCAAGATTGAGATCTTTGGTGCCAACCACACGTGACGTTTGGAGACTGGATGGCACTGCATACGACCCCAAGAATACCATCCCTACAGTCAAGCATGGTGGTGGCAGCATCATGCTGTGGGGCTGCTTCTCAGCCAAGGGGCCTGGCCATCTGGTCCGCATCCATGGGAAGATGGATAGCACGGCCTACCTGGAGATTTTGGCCAAGAACCTCCGCTCCTCAATCAAGGATCTTAAGATGGGTCGTCATTTCATCTTCCAACAAGACAACGACCCAAAGCACACAGCTAAGAAAAACAAGGCCTGGTTCAAGAGGGAAAAAGTCAAGGTGTTGCAGTGGCCTAGTCAGTCTCCTGACCTTAACCCAATTGAAAACTTGCGGAAGGAGCTCAAGATTAAAGTCAACATGAGACACCCAAAGAACCTAGATAACATGGAGAAGATCTGCATGGAGGAGTGGGCCAAGATAACTCCAGAGACCTGTGCCGGCCTGATCAGGTCTTATAAAAGACGATTATTAGCTGTAATTGTAAACAAGGGTTATTCCACAAAATATTAAACCTAGGGGTTGAATAATAATTGACCCACACTTCTATGTTTAAAATTTATTAAAATTTAACTGAGCAACATAACTTTTTGGTTTGTAAGATTTATGCATCTGTTAATAAATCCTGCTCTTGTTTGAAGGCTCTAACTTATTTGCATCTTATCAAACCTGCTAAATCTGCAGGGGGTTTAATACTACTTGTAGGCACTGTACGTGTTATAGAGGAAAAAAAGGGTATCCGATGATAGGATCCCTTTAAGATATATCTATTTTTATCCCAGAAAACCCCATTAATCTTTGTTTCAGGACATGTCATCAATAAATTCTAATAGTATATTCAGGAAAACCTTAGTGGCAAGTGATTGGCTCCAACGTCACCTGCAAATGGGATAGTCTAGAGTATCCTATAGAATTCCGCCCAACTCTGAATACCTAAGATCCAAAACTCATCCCGACCTCTATTGGGATTCATATTGTGTTAGACTTAGAGAGAATCATCTGGTCAATGATCGGTCAGTCTCAGGGGTCATTCACACTAGCGTCTGCTGTCCACTCACCAGGTCTCTGTCCTATTCCCTGGGGAAACTGCATAAGGGACGGCTTCCTGGCAGTCAGTTTTAATATCCATTTATTTCAATGGGTTTTTAAATCAAACCACCGGTGTCCTTACGCAGCCTCTCCAAGGGAAAATCGTTTTTTTTTTTGGTCGGACATGCAGGACTTTGTGTGCTTCATATTTCATGGCAAAGTCACTAACAATAAAAAAAATCTTGTGGTCACATATGGGTTTTCTGCACTGACATTTTAATCCGGTTCCCGCTAGCATAGCCCAATATGCACACAGCAATATCATGATTATATACTTCCAATTTTTTTTAAATAAAATGGCAAAATATCCCTCAAATCTCCAATGTCTAGAAACACAAATGACCACAATTTATAGGCGTTAACCAGCTTTAAAAAAAATTCTGCAAAAACATCCACAACAGTGCTAAAGACCTACTGTTCCTCTGTGCACTCTTTGTGTGGCTTTATTTTACTTTCTGCTCCTTGTATCCCTGTTATAGTCATGTAGGTTAAAACTATATTTCCTATGATTCATCTTCCGGCTCTCACTCTCTGTGTGCCCTTCTCCACTCTCCCCTGCAATGAAATCACAGGTAATAAATTACTCTTACATCTGAGGTCACATGATGCTGTAATGTTTCGCTTGCTGGCTATACTGCTCACAGGGAGGGGTAGTGAGCTTCTAAATGGAACATCACAGCTGAAGATAATGACCTACAAATAAATGCAATAAATGCATTTCTACACATATGGTGGCACTGCAAGCTGATTCAACCCTACTGGAGGGAAGTGGAGAGAATTATTAGATTGATCACCTCTCAGCAAATTACACTCGAACCATATTTGATCTGCTTCTCAGCCCCCTAGCCAAGATTTATACCATCCAATAGTAGTTTGGTGGCACAATTGCTGGAGACTGCCAAGACTCTTTTTCCACTACACTGGCGCCAACCTTCGACTATTTTGACTTTGGAATGGCTAAACAAAACTGACCAAATTGCGAGATTTGAGGAACTGCTGAACTGGAGTAGGTTTTCTCATGAGAAATTCCTTAAAACATGGGGTCCCTGGATCCGCTATCGCAAGTCCCAAATATCCTTTGAAAACACGCCTTGATCTTTATTCCTTTCCCCAGTGCTCAGATATGCTCCCCCCAAGACCACCCTTGACAAGAGACCGATGATATCCATCTTCCTTTAAACTCATTCCACCCACTACCCATCTTCCACCCCTATCCATGTACTTACCTGTTTCCCTGTTCCCCTCTTTCCTGTCCTCACTCATCTTCTTTCACATGTTGCTCCACCCTGTAATGTATTATCCCCTTTCCAATCATCGTTCTTCTCCTATACATTTGCGATTGTTATGTAATATGTCTTCTTTATCTACCAGACTGTATTTTACTATATTATCTACATAATATTTTTTGACTTCTCTCTGTTGTGTATAACCATATAAAAATATTCAATAAAATTTGATTCAAAAAATAAATAAATGCAATAAATGGTGCCAAATCTAAACAGGATATATATTAGCCAGTGTTTTGTATTGATGCATCCTGTTATTTGGCCCATATTTTTTTTTAAAGAATAACCCCTTTAATGTCCATATTATAACTACAAGTTTCGTAGTGCCTTGGTTTCTAGAATTAAAGGGGCGCAAGCATTGAAATAACAGTGCGGGTTCTAAATAGTGGTCAAACTGCAGCTGTCTGAAACTGGTCATACCCCTCACCTCTTCTACTGGTAACATAATGGAGTTTATTACACACATTTACATTTGTAAGTGTCGCCTTTCATAGAAATGAAGCAAAACCTACAAAACACTGCTGGGGGAACATCAAACCAATTTTCAACCCTGTGAAATATTGTGTATAAGATCGCTGGCCTACTTAACTGACCATCTGTTTAATTGAGTAACCTGATGAGAAATTTCTGCTCATGATGCATCCAAATAAAATGCACAAAACAGGCAACGTTCTGCAGAAAATGAAGCTGCTTGGGAAATATACAAAGCATGACCTATATATCTACCAAGAGCAAGCAGAATGAGGCTGGCTTGTTATGTGGGAGAGCCCAGGCAATAACCGTGCACTTGAGAAATGTAAATGTTACCGCGCTTGCAGTTTTTATGTTTGTTTTTGGATTTCTTTTGATATTTTTTTAGTCCATTTTTTGGTTGACTGGCTTCTTATTAGTCATGCCTATAATAATAGGAATTAGGCCCAGCCATTTGACTTCTTCTGTGGCTCTGAAAAGCCTATATAAAGCCCCTTGGCATATGCTAGGACCCACTTGGGAAGTCCATGTCAATTTGGGTAAGAGTACTTTGGAGAAAGAGTCCTGGAAGTGATGATATGGCCCTCACAATGCTCTGATCTCATCATCATCCAGTCTGTCTGGGATGACATGAAGAGTAAGAAGGATTGGCGCAAGTCTACATTTACAGAAGATCTGCGCTTACTTCTCCAAGAACAGCAAATCCTAGAAGAATTTATGGAAGGCAAAGGGTGAAGGTTACAACAAATATTGATGTGAGTTAGATTTCTCAAGACAGGGACACAAAATACACAGCAACTGGTTTATTTAGAAAAATAAAAATAAAAATAAATAAACCTTGACTTCAGGCAAAAAATAAAACAAAATACAGCCTTAACTTCAGACAAAAACAAAATAAAACCTGCTCGTCTGAGCAACTATCTAAACAGAACTGATAACCTAACTATATGTGTGGCTTACTTCTAGCCACACGAATAAAACAGCAGCAATATTTTCTCAATGGACTCAGGGTTACAGGACAGAACCAAACACCTCCTTTCACCTTATGGAACTGCACTGGAATGAATGCAGGATCAGCAGCCTTTTCTGGCCCAGTAATGAGCCCAGGATCTACACCTGGGGCTGAGGCCTACTCCAGGTTCACCCTGGACCACACATAGGTCATAAACCTGGGGCTAATATACACGGACTCCAGCACTCTGCCTGTTAACTGCTCACACTAGCCAGTTCCACTAAAATCAATGAGTTGGGCAATCTTTAGACCGGCAGTAGTGTTGTAAAGAAACCACTTATAGGGTTATTCCCATCTCAATCAAGATGGCAGGCGCCATTGCTCTAGAAAGTTCTAACGTGGCGGAGCTACACTGTTTCTGTAACTTCATAGTTACAGAAACAGTGTAGCTAGATGTATTAGATGCAGTTTTCTCCATATTTTTTATAGATCAATTCCAGAGATGTATTTTTATTTCTGAATATGCAAATGAGCAGTTTGGAGCAATGAAAATGCCATAAAAGCTATGCCCATAAACACCCTCCTTCACCCACCCCTCCATGGTTCATAGCACCAGGTATCTGCAGTGTCCCTGTTCTCCAACGTTCATACCACTGTAATGATAATTGGCGCATGCTCAGAACAGTTCTGCACATGTTCCTCTTATCATATCAGTGGCACAAAGATAACAGCACGGGTAAGATTTCCATTAAGGTTCCTGACCCCGTCAATCAAAGAACAGAGGAGGGTTGTGGAAAAGTTAGGGGCATGGCTTTCTGGTACAATGGGAGCAATGGTGATGCCCAAACTGCTCATTGCAGATAAAAGTATTTTCCATAGAGCCATAAAAAACATGGGGGAGACTGCAGTTGATTGAGGTGACCAGACCTATATAATAGTGGGGTTGGCTTAATATGGCTGCACCTGGTGATAGGCGCCATTATACTACTTTCTACATAATCTGTACTTAGCAGCTATTGCTTTATTAAATTCCATATGAATCAATAAACCATGAGCATCCATCTGGTGCCCTGAATCGGTTAAGAGTCTTTTCCCACCTGGAAATAATGAGCATCCTTGTATGTGGACACAAGTCGTCCATGCAGAATATTGATTAGTAGTTTCTTTGCTTAAGGTTAATCACCATAAGCTAAACTCCGAAAGCTGCATCTAGTCACCGATCTATCTCCCATCCCTGTCAGAGGAATTTGCATGAAGATCAGCATTTTTAACCTTGAAATGTTACCAGCTCCCAATACAGGATGTAGAAACAGACAAACCTAAATGCATTAAGCAGGGGAATTAGCATTAATTTCCCTTCAAGAGGCGCATCCTCCTTGGTGGACCCTTTTACATAAAAAGTACCTATTCTGATAAATTCCCAGATAATGGGTTCTGTGAAATCAGCACTGCAGGCAATTTCAAAGCCGACATATTGCCTGTTGACATAGAGAAGCTTTCTAATGCACTCTCTTTCTAATATGCCTATACAGTGTATACACATTAACCCTCCCCTTGTAGCTCGTATGTAAAGAGGTCTTGCAATATTTCAAATGCATTTTTATACCAGTTTGTAGTAAATAAAGGTTTATGAGTCTGCTTCTATTAATGCGTTATTTTATGGATAGAGCTAAAGAAGGGCTCAAACTTAAGGAAAATGGACTTGAGGCTCCAAATCCAGTAGTTTAATACAAGCAAAATAAGTAATATACTCAGCCGTGTCAATGCAGCAGGTTGCTGAGCCATAGACTGCTGTAATGATCAAGACCAGACCTGGGCAATGTGCGGCCACGGCCCACATCCGGCCCTCTGACTGCTTCTCACCGGCCTGCATAGCGTTGAAGTTTTTTCAAGGACCTGTGATGATGTCATCACAGCCTATCACCAGGATAGGCTATGACTCAGTAGTGGGCGGAGCCACACGGGACTGTGTGCTTTCTGCAAGCTGCCAGCAATGGGAGCTGCTGGATGATAAAGAATGAAAAGACAGCATGTGTAAGCAAGAGGGGGAAACTAGGGGCAGATTTTGGGGGGCAGTTAAACTGAATGCACATGGAGGGGATACATTAAACTAGTGGGCAGATGGAGGAGGATATTAAACCATAGGGGGTAGCTGGAGGGGGACATGTCTTCCTCTAGTTGCCACCAGTTTAATGTCCCCCTCCAGCTGCCCCAGTTTAATGTCCCCTCTAGTTTCTGCTGGTTTATACTAGGGCACCAGGACAGGGACTAATACTGTGGGACATTTGGAGGGAAACGTTATAATGTGGGGGTGTATAATCTTAGGGTGACTGTAGGAGGATTTTACTTTATGGGGGACATGGAAAAATTATTGAGAATGGGCGGAGTCAGCGGAGAAGTGGGTGGAGCTAAATTTGCCGCTGTGCGCATGGCCCTCTAGAACCTTTACAATTTCTCATGTGGCCCCAAGGGAAAATTAATTGCCCACTCCTGATCAAGACTGTGGATTCGGTAGTGCCCAAGTCCTCAATTTTTCCATAGCCTGACTCTGACTCCAACTCCTTCTCTGAATCCAACTCTTCATATATGACTGATGACTTCACAAAATCATATTCTTGGAATAAATAGATCTATAGTGGCAATTACTATTTAGGGACTTCCCTGCTTTGCTACAATATTGGCCAAGAATTGAATGCCCTGTGGGGGAATTTTCTTGGAGAAGTGATGCAAAAAGGTCAATCCAAAGAATCAAAAGAATTCCAAAAAACAAAGCTAGGGGGTGCACTCCTTTGGAAATACAGACCGGGGGCCCGAGGATGCAACCAAATAAATTTTAAAAATTTGGGCTTTGTTTTGTGGAATTCTTTGGATTACTTGGATGGGTCTGCATCTTATGGCCTTGTCACTCCTGACGGCCGTCTCCCGGCAGTGACAACCATGTTTTTGGCCTTGGGCCTGCTAACTCCTCGCACCCTCCAGACAAGGAAGAAGTGGATATCTCAGCATCTGGAGGAAAGATGGGACATCCACCAAGATATATAATTGTGGTTCCGTCACAAGGAAGGGCATCCTCTCTGCATTATTGTTTCCTCAAATTTGCAAAAAGGTGTCTTTTCTTCTTTGCTATGCTAGACTATATAAGAACCAGGAATCAGTAAACCAAACTACCAACTTCAACTCTATCTCCAACTCCAATTTGAACACAACTTGACTCTGACTCCTTCCAAAATGTCTGACAGTCATGGTCATACAGAAACAGTAAAACTCCTATAATTCTCCAAAAAAAAGTCAGTGATTGTTTCCTATAAAAGTAAATCTGTCAGAAACTCCACATCTAATTATCCTTAAATCTATAATATTTCAACTGATTCATTGATAATCTTTTTACAACACTGATTCTGACCTCACCCAAAACCCTGAAGAACGTTGAAACCTGCAGCCACACACTGGACACAACAATGACACTGGACATCATCCCTGTGACCGAGTTTATCATGTAATAAAGAGAGTGGACATCACTGTGGTTCTGCAGGTATCTCGAGATGGAGGAGGCCGGGTGCGAGCTGCATGGGCGCATCAGCCTTTTTATGCAGGTTCACATTAGTGTGACCTCTTCATTGTTGTAGTCTGTTGGAAGACCAGAAGAACGTAGAGGCAGAGCTTCCTGGAGTGTTTTTCATACAAGTTGGACATCCCCTTTAATCAGTGAAGCCGAGCTTTATACTATTTGAATGTATATCCAAAATGCTGTATATTTATGTAGAAATATCATTCATACTGTACGCCGGGGTGGTCGTTCTTTGAGATACACATTAAGATCCTATTCCCACAATCAATGTCCTCAGATGTGTGCTGTCCATGGTACTTAAAAAAGTAGAGCATGCTCTATGAATGTTACCATGAAGCAGATGACCGGGTCCATTTCATCCTTTTCAGGTGAAAAACACAGATCCTGCACGAACCTGTTCAATACATGGCTCTGTCATGTAAATAGGGGGCAAAGGTTAGATGGCATACAGGGGCCCGAATCATGGAAACATAGAAGCATGTTTTGCAGTAGGGAGACATCTAAAAGAAACATATTCTCCTTAGTGAAATTGCTGCTAAAGTTTTTTGGTTCCTTGCAAAACTTGCAGTGAATTTGCAGCAAATGTCATATACATGGATTTGAACCTATCACAGCTGGTTCAGGTCTGGTAGAGATTATCTATAAATCTGGGACTCTGATATTCTGGATTGTAAGTATAAAAGTGGGAAGAATATATTTTAATCTTTTTGTTTTATTTTGCAGGTGACCGCACATTCTATGGTGTCTCATTTACCTACACAGGAGCGATGTGCTGCATATTTTTGCTGTATGATGATTTTGTGGATTTTTCTCCCTATTTACAGTACTTCAAATGATAAATGCAACCGCAACATTGCTGCAAGTGCACTATTTTCATGGCGCTACCCATGGGGGTTCCTGCAGGAAGACTTTAAAGGATTGCTTTCCTAGAGCTTTGTCTATTAGGGTTGAATCGCACGGTCACTATTATGGATCTTTCAATAGATCAATAATATGATGCCCAGAGACTCTTATAGATTTCTACAATGTGAATGTGAAGACATACAGAGATTTTCCATTGTATTCATTGCTGCTATTCTTTGAAAGTATCAATTTTTTCAGGATTTTTTTTTTACTATATAAGTGAAGTACAAGAAAATGTCTCTATCTCCATTTATCAGACCCCTCTCCGCTCACTTCTACCTTCTGTGCTACTCAATAGCTTTCAACTCTGCATAAATCCATCTACAGGGAAAAAAAAGATTAGCAGCTCACAGGTAGATCAGTTTGCAAAGAAGTCTATGGAGAGGGGATAGGAGAAAGAAGTGGAGCTGCTGGATAGAGACAGAGACACAAACACTGCCGCTGACTAGTAAGTCATTACATTATTCATTTCATAGTAAAACAGCTCAGTATTGCTATATAATGCCCTGCATGCTGCTGCTTCTGAACTACAGAGGAGCAGAAGGGCAGGATCTCCTCTTCCCTGTGTCCTCCATTCTGTCCCTCACTGCACTTAAAATATGCAGAGAAAACTCCTGCAAGTAGGACATTTTCCTCCACTGAATTTGGGAGGAAACTGGGAATGAACTTGGGAGGAACTGAGGAAACACCTATAGCTACCCCCACATCACCTATAGCTACCCCCACATCACCTATAGACACCCCCACAACACCTATAGCTACCCCCACAACACCTATAGCTACCCCCACAACACCTACTGTATAGACACCTCCACAACACCTATAGCTACCCCCACAACATAGATCGATAGCTATCTGCACAACACCTGTAGCTACCTCCACAACATAGATCGATAGCTATCTGCATAACACCTATAGATACCCCCACAACACCTACAGATGCCCCCACAACACCTATAGATACCTCCACAACACCCACAACTACCCTCATAACACCAATGGCTACCTCCACAACACAGCTATAGCTACCTCCGCAACACACATATATATATATATATATATATATATATATATATATATATATATACCTCCATAACATCTATAGCTACCTCCACAACACATATGGTTACCTCCACAATACAACGCCTATAGCTACTTCTATAACACCCATAGCTACCATCCTAACACCTATGGCCACACTCCTGCCATTGTGCTCTCCAGATAATCTGATTTTATTACTGCTATCACCAATACCTCCAGTGCCAGAAGGGTGGATCATCGAGGCCTCTCACACAACCAGCCAACAACCTCAAACAGCTGTCTGTGGATGGGACCTTCTTCCTTTTGGAGGAGATATTCTGGCTTTGCTATTATTCCCAGACTAGTAGAATACCCGCGGCTTTGCTCACGTAAAATATGTTAAATTGTTGGTTATGCTAAAGTAAAATTTTCAGTGTCGCAGTGAAATTGACATTTTCAGAGCTACAGTAAATCTTTTTTTTCCACTTTAAATTTGTATTATTTTGGCATTTTCCTAATTTGCCGTAATATTGATGTGAACAACAACTTTTTCTTTAATTTCAATGTTTTTATTGATTTTACATATTCAATACATATTATGTAGTATAAACTATTACAACAATTTTTTTTAACTATTTTGTTTATCAAAAATTTAAATTTCTGCCCCTTATACAAACATATAAAAACTTTACACCCAATTAACAACATAGTGCAGCCCTTCCCCCTCCCTTCAGTGTAATCTATAAGTAGTTCACGGGCCAGAGAGTAAAATTGGTTTCCAGTTACACAACTATCTATTGTAGTTGCTTTTTGGTAAACAATGTTTCTTGTTTTACCTTCAGGTGCATACCTGTATATGAAAAGATTTTGGGGGGTATGCCGGCTACTTTAAGCGATTGACCTTGTGCTTTGTTTAAGATAAGTTCACACAGGGTATTTTGGACCGGAACCTGAGGTGGTCAAAAATACGGGTAGCTGCGACAGTTGCGCAGTCTCCTCCGGATTAGGCCCAAATGAATGAGCCTAGTTGGGAGGGAATGTCTTCAGGTGGATGCCGCGAGGTGAAACGGCCTGAAGAATGAACATCTCGCTTCTTTTTCCAGGAGCCGGAACAAAACGGGAGCCGTCTTTTTGGTCAGGATTTTGAGGTGGATACAGCCCCAAATCCTGACCAAAAAACCCGTGTGAACTTACCCTTAGGCCGGGCCCCAACGGACCGGAAATGTGGAAAATTGAAACGCCGCAGGAAAAATCGCGGCATTTTACAGTACTTGCAAAGTGGATGTGATCCATGCGAATCCCATTCCCACTTTGCGGAAAAAATCGCAGCGCAGACACGCTGTGATTTCCAAAACCGTTGCGGTTTTGAAAATCGCAGCATGTCAATTATATCTGTGGAAACGCCAGTGGCTTCCCCATAGATATAATTGTAACAGAAAGTCTGGGGAGGAAAACTCTGTGAACTTTCTGTTACACTGTGTTCTAAGCGCTACAGGAAAAAACGCAATGCATTCACGGCACAGTTGTTCCCGGAGCGATTTAGTGCTGCGTTTCCAGCCCGTGCTTTAAAGTCATAGCAAATGCAAGACAGATTGGCAACTGCAGACGATTAAAATTGAAGGGCATGTCGCTTGGAAGCAACACTGGAGACTGATAATAGTAAATATAGTAAATAGTAATAGGAATAGTAAATCCAGAGCAGCCCTCACACAGTATTAGGGTCTATTCACACGGAGGAAAATGACACTGTATTTGGCGCTGATTTTCAGCGCTGAAACAAAGCCTCCCATTGATTTCAATGGGTTTGACTAGTTTTTTTTCCACTCTCGTAATTTTCCGCTAGCTGAAAATTCAGCGCCAAATACAGCGCGATTTTCCTTTTTTGGCACTGATTTTGACGCTGAATCCGCATCAGAATCAACGTGAAAAAAAACACCTCCCCATAGAGTTCTATGGGTTCCACTCGCTTTATTTTTCCACTTGCGGAAAAAAAGCTTCCTTCAGATGGATTCTGCCTGCAAAAACCAACGCAGTCAATGGATGGCGTAAAATCCACGTTGGCGATTTGGGCGCAGAATTGGCAAAAACCGCACGGAAAAAAACGCTTGCGTTTTTTTTCAGGGTCCATGCATTGTGCTGAAGGAAAAAAAACAAAAACAAAAAAGGACTCAGAAAATGCTCCAAAAAACGCTTCAAAAAACCATTTCTTAAGTCCTGAAGCGGATTTTTTCCTTGCCAAAAAACTCCATTCTTGCAGAAAAAAACCCCATTGAAGTCAATGGGAGGCTTTTTTTTTCAGCGCTGACTTTCCACACCAAATTCCTCACCATTTTTCTCTGTGTGAATGGACCCTTACTATGACTTGAAGGAACTGAATTCTCAGTAATGAAAACCCCCTCACAGCCAGACTTGTGGAGTTGCCCATAGCAACCAATCAGAGCTCAGCTTTCACTTTACCTCAGCAGCTTCAGTGATGAGAGCTCCTGTATAATCAGCAATAATGACAATCTTACTAATAGGCAGATTTTGCCTGACCAATATTGCTGCTCAGTAAGGCTGCTTGCACTACAGTCAATAAGTTTTCCCAGTTTTTTGTGGTAAAATTAGGGGCCTCAGCTTATATTCGGGTCGGCTTATACTCGAGTATATACGGTAGGTCAAACTAGGCAACAATCTATAAGGAACTTCCTTCCAAAAGGTGGCGCTAGAAGCAAGTTCCTCCTTTTGCCAGTGCGGTCTTATTTGCATATTCCTTACCTAGATATATGTAAACATCTTACCAAGACAATTGTCTATAAACCAAGTCATTAGAATACATTAGCTGACAACGTTACAGATTTAGTTTTGGTTATACCCAATTTCAGGCAATTGTTCTACCATGGAAGGTAAACTGTAAGTTTCTTGATGTTATCTTAGGTGTTACTCCATATTAAATAAGAATTTACAGTCAATCAGGGAACACAGAAATAAGGTCGTATTTAGAGCGAGGAACAATGTTTTTGCATTCACTCTCTGCTCTTTTATTGTAAATACCTTGAAAGAGCCCTGGAGCGAGGGAAAAATGATGTTTCAAGAGCAATAATAAAATAGCAATTAACGTCAAGAGAAATTAACTGTTACCAGATCAATACAAAATAGACTCTAAAGTCTCCATAAATGTGTTTGAGAACTAAAAGATGGATGCCCTGTGTGAACAGGGTTCACTGGCAGAATACTAATGGATATCAGTTATTGAGGTGTAATCATAAGATCCCGCTCGTCCTCCATAATATACATACAGATAAATGGTAGAAGGTGCAGATACAGTCATATTGCCTTTCATGCTGCAATGTAATGTATTTAAGAGGTTGACAAGTCCAATTTAATTACACAAGTAAGGGCTCGTTCACATCAGTGTTGTGAACTCCGTTCTCCAGGTTTCCGTTTCCTGCCTAAAACAGAGGCAGGAGACGGAAACCTGCAGGAGTCCGGCCGTGAGCGGCGGTGAGCATTTTATGCTCTCCGCCGCGAAACCGGGTTTTATAATCCGGACACAGAGTCGGACATGCAGTACTCTGTGTCCGGATAAAAAAATCCGGTTTCGCGGCGGAGAGCATAAAACGCTCACCGCCGCTCACGGCCGGACCCGGTCTGTGCTTTGCGTCTTCTGGCATGCAGAAGACGGAAAGCACAGAACGGAAAGAAGAACGCAGGTGTGAACCTAGCGTAAGTGCACAGAAAATCTACCCAACCTACATGATGGGGAGTAGATAGATAGATAGATAGATAGATAGATAGATAGATAGATAGATAGATAGATATTTGATAGCTAGATGTTTGTTTGATTGATAGATAGATAGATAGATAGATAGATGATAAATAGGTAGATGATAGATACAATAGATAGATAGATAGATAGATCACAGAAGCAGTAAATAAAGAGAAACAATGAGAGAGAGAGAAAGAGAGAGATTAGATAGACAGATAGATGTTAGATAGATAGATAGATAGATAGATAGATAGATAGATAGATAGATAGATAGATGTTTGATAGATAGATAAATAGATAGACAGATAGATAGATAAATAACATAGATAGATAGATAGATAGATAGATAGATAGATAGATAGACAGATGTTTGATAGATAGATAGATAGATAGATAGATAGATAGATAACATAGATAGATAGATAGATAGATAGATAGATAGATAGATAGATAGATAGATCACAGATGCAGTAGATAGAAACAATGAGAGAGAAAGAGATAGATGATAGATAGATAGATAGATAGATAGATAGATAGATAGATAGATAGATAGATAGACAAATACAAATATAAATGGTTAGATAAATTGTAAAATAGATAACTAGAAGGATTTTTTTTTTTTAAGAGAGAGAGATCGCCCAAGTCTGAAAAGTTTGGGAAACACTGGGTACAACAGATATGGATAGATAGATAGATAGATAGATAGATAGATAGATAGATAGGAGATAGATAGATAGATAGATAGATAGATAGATAGACATACTACAGATCTACGATTAATGGAAGTAAAATTGCCACTCATTCTTGTATTTCAAGTTAAGTAAAGCAATTGCCAGTCTCCCGTGAGCGTGTAAAGAATTACATGACTGTCTTATGATATTCCATTTTTACAAGGGATGATGTCACATTCACAGAAGTCTAATACCTCTTTACAAGATTCCCTCAAGGCCTTAATCTGTGTCTTACATTATAGCATGTAGCTTTGTTTGAGAAAACGATAATCAATGAATCTTCCATCCTTTGTAATTCAGTTTTCCCTCCGTGAGCCACCATGTATTTATCACATGTGAAATAACACAAATCCTTTATTTAACTTTGCTATGCAGACATTTATTTATTTCCTTAAAGGGAAAGGGTTTTAAAGCAGAACTAAAATTTTATATTTTTTTTTCTACATCCATATTGCGAGTGAAGGGAACAAACTTTTTTTGAAAGCAAAATACCTGAATCTTCGCCTCCCTTTTTGTCACTAATCAAATTACACAATCGAAGTCTATGGAGAGTGGAGGAGTAGAAGAGGAGCGCAGAGAGACATCTGCAATGTAAAGAGATAGCTTTCTTTCACAATTCAACTGAGTTATAATTAGGAATTCCTATTCAGCCTTCCCCTGAAAAAAATGGCTGATTCTACAGCCTCATATCTCCTTTCTTCAGCTCCTCCTTCTCCATAAACTTCATTGTAAATTGACACTAATTGTGTATAGAGAATTAGTAGGATATCCTATCCTATGATTAGCTTATTATTGGAGGTTGTTTTCAACAACAAAAAAGAGACTGTTCAGAAGAACAGTAAGGACATGTCATAAATATATATATATATATATATATATATATATATATATATATATATATATATATATAAAAGAAATTTGCAAATCAGTCTTCCTTGGTGGAAAATGTAAATTTACTCTAGCTTTACCTATTTGAAGGTAGGTTGTTATAGGTTAATGCCTGCTATACTGAGCACTATAAGTAAAATCTGGGAACATAGCCAAGCCAGAATTGATCTTTAGGGTGTTACCTTGCAGAAGGTGGCACTAGAGCACGTTCTCCTTTTCTGCCAAGAGGCCATACTAGCACATTTTTTCCAAGAATTCTTGGCATGGTTTAATATGTCCCAGTACATCTCACGGTGACCTCATCAAGGTGATATCTCTTTAATGAGACATAATACCCCTTCTGTCACATGTCTACGACCTCTCAACCAGCCATCCAATACCCTGTTTTAAAATGATGAGAGGCAATAACCTTGAAAAAAGTGTTTGCAAATATCTCCCTCTTATTTTTGAAGGGAGGCATACTGGCTTGACTTTGTTCCCAGAGTATGCTTCTTGCAGTTAGGAAAAACAGACCAGGAGTTACCTTCCAAAAGGTGGTGCTAGAGCAAATTCTCCTATTTTCCCAATGCAAAGTTAATCTTCTGCTAATCTGTTCCATTTTTTTATCTGGTTACTGGTAGAGGGGTTGAGCTGAAGAAAGGAGCTTGTCCTCCTGATTTGTTGCGACTTTAGTGGTTGGATCCCCACCATTCAGTAACTTATCCCCTAGCTTATGTTCCTTCCACAACCACTTTAACCATCCTTCACTATCCTACCAGGGAGACTTGTTATTAACCTTTTATCCTCCTTGGACTTCCAAGGCATTAACCCATGCCATATAGTGTAGTAATAATATTAGATTTCAAACCTTCACCACCCCAGACCACTTGGAATGCTATAACTGAGTTCTGAGTTCTGTTATATGTAGAGCGCTTGAAATAATGTTTCTGCTGACAATGAATTTGGAAACCCTTCTGAAAATCTGCACTTGAAAGTTTTAAAGCGACCACACTATAGGTGCTATATATTTCCAAGGGACATTTTGATTAAAAGGGATATTTTCTTAATTTTTTTTCAGTATGTCAGAGCGTGTTTGGAGAAGATGCTTTTGTACTAGATGTTAATGCATTTTAGTCAAATGTCTGTGTGTCTAATTTTGTTTTTGGCAATAATTTAATCAGATTTGGATTCTGCCATTTCTATCAGCGTTCTAATGTACATATTAACAGCATTGCAGATGGCGCATAATGTGGTTTCAATTTTCATTCTCCTCTTAATAATAAATCCCAAATCAAGTGTGAAAATCTCTGAAAGAGCTAATTGATTTAAAAGCAGCGGTTCACCAGCGAGCGTGGAGGCACATCAACAGCACAGAGTGCATCTGCAAGGAGAGAAATTCAATTGGAAGGAAAAGAAAAGAGCAGTGGTATTTGAGAACTGAAATCAAGCAATATAATGAACAATTTTCTGCTAAATATAGAAATTAAGTCATAATAGAGTGCAGGGAGCGCCTGCCTAAAATTCTGTTGTGATGGCTCATATTCGTAGATGCAAGGTATAGGAAAGTATTTGCTCCCTCCAAGTTATCCATTCCTAGAGTACAATTGTTTCTGATACTTATTGTAACCCTATTTAAAGTATCCAGCCTATCTAGAATGAAGGAACTTTGCAAACTGTCTTAATAGAATATTTCTCTTCTTTATGCCTACAAGCTTGCAGAATGATGTGTCTCCATGGCTACAGACTACAAATAAATCTTGTGTAGTCTGATTTCTATTAATCATTAATCTATTAGTCATGTTTCTATTAATCTATCCAATGTTTCTGGTTTGGTCATATGACTTTAAGTGGGTAGTAAGAAATAGAAGAGTGTGAGCATACATTGGCTTCAATGGACTGAGAGGAGTAAGTCAGTGCAGGACAATTCTGGCAGGGCCACTTTAACCACAGGGCAAACAGCGCATTACACCAGGGCTATGGTAACAGGGGTCCCCTTGGTACAGAGGAACAATCCAGCATTTGTAGTGAGCCCCGATATGACCCAACTCCAAGTCATCACAGATGAGTTGGATTCAATGGTGAAGCAGGGAGCCACCTGCTTCCTGCTTCACCATTCAGCTCCTTCCTCTTGCTCATAGTGTTTTGAGAGTACGATGTAATGGTGTCACTTACATCACACCTATTACTTCCTGACTTCTGGGAGCAGAAACAGATGGGAATTGGGAAAGGTGAGATTTTTTTTTCTTTGCTTAAATCGTTTTGACTGTGGGAATCAGGAGGGGACAGGAAACTGTGGGGGCAATGGTAGGGGAACATGAAATTGTATTGGAACTGGAGTGGAACATAAAACTGTGGACACAAGCAGGAAGGGAATATCAAAATGTGGGGGCAACTAAAGGGGGACATTACACAATGAGGTTAATATTATGAGATAGTATAATGTCTGAGGAGTCAGTGGGGGGACAGGAGAATGTTTGATGGGCCATTATATTATATGGCGCCACTGCAGGGACATTGGACTGTTTGATGGGCCACTGACATCTAACCTCTACCACGGCCTTGACTTCTGGCAACGCATATTACATGAAAGAACAAAGATCTGTCATGTTGACATTCAACATTCTGATTTGTGTTTTCTTTGTCAGAGCTGAGCAACACCATAAACATTACATCTATGTCCAGTTCTGCAAAGATTGACTTTAAAGCAACACTCCAACTTTTTTTTTCCCTATGCACAGCTGTTATTGTAGTAGATTCAATAATCTTATTGTTGACGCTATCGCCAATGTCTAGTAACCTGTACCTATGACTAGTACCTGTTTCTGCAAAACAGTGCAAAGCTAATACTACAATGAACTTTCCATGATCTTAGACTGTGAGAATGATGTCACCAAAGGTCCTAGAAGGTCCTTGTAAAGATGCACCAGCTACTGCTGAAAATACTGGATTAGGAAAGGGAACTAAGTGTACGTGAAGGGGAAATTTGGACAGTATGTGAGAGAAGGAGACTATAGAGCAGGTTATGTGAGAGGCTGAGAAGCCAATTAGGCACGGGGAGGCATTTTGAAGAATGGAGGTGAACATTTAATGAATAAAGTATCCCTTTAAATGTTATGTACAACTCTGCCATCAGATTGTAACTACTCCAAAAATGTCCCTGAAATACAAAGTGACTTTACAAAGTCTTGACTATAATATCCTACAAGCACTGTATACACAAAACAGAAGATTTTAATCCAGACAATTGACAAAATTGTTACATTTTTTAATTTTAGATAAACTGAAGCAGGAACATTTGTTTGCAGAGTCTGACACATCCTATTTGAGGCAAGAACATAGTTTATTTTTAACCCATTAGTAATACACTAGCAAAAATAGAAACAATGGCCACTGTAAGTAAAAGATGACAGAATAATGAGGATACACAGGCAGAGCTGATACATAGATCTTTTTGACACTAACTTCTATTGGTAATCTGAATCCTACCAAAAATGTCTTCTCTTATGAATATGTATGAGGATGGGAGTAAACGTGGTGCCAGGTACATTTGATGACTGTTGGATGAGCTCACTATGTTCAGTGGGATTGGTTGACCCAATGGTTGACCGGATTGATTTGTAAGGTAGAGTCTGTAAAGAGTTGTCAGAACCTGAACATTTGATTCTGATGACATATCCCCTATCCATTAGTCAGCTGATGCAGTTGCCGGAAGCCATATATAACATATCAAGCTTGGTCTTATTCAAGTAAATGGTAGTTCGGCTACAATTTGGAGTGCTACCGCTACAGTCTATAGAGCTCTGTACACTGTATATGTCTTCTGGTCCCTACAGTGTAAAGGTGGCACCTGGGACCACATCCCTGCTCCTATTCAGTTGACTAGAAACATAGCTGTTTCTGGATTTATAGCTATTATATGTCTTGCAGCAGGTGAAATAGCTCATTGGCATGGGGTCCGGATATAGAAACCATGACCAATATGATATTGACCTATTCTAGCCTTCAGGTCCTGAACAACTCCTTTAATTTCCCCCACAATGTGGTGTGGGTGGGAAAGATGGTTGAATCCAATATGTCCTGTTCTTTTGTTCTCAAGGTAGATAAGCCTCTTTCAGTTGAGCTTGCTATCTAATTTGTATGGCCAGTCTATGTCCCAAATGACTACATATTGGCAAGCAATAGAGTAGACAATGTCAACTATTGCCTGAACACAATAGGGGGAATACAAAAGACAAGTGAGATGTTGCCGCTGATTAAATCGTCTACGTGAAAAGCTGCCAATATAGTTTTCTTTCATTCAAATTAAACCCGAATTCTTTTACTTTTATCCATATGTTAATCTAGGAAACCTAAATTATACAGCAGAACCAATCTCTAGAGAGGTTATTACTATGGAACCGAACCATTCTATAAGCATGTCCTGCACACCCAAGGGGATACTGCGGGAGAAGAAGCTCTGTAATAACCTAATACCTAATATAGAAAAGCCAAAACTCTGCACAGAACGTACAAGATATTTTAGATTCTAAAAAATTATAAAGTATCAAATATCATAGAAATTTAGGCATTAAAAGGAAACTTAAATTAGTTTTCCAATAATTAACTACCGGCCTGATATAAGGCTCTGGTTACATTAACATCGGATACATTCCTGCTATCATTATACAAGCAGGACAAACCAAGCAGCAAAGCTTGCCATAGACCTCAGAGTGTTGTCACCTGGCATTCCTCCTGATTTCCTAATACACAAGTATGCTCAGCTGAGCACTCATATTCTCAATAGGAACATGGGAGTAAGCTTCTGCATAAAACCTATGGCAGCCGTATATCTTCCCTAAGAACAAATTAATTCTACACGTTGAACTCATCCTTCTTTCCTCTGACATCTGATGAATCAGGGCACGACCATAAACATTAGGAGGTCGGCTGGCCCTGTCGACCTCAGTGGGGTTTGGTAGTCATGTATTAACTGAATATGGCCACCTTAAAGAACCCTGTGACATAATGTTGTTGAATTAGTTATGTGCTCATCCCTGGAGCGCTGACCTCCTCTCATGCACACAGTGTCAGGGACACAACTTAAGACTGGTGATTCTTATGTCAGTCTTAATGGATTCTCTGACAGGTGCACGATTACTAAAAGGTTCCACAATTAAGAGACTTACCACAATTAATAAGAGGTGCTGGTCACTACGTAACTTTAGTGCATGTAGGTGTGTTTGCAAATATACACCAATCAGGAACTGTCATAGATTTGTGATATGACTCATGCCAGTTTTCTTGCGTGAGTTATAGTAATTTTGATTCCCTTCGTCAGCCCACTGGGGAAAAAAGTTGCACGCAGGGTAAGATGAGGCACATTTTTGCCCAGTTTTGAGGTCAATCCACCTTGATAAATGCGGGCCAATGTTTCAAAGTTCAAACTCACAATGCAAGTTCTGACTCCCAAAGACCTGCATTGTGAATTTGACCTCCTGTTCATACAGGAAACGCTGTGTGCATCAGAGGAGCAGAGAGGAGGTCAGTGCTCAGGAGGGGAGCACATAACTTCATAATAAAGTTGTCAGTAAATTATTCCATAAGATTACTCTGCATAAAGACTCTTTTTAAAATAGGGTGCATAGGTTATTTTTTTTATGTAGTGCCTCTCTAAGGTCTAATAGGTTAGTTGTGAATTAATCCATTAAAAATAGATCCTAGGGGCAAGGGGGTGGCCCCAAATATGTTCCGCTGGATCTTTCAGGCCATTATTGTTCCAAAGCATGGACCATTAAACAGATTCTATGGTTCTCTTGTTTTACTAGTCTGACCCGACACTACAGACTATGGATCTTTCTGTCAAAGAGGACAAGAACCTTAAAAAACAAGAAATGGCACTAGTTTGACCTAAACCTAAGATAAAGTACACACGGGAGAGGGGTCCTAAGTGGAATCCACATAAGTCAATGTCCCTTCTCCCTATGTTCATGGATAGCTCTCCATTAAAAATATGTAAATTACAAAAAAATGTGAAAAAATAAATGATATACTGGAACATACAAACCAACGTAGATATTTTAGCATATTGAACTACATACAAAGAGACCAGTAGATATATTATACGGTCTCGGGATCTATCTGTGTTCCAGGTGAAATGAGGTAAAGGTGTGCTTCATTTATAAGTGTACATAGACCAAACAGATTTCATTTGCATTGAGCCGCAACAAACTAACTCCAAGCAAAGACGTGACCTATTTTTCCGCCAGCAACCTGTGTGCCGTCTTAATGCTTTGTGTGTAGGTTTTGATGCAGGTGCAAGCAATATTGATGCGGAAAGGTGTAAGAGCTTTCATAGAAGTTCCAATAGAGAGATTCTTTTACATATTTTCTCTATTTCTACAATGATAAAATGAATACTCCTATTGAGCACAGTAATATCCCCAAAAACTGACTTGTTAAAGAGGGCTCATGCACAAAGGCATAGTACTGATTCCTATTGAATAGCCTCATAATAGGGCTGCCATAGAGGTGCATGAGTCTACTTTACCTCCATATGCCTCCAATTTCATATAGAAGTTTCTATCAGATTCCATATCCCTCTATTAACCCTGCAAGTACTACGCTATTCTATACTGTATTGTCCCTGCTGAAATACTTACCGCACCGGTGTGCAACCCGTTTAAGCTCCTTCAATAGCTAGCAGCCATACAGGTCAGATATTAATACACGTCTTACTGCAGCACTTTGGTCTACAGCTTAGTCATTAGCTCCGCCAGATAATATTTTTGGAATAAATATTTCTATAGTAGCAATTACTATTTATGGCCGTCATCTGCTTTACTACAACCTTGGCCAAGATCCGTATGCCCTCTGGGTAAGTTTCCTTGAAGAAGTGATGCATAAAAAGTGTCTTGTCTTCTTTTCTATTCTAGACTATAGAAGTACCTAGACTATATTATGGAGACAATATATTTTTTTTTTATATTTTATAAAATAGCATCTGAAATCCATTGTGTCTTCCAGTAGGTCATGTACAGCAGTCAAGTCTGTCTCTGTGGTATATACGGACCTTTCCACTTTCGTTTGCTGCTAACTCTATCCATCAACAAGTGGTAGATTTTACCATGCACTCATACACATTACATTAATGTTGGCTGTTTCGATTCCTCCCGATGGCAGATCTAAAGGGAATGAAGGTTTGGGCTGTTGGATTTCAATATGCCTGATGAATTTGTCTCTAAGGTTGGGGCCCTATGTAAACACAAAAACAGGTGCGTTTTACAGTCCCATCCACACATTACATAAAAATACGCACAGAGGAAATGCTCTGGTTTTTAAAACTGTTGCGATTTTGGAAATTGCAGCATGTCATTTATACCTTTTGAAACACCGGCAGTTTCCTTATTGGTATAATTGAGGAGGAAAGTCAGCCAAGGCATACTTTCTGTACGTTTTTCCCGCAAAGCTTTTTCGCTGTGGCCCGTCATGTGGCGTCTTAGCCTAAAGGCGATTTTGGTAGTGATCACTAGATGTCTATGGAAGCGACTTACTCAATCAGAGCAGATGACTTTGGTAAGTGTATTGGGAACTACCAAATCTAACCAGATGTGTGATGTCCAGAGAAGGAAGGATTAAGTATGGTGAATTTTATTAGTTGTCACTCTTCGTGATGACAAAGTCACCAGATCTTCCTTGGACGTTTTGTTTGTCATATACAGGTATGCTCAGTTTGCCCAAACCTATACATATTATCAAAGAAGAGTAAGGAGCAGCTGTCCAACACCCCTGATGGAAACTTATCTCCAAAGGGCACAAAGGATTGGGCATGATAAAATTCAACATGCCCTATCCTTCCTTCTCCCAACAGATGATGTCAGGTAGCCCAGTACAGTTAAGACACTTGGCTGATCCAACCTAAATTGTCAAATTTAGTCAACTTTTGTCTTATGTTTATGGAGGAACCTTTAACCATTCTCTTCCATATGGCGGACACCAACTTGGGTAACTCTGCACATATAACATTTTCAATTTCCTAAGAGAAAGACTTAGAGTTCTATGTGACAAATAACTTTTCTATGTATCTCCAAGTTACAAGAGTCAAAGAACCGTGCAATACAACATGATACAAAAAATGGAAACTAGATGTATGAAGACATGTCTACGTGAAGATCTATTTATTAAAGAAAAAATTACCTAAGAAATGAAGGGTGTACAATTGGATTAACTGGGTGAGGAATACCAAAGCTGAAGAAATATTTCTTCAGTTTTGGTATTCCTCACCCGGTTAGTCCTATTTCTTCAGAATTGGGTGTGCAACTTAGATCGGAGTAGACAGATAGGTGGAAGATATGTCAGAATGGCCAATGGTAGAGACTTGAGGTGCAGTGTGAACATCCGTCATATTCAATAAGAGTTCAAATATATTGTAAAAAGTTGTGCAGAAAGAAACCAACCATAGAAGTCCATGATATCTGAAGTCCATGATGTGTATATACCCACACATGGGTTCTTATGTATCGTATAACTATATACAGAGATTATCATATACTGTGGGGGGGGTTTCATATTGTGTAATCATGTCTAGTTTTTCACATTTAATTATGAGAAAAATCTTGTATTATTTTATGATTTGCGCCTAATAAAAACTTTCCTACAAACCGGACAAATTTTTTTTAAAGCTCGTCATATATTTTGCATATTTTCTATAAGCGAGCTACATTGCTGGAGGAATTAGGACCAAGTCTGGGGCTCAATGTCCTGGAAAGATTAATAGTCCAAAATTAGCGCAATTCAGGCCAGTTTATTAGAAGATCAGCCGGATATCAACCATGAAAAAGGGTCTTTGCACAAAATAAGCGTAAATCAGAGCGAGCCCTCAGGACCTTCGACAGTTTTATACTGTTTGCTTGACTGCAATTATTACCACATGGGGCCCCATGGAAAAGATAAGGCACAAATGTATTTGCATGAAGCAGATTATGTCTTTCACTTACTGCATGAGTGACAAGCAATTCACTGGCACTCACATTAACTGTTCAGCAGCGACTGTCTCTGTAGCCGGCTCCAAGCACTTATAAGACGACGAGAATCATTTTAAAAGCCATATAGAAATCTTACACGTGTGCGGCTTCTAGGATGGTTAACACGTCACTACCTGGCAACATCAATGTTCAACTGTTATGAGTGTATATACCTAATAAATCTACAATATAGTGTTCCCATACCTATTATAGCGGACAAACATCTACGTCCAAGGAATTGTAAGAAAGCGCCACAAAATGCATCATGTATATGGCAACACTAACATGCCTATGGCAGAAAGTGCTGCCTAACATACCGTATATGTATTTCTGTACATCATGTATATGGCAACACTCTCATGCCTATGGCAGACAGTGTCTACCAATATAATATGACTATGGATGTGTTTCTATAGATATATTAAGCACTGAGATATCCCATTATGCTGCATATTATAAGCATATAGTAAACGCTTGACCTACACATTTGCAATTTTACATATGTATTCTGTCCCCCACATTTGAACGAACGTCCCCCACCCTCTATAGGCCTTTATAGATAGGTCTTGCCTAAATCCTCCATACATAGGAAACGTATGTAATGTTCCTGCACTGCAGATCATAGAGAAAAGGATCAAACCCCATCACAATTCCGCAAAACATCTCACGTAAGGAAAGTCATTCGAGTACTGTCAAGCTTTGGCGCTGCTGTTCATCAGATCAAAGTACTCTTAATGATCAGTTGTAATTTGCTAAATAATGTCTCTCGTTTTCTTTCTCTCTGACTGTAATTTCGGCAGCTGCAGAAAATCACTCATTTCTTTCATTTGTGTTTTTCAATGACGGGTAATTTACAGGGGAAGAGAAAAAAAAAGGCCAAAGAACCTGTTCGGGAAAAAATGTTGAGCGTCTACATGTCAATGAGGAGGAGGCTTGTGTTTTTTTGTACTGTAGAAGTGATCATGTGCCTTAAACACGTTGGCGTTTTGGAAGCGTGCATGTTGGAGGTGGATGCTCGTCTTATCATCATTTCAAGATTGTGTAAGCCGGGAGTCTTAATGAAGTAGCAGCCATTAGAAGTGTGCGGCCATCAGCAATTAGGGCTTTTCTTCTGCTCAGATCTTTTCATGCTTTTGTCTCGGTGTGAAATCCAGAAGGACGTACATAATATATGCAAGACTGGAGGATCTGGGTTACTTCCTAATTGCCTATGCTAAACAATGCACTGCATTAATAGGTGATAGGAGGTGTAGACGGTATAGACCCAAACTATGGGTCCCAGTGAACACGCGTTAACTCCTGAACTCCTACTGTCATGCAATCCTTATGGCGTGGGAGCTGCATGTTAGGGACATGCGGTATCAGTGTGCACGCTTCATCAGAATGGTTTATAGCGCTGTGATATATTCTTTTAATCTCCGAAAAGGTGCAGCTTTTGCTTCCGAGCTGATAATCACAAATTCACCTTGCTCATTATTGCCTGCAATAATTTCAACTTAGACAGATTCCTCAAGTTTGTACATGACTTCTCTGGGTTATTACCCAGCTGTGCGGCTGAGCGGGGAGATAACCACATCCACAGCCTCTTATCTGTAATGATGTAATACATCCCAGCACTGGGTCGAGATGATTGGGGAATAATGGGATTGTAAGAACTGCAGAGATGACAACACAGCAATGCCTCCTGTCGCTTGTAACGTGCAATCGTCTGACATGGACAGGCAAAGGGAAGATGAAAATAAACACTAATTCGCTTCGGAATTAAGTTAGTAATTTCCCAGTCTACCAGCTGTTTGTGTCTAAAACTGGGAACCGAAACGCACACACCCTGCGAAATTCCTGGACGCCACTACTACGCAGTCTGCTCATTTAGCCGGTTTTGCAATTAAGTGTAATGGCTTAATTAACAAGTTATTTTTAGATGCAACGCTATAATAAAGGCTGATTGCATGGAGGAGAAACCTCCAGCATTGTCTGGTATCGATACGCTTTGCCAGCGCGCAAACTGCTGCGATCAGTGAATAGCACAAATACACTGCGCTTACCTTCTGCAGGAGCTGGGAACCTGAGTACTTGGCTGCTATGGATTTGATCTCTCCTCCAAAAGCAGAGGCCCAGAGCTTTACCCTAGGACGACAAGACAGAGAGGGAAAAGGTAAATGCACCAGCTTTATTCCACCGGGGGAAAAAATTTCATTGAACACCCCTACTGAGGAAAACTAACAGCACAGCAAAAACGACATAAGAGCTACTTGCAAATCCAAAGCAAATCTGCATCTAGCTGTCTAGAGCAAGGTAAGGCCTCTCTGTCTCGTGCATCTGCTGCAGCTCCTATCTTTGTAAAATGGAACAAGGAAGCTTCTGCTTTACGCCCTTAGAAATTACATTGCTAGCTGTGCTCAGATCCGGTTCATTCACCACCAATTTAATGCCAACGCAGAATGCGGCTAAAGATGACAATATCTAAAGGACGCTTGCGAAACCATAAAGCAAGGTCAGAAATATGCAGCAGGTAAATGATATCGAGGTTCCAAAAGGGAACACAAAAAGCCCATATTCTCCTTCCCGCACGACTGCCTTTAATTGGGGACGATAAAATTGCCCTCGGAAAAATATCTGCAGTCTCCCAAACTTCCTCCCCAACAGATAAGTTTACGCAATATCTCCATGAAAGAGCATGGAGAAATACGCAGGGCAGCGGGGAAAAAAACAAAAAAATGACTTGTCACTTACATAGATAAGGGGATCTGCTGCTCCGATCCAGTCGCTGGTTTTAGTGTCGTGTTCAAGGCTATCCAGAAGAAAAAGAAAAAGATCCCAAACGCTAGTGGAATAGTGAAAATCCCCTGCATGGTTCCTTGTCTCTTGTCTGTAGAGATTGGTACAGTGGAATGCAAAAACTCGGGCTGATTCTCTGTAGAGAAGACTTGAAGGAATCAGAGTTGATCATTCATCATCCATCCTATGACCGTCTTCGGGATTGTGGTGTAAGGGTACGAGGAGAAGCCTGGAGATGACTTGAAAAGTTGTGTCCTTGGTAACAGGAAGCGTGATGTTCCAGCACTGCAGCCTCGTGCCTTTACTTCTGTACAACTCTGCAGTAAGCAGTGCACTGGAGTTACTTCCCTGACCTACTGAGAGACTAGAGAGCTCTTAGCTGCAAGAAAGCAGACTATTGATTCCAACTGTGCAGCCTGTCCTCTCACAATTACTGCTCACTTTACAAATGGGAAGCTGCCTTCAGGTCTCCTTTCTGTTCCTGGTAACCTCCAGCCTTCATCCCATATCAAGTCTAGCGCTGGTTCACTGGAGCAGGAACAGACATTAATGGAAAAGTGCTGACAAATAGAAAAAAAAAGAGGGGAACTTGTGCGAGATGGACCAAGCGGAAAATATATTGAAAAGAAGAGTATGAGGACAAGGAGCAAAGAGTTGAGGAGGGAGCAGTTATATGGCAAGCAAGTCTTCTCGGAGGGACGGTCGATGAACAGTTGCTGGGGGGTGTTGTGTTGACAGCGAGTGAGGAGTAAGGGGGGGGAGCTGACACGAGGGACAATGAACACCCACCGGAGAGTTTCCCCAATTCATTCAGTGCCGTACTGCATAGCAGCTCTTCTTGTGTGAACGGCTACAGTACAGCCACCCAAACAGTGGAGGAGACGACAGGAGCAGGACCCTCGCTGACATGTCATGTTGGTATCGCAGTCAGTTTTTCGGTGTCACCCGGCTTGGCTCTATTAAGTCATATGTCGCCTGTCCCCCGTGCATCCAGGCATGCCTGCATCATATTGGAGCTGCAGCAGCTGCCGGAGAAATCCAGATTTTAAATGCTTATGAATGAGAGGGAAATGCAGCCTTGCTAGATCAATGCCGGCTAAGTGACTTGAGACCATGAATAAATTATTAATTTCGGTTTGAGGAGGAATCCCTTTGGTAGATTGTGCATCAGATCTCTGCCTTAAAAAACAGCTCAGCAGCTCTGGAGATCTTTTTTTTTCCCTCCCGGTTATTAATCCACACACTTCTATCCTTCTCTTCCCTGACTCACAACTCTGCTTTTATTATTGTGCGTTCCCCCCATTGTATGCATGCTGAGCATCCATTAATCTAACAGCTCGCACAAAACGCTACCATTATTTCAGATTAGCATAGTACTACAGCAAGTTCTGTTTACACCGCAATGGAAGTGTCTCTGCATTTCTCCCTGGTAATCCTTTAACCCCTTTGTGGCTGGCAGCCTGTTCCTTAAAGTTTCAGGGATGTCCCTTCACTAGGATAGCTATCCCAGCTCAGATCTGACAATAGATTCCAATGACAGCCCTGTCCTGGTAAACTGACAACATTATCAGGGGGGAGTAAAGGGGTCAGATTGGTCAGGTCAAGGGTCACAACGTCAGGCAATAAAGTCCTGGGGTGAATAAGGCAAATTACAGAATAATGGTTTATTATTACCACTTCACACTTCGCTATTGGTTTTAGGGAGCACCAAAAAGACTTGTAAAGTGTGATTGGGTAATATTGACAATGGGTACTACACAACTTTATATAATACTGTACATATACTAATGTTATTATTACCCATTTCTTATATAGCGCTAACATATTCTACAGCACTGGACAGAGGTGATCACCTTTCACATTGGTCCGGATAGGTCTAATATTCCTGTTAAAAACTGACAAACTAGAGGTGAAGCCAAATAACCCAACCATGAGGATATATATATATATATATATATATATATATAGAGAGAGAGAGAGAGAGAGAGAGAGAGAGAGAGAGAGAGAGTATATATTAAAGTAATAGTAATACTATATTAGACCAACATGTGTCATAGCACAGATTGAGTCCTTGGCAATATTTCCACTTTATTCATAATGCTTAGCATAATAACTTGTTGTAACAAAATATATTATTAATAATAATAATAATAATAATAATATAGTAATAATATTTAATATTTATATAATAATAATAATAATAATAATAAAAAGAAGAATATAATGAAGATAATAACACTTATTATTATCATTATATAAATATTAAATATTGATAATAATAATCATAAAAGCCATATAACAATAATACTTATTATTACTATTATTATAAATTTATTCTTTTATTATTGTTTCATATTTTATTATTGTTATTATTATTAATAATAATACATTTATTTTATCATATATAATATAATAAATGTATTATTATTATTATTCTTAATAATATAATAATTATAATATTAACACATTTATTATTATTATTATTATTATTATTATTATTATTATTATTATTATTATTGAAAATGTTACAAATATTTTGGTATCGTCCATAATTATAATCTAATAATAATATTACTCTAAATTTGCCACCACCACATGGAAATCTATCACTACTTCTTAATATCCTATTATTATAAAATAAGGATTGTATGCCAAATATTTATCAGCCTGTGCCTTTAACGTGAATTAGACGCTGTATCGCCAGGTGCACGGATTACCTACAGGCAAAATGTACAGATATGCATGGATGACTTACCATGTATAATGAATTACGCGCCTCCCTGCACACACACTGCAGACAGTATAGTCCTTTCCTTTCCTTTTCTTTTAATTTTTTTTTTTTTTTTTGCTAAATAGGACAAAAAAAATGACTGTAAGGAATAATATTTGCTATACGTATCTTTACTGGTACGTATCACGATTTAACATATTCCACCCATCGGAAAGTTGGGTCTGCATGGTGCTGTGTAGTGTCGTGTGCTAATTTTAACCCTGTTTTTGCCACACGCTGGATGTTACATACAATTAATTAGTGGCTAATGTATAATATTCGGTAGATGGCGGGACGTTGTGCGCGCACTTATGGGCTAAAATTAGCGAGCCAGGGCTTCCTGAAATAAAATCAATTAAGCAGGGAGGAAATGTCTAAAGAGGAAAACATTGATGCGCTTTAATATTTTATGACACACGAGGAAGAATAAGGTTATATGGCTGAGTGAGCCGGTGAGTGTTTGCTTCATGAGTATACCCTTTTATTTTACAGCATAGCGAAAAGCAAAATCACCTCTGGACACCATCGGGCCTCATACACGGGGCAGCGGAAGTGCTAGTGGCGGGCCTCAATTTTGCTCCATCGACCCTTCTTTACTGTTATCTCCATAGGCAGGGCCGCCGATAGGCCAGTACTACTGCTACTGGCGTCAGGGGCCCGGCCAAATTTAAAAATGGGGGGGCCCGGACCCCCTGGCGCCGGCAGCAGTCATTGTATGTCCTGTTTCAACTCAGATCTGCGTCCAGAGGACGCAGATCTGAGTTGAACACATACGCGGCTGAAGCGAGGAGCTGACCTGTGTCAGCTCCTCGCTTCACCACTGCATGCCTCTCTCGCTGACACATATGCGGCAGAAGCGAGGAGCTGACCTGTGTCAGCTACTCGCTTCGCCGCTGCCGCCTCTCTTGGTGACAAATATGCGGCTGAGCCGGAACCCGGCGTCCTACCAATTCTGTATTACATTTCCCTTTATTTAGCAGCATTACAAGGCTTAATCAGATTCTATTTGCAGGTAAATTCTGCTACGTGTGACAGCGCCTATAGATAGCCAACACCATCTATAAGAGCCTCCTAATAAATCCTCACGGCTTATTCACATTGCGTTTTTGGCCTCCCTTGCCGGGATACGTTGGTAACCAGTCAGAATCAGCTGTCAACTTATCCCTGCACGAAGAACTGGCCATTAAAAAAAAGGGGGGCCTGCAGTTCTCCGTGCAGGGATATGTGGGTAGCTGATTGTGACTGGTTACCAACGTATCCCAGCAAGGGAGGCCAAAAACGCAATGTGAACACTCCTTTAAAGTGAAAGTCCCACCCCCAAACAGGTTGCTATGCTAGTAGCATAGCCGCCTACATCATTATTATTCTCCAGCTAAAAACTTATATATTATATATTATTGCCCCAGTTCCCTCTCCGCAGTACCGCACACCCGATGTCCCAACAATCCCCCCCCCCCCCCCGTCCACCCTCTAACATCTTTCCATTGCCCCCTGTACCCATACCTGTCAACTTTTGAAGAACCAAAAGAGGGACAAAATGTGTGGCGCGCCGCGGGAAATTTAGCCCCACCCACTGTTATGTTGACTCCGCCCGCTCATTAATTTTCCATTTGCCCGCACACAGTATAATCCTCCTACATTCACCCGTAAATTATATGTCCCCCCTCCGTCTCTCCCCCAGCTTCATATACACCCTTCATCTGCCCCGAGATTCATGTCCCCTCCATCTCTGCCCCCAGATTCATGTCCTCACATCTCTGCCCCCAGATTCATGTCCCCCCATCTCTGCCCCCAGATTCATGTCCCCTCCATCTCTGCCCCAGATTCATGTCCCTCCATCTCTGCCCCCAGATTCATGTCCCTCCATCTCTGCCCCCAGATTCATGTCCCTCCATCTCTGCCCCTAGATCCATGTCCCCTCCATTTCTGCCCACAGATTCATGTCCTCCCATCTCTGCCCCCAGATTCATGTCCTCACATCTCTGCCCCCAGATTCATGTCCCCCATCTCTGCCCCCAGATTCATGTCCCCCCATCTCTGCCCCCAGATTCATGTCCCCCATCTCTGCCCCCAGATTCATGTCCCCCATCTCTGCCCTCAGATTCATGTCCCCCCATCTCTGCCCCCAGATTCATGTCCCCCCATCTCTGCCCCCAGATTAATGTCCCCTCCATCTCTGCCCTCAGATTCATGTCCCCTCCATCTCTGCCCCCAGATTCATGTCCCCTCCATCTTTGCCTCCAGTGTCATGCCGTCCTCTCCTTCATCTGCCCCCAGTTTCACGTTCCACATTACACTTACCTTCTCCTTCGTTCCCCCGCGGCTCTCTGCGCGCCTCTCTCTCTTACTGGCGCACAGTTGTAGACGCGATGTGAACTCATCACATCGCGTCTACACTGCCGGGTGGCCGGCGGCAGCGGCGAAGTGAGGAGCTGAAACAGGACATACAATGACTGCTGCCGGCGCCAGGGGGCCCGGGCCCCCCCCATTTTTAAATTTGGCCGGGCCCCTGACGCCAGTAGCAGTAGTACTGGCCTATCGGCGGCGGCTATGCTACTAGCATAGCAACCTGTTTGGGGGGTGGGACTTTCACTTTAAAGGAGTGTTCACATTGCGTTTTTGGCCTCCCTTGCCGGGATACGTTGGTAACCAGTCACAATCAGCTACCCACATATCCCTGCACGGAGAACTGCAGGCCCCCCTTTTTTTTAATGGCCAGTTCTTTGTGCAGGGATAAGTTGACAGCTGATTCTGACTGGTTACCAACGTATCCCGGCAAGGGAGGCCAAAAACGCAATGTGAATAAGCCGTGAGGATTTATTAGGAGGCTCTTATAGATGGTGTTGGCTCTCTATAGGCGCTGTCACACGTAGCAGGATTTACCTGCAAATAGAATCTGATTAAACCTTGTAATGCTGCTAAATAAAGGGAAATGTAATACAGAATTGGTAGGATGCAAAATAAGGTAGTTTTAAAATGGCGGGGGAGGGGGGGGCCCAGACACTTAGGCTGTATGGGGCCCCAAAATTCCTGATGGCGGCCCTGTCCATAGGTGCTGCCCCACTAGACTTGTGCATGAAGAAATTATTTATTGTAGAACCTCAAGGCCTAAACTTAACTTTAATTCGAACCTTCATTTTGGCAATAGAGCTTCCCTTTATCCCTAGCATGTCACCCCAGCCCTGCAGATAGGTTAGGGTCCCTTGAATCAAACAGTGTTTTCTCCTTGTGAATTGCTGTCTACATTGCAGAGTTATTGCTGTTTTTGTCAATATGCAAATTAGCTCTTTGGAGCAATGAGGGTGTGGCCGCTTACCTCTTTGATGCAATGACAAGACCTTTGTTGCTCCAAAGAACTCACTTGTATATTGATGAAATCTGCAATATCAACAATGGAGACACCGATTTACTAGGGGAAAACACCTAACCTATCTATCTGCAAGACTGGGCTGATATGCTGGGTTCTGGTGATAGACTCCCTTTAAGAGTCATCACTGCTGTACAATACACAAGAAAGTACAGGTGGTATCATTGCACAGCTCCAAACTCAACTGAGGGCTACTACCCACCTGCTACTCACAAATCGCTGCATCGGAGCTATACTACAAGGTTTCAGGCTAATATTTAGGAGACAAGGCTATTCAAATCTCCAACATGGTACCCAAAAGGCTCAGGCTACAATTAGTTAAATATATGGTATGGGGGATGTCAAAAGATGATATTTTTCTGATTTATTATAATTAGTGGGTCTCTGTGATGGAGATGTTTAAAGGGAACCTGTCACAATGAACACTATGACTGATCCGTGGGCAGCATGTTATAGAGCAGGAGGAGAGGAGTGGATCGATATACTGTATAGTTTTGTGGGAAAAGATTCAGTGTAACTTGATAGTCATTGATCTAAAATTCTGCTCATTTTCTGTTTTGAAGTCTAGTGGGCGGTCCTAATCAGTGATTGACAGCTGTAGGTGAATAGGACCGCCCACTAAACTCCAGAGCCTAATATGAGCAAAACTATACATCAATCTGCTCAGCTCCTCCTGCTCTATAACATGCTACCTGTCAGATTGGACTGTATTTTCAACATGCCAGGTTGACTTTAACTTTTTCTTGGGTGCCCACAAATGTATGCAATGGAGCTCATGGTGGTAATATATAGTCATGGCCAAAAGTTTTGAAAATGACACAAATCTTCTATTCTCACATGATCTGCTGCCCTCTGGTTTTTATGTGTGTTTGTCAGATGTTTTTATCACATACAGAAATATAATTGCAATCATTTTATGAGTAACAAAAGCTTATATTGACAGTTAGAATGAGTTAATGCAGCAAGTCAATATTTGCAGTGTTGACCCTTCTTCTTCAGGACCTCTGCAATTCTCCCTGGCATGCTCTAAATCAACTTCTGGACCAAATCCTGACTGATAGCAGTCCATTCTTGCACAATCAATGCTTGCATTTTGTCTGAATTTGTAGGTTTTTGTTTGTCCACCCGTCTCTTGATGATTGACCACAAGTTCTCAATGGGATTAAGATCTGGGGAGTTTCCAGGCCATGGACCCAAAATCTCTATGTTTTGTTCCCTGAGCCATTTAGTTATCACCTTTGCTTTATGGCAAGGTGCTCCATCATGCTGGAAAAGGCATTGTTCATCGCCAAACTGCTCTTGGACAGTTGGGAGAAGTTGATCTTCGAGGACATTCTGGTACCATTCTTTATTCATGGCTGTGTTTTTAGGCAAGACTGTGAGAGAGCCGATTCCCTTGACTGAGAAGCAACCCCACACATGAATGGTTTCAGGATGCTTTACAGTTGGCATGAGACAAGACTGGTGGTAGCGCTCACCTTATCTTCTCCGAATAAGCTGTTTTCCAGATGTCCCAAACAATCAAAAAGGGGATTCATCAGAGAAAATGACTTTACCCCAGTCCTCAGCAGTCCACTCCCTGTACCTTTTGCAGAATATCAGTCTGTCCCTGATGTTTTTTCTGGAGAGAAGTGGCTTCTTTGCTGCCCTCCTTGAGACCAGGCCTTGCTCCAAGAGTCTCTGCCTCACAGTGCGTGCAGATGCACTCACACCTGCCTGCTGCCATTCCTCAGCAAGCTCTGCACTGCTGGTAGCCCGATCCTGCAGCTGAAAAACTTTTAAGAGATGGTCCTGGCGCTTGCTGGTCTTTCTTGGGCGCCCTGGAGCCTTTTTGCCAGCAATGGAACCTCTCTCCTTGAAGTTCTTGATGATGCAATAGATTGTTGACTGAGGTGCAATCTTTCTAGCTGCGATACTCTTCCCTGTTAGGCCATTTTTGTGCAGTGCAATGATGACTGCACGTGTTTCTTTAGAGATAACTATAGTTAACAGAAGAGAAACAATGATGCCAAGCACCAGCCTCCTTTTAAAGTGTCCAGTGGTGTCATTCTTACTTAATCATGACAGATTGATCTCCAGCCCTGTCCTCATCAACACCCACACCTGTGTTAATGGAGCAATCACTGAAACGATGTTAGCGATGGTCCTTTTAAGGCAGGGCTGCAATGATGTTGAAATGTGTTTTGGGGGTTAAAGTTCATTTTCTAGGCAAATATTAACTTTGCCAGTAATTGCTGTTAAGCTGATCACTCTTTATAGCATTCTGAAGTATATGCAAATTACCATTAGAAAAACTGAAGCAGTAGACTTTGTAAAAATTAATATTTGTATAATTCTCAAAACTTTTGGCCATGACTGTAGAGTCCAGGGATCCTGACCCTCTGCCTCTGATATGCATGGGCCTCCCGTCTCTTACCCAATGGGAGTGATAAGGTTGAGTTATTTGGATTTTAAATGGCTAATCTTTTTATTCTCAAGGGGATAATCCACAGCCACAGGTGTCCATCTACCTGCTCAGGATACATGCACCACTCAGCCAAGTGAAGTATACATGCGTTTGGAGGGATCAGAAGAGATAGCTTTCAGTCAACACCTTATGAGTATGTGTATAGCTAACATTAGAGAACTGGCACACAATAGTCAAGGAAGAAGAAGTTGGTGATAGAAAGTGAAGAAATAACTTGAAGCTCCTGGGCCTCAGTGCAAAATCTATAACAGGACCCACAACCCTCAGGTTGGAGTCACCTTAAACAAATGGTGTTTTCTCCTTGTAATTCAAAGCCTTCATTGCCAAGATACTGACATTTTTGTCAATATGCAAATGAGATCTTTGCAGCAATGAGGGCATTGCCACTTACACTAGGTTCACATTAGCGTTTGGCTCCCCATCTTTTGTGTCCACGTCAATCTTCCTCACAGATGTGAATCTAGCCTTACCTCTTAGAGCAATGGTGATGCATTTGTTGCTCCAACAACTAAATTGAATATTGACAAAAAGAGCGATATCTTGGCAATGGAGACACTGATTGACAAGGGGAAAATACCTAGTCTGATTCAGTTGACTCTCACCTACCTATCTGCTGAGCTGGGTTGATATGACGTGTTCTGTTGACAGACTCCCAGGACATAGGTGTGACTTCTAGCTCTGCACCCCCTGTCTGTCACATTGTTTAGCGTATTTATACCATAGGTCTACAAAGTAAGATCTAGAGCAGGGGTAGGGAACCTTCGGCTCTCCAGCTGCTGTGAAACTACAACTCCCATCATGCCGCATTCACTTCCATGGGAGTTCCAAGAAAAGCAGAGCAAGTATGCATGCTGGGAGTTGTAGTTTTACAATAGCTGGAGAGCCATACGTTCCCTACCCCTGATCTAGAGCTACATTGGGGTGGTTTTGGAGACGTACACAAAACTATATACAACAAGATCCAGTGACTCTTGAGAATTTATTTTTTCACTCCGTGTTCTCCTATATTGGAATCTCTACAGTCTCTTCATGAAGTTATACTGTAGTTAAATAAATACTGCTCCTGCGTACTAGGAAATGATGGGAAATCCACAGACCACACGTGTGATCATTTGCAAACATCTTCTCTTCTATCTGTACTTGTGTGTGCTGCAGGATATTTCAGCTACTTCACCAATTATCCAACTCAGCAGGTTAGCAAAGAGTCTCAGTCAGGCAGCAGAGCTAATCTTAATACATCACTTTACAACCTTGGTACTGGAGATATGCATTCCTTCTACTGAACTGCTCATTTACACACAATATAACTCATCCAGCTGTTGTATAAGAGCCAATATTTTCCAATTTTTTTTCATTTATGGCCAAATTTACCTTACTTGAAGGGGTTGTCCAGGATTTGGAGCAGACTCGGCATGGTCAGTGTGGGTGTAAAACGAAAAAAAGACAAATATATATATATATATATATATATATATATATATATATATATATATATTGTCAGGGTCTGGGGTTGCTAGGTGGGGGTGGCATAGACACACAAGTCCAGTTACTTTTAGTCCAAAACAAAGGTAGAGTTTATTTTTGCTCTAACTGAACATAGAATAGGTTACCTCACCTAGAATAATAGAAATCCAAAAAGCCAGTAGAATAACTCAGGACACAGCTCCAAAAATATGACCTTTCTATCAGCACTCCAGCCAAGCTCTGCCAAAGTGTTGCTGCTGGAGCAACTTCTTAAGCCTCCTTGATGAGCAGACTCTCTGCATCTGAGTCGCTGCCGGATCATCCCCAAAGTGTGGACTGGAGGGGGGGTGGAATGACAGGTCCCACTACCAACCTACCTGTCCTTCCTAAAAATCCAGCCCAGTACTGAGCAATTACCAAAATGCTCAGCAGACAAAAGTAGACCTGTGTCTGGGTGAGATGTACACCCCCTCCATTTAGCAGCTGATAATTCAATTATTTATTCTTTCTTTACAGACTGAACCCATTAAACTGAGTGATGGCATACAGACTTGACTTTGAAGAAAGGAAATTTATTCTAAAATGCTACTGGAAGTATGAAAACGCAGTAGAAGTGCAAAGACAATTTAGGAGGGAGTTTAACAAAGAACCACCTACACGAGTTACCATCACTCGAATTAGAGATAAGTTTGAAGCTGATGGAACTGTTCAGGATGTCCATAAGAAGCGTTCCAAAAGACCACGTACCTCGACAAGCGACAAGGGTTGGGCTGGATCCTCCGAGCAGTCTTCTCCTCGCCGCGTCCCTGCGGCGTCTTCCGGCTCGTCATTCACTCTGACAGTCGGCTCTGCCCAGGCCCGATGCCTGGTAGAGTGAATGAAGAGCCGGAAGACACCGCAAGGAAGCTGCACGGAGAAGGCTTCTAAAGGTAGGAGAAGAACCAGCATTGATTGGCCGACTGTATAGCATTCGGCCAATCAATGCTGGTTCTGCATCAAACTTTTACATTCGAACAGCGAGTGGTACTCGATCGAGTACGAGTATTTCGAATACCGTAGTATTCGATTGAATACCTACTCGATCGAGTACTACTCGCTCATCTCTAAACCTTATATATCACAGAGCTCAGCTTCTCTCCCTTTATTATACAACCTTATATATCACAGAGCTCAGCTTCTCTCCTTGCTCTCTAATAGGGCAGTAGAAACCACCTGACAGATTTCTCTTTACAAATGCCAATATAAAGGAGGTTTATAATATAGAATCTGCAGACAACTTTAGGATCCAAAGAGGTCCATAGAGTTCATCCCTTATAATTGTTAGGTTGTGTTCACTTGACGCTGACCCCAATCAATAGCCAGGCAGCCCCTTGTAACTGCACTTTAACTCCTTACACTCCTGACCTCAGCTAGTTAATCAACTGTAAAGTCATAAAACAGACCTGTATGTTACACTTTACATTACGACCAAGGTTTCATAATTACAATGGTGGTCTGGAAATAAGTAAATGTATATGTGAGCGGTATCTACAGCAATGCCATAGAAAATGCCTTCTACAGTAAATCCATCCGAGCTTTGTGCTGAGATTTGAGTTCTAGTAACATTACATGGCAAACATTTGTATCCAGACACAGAATTTGCTATTTGCTCTGTAACTGTGCAAAGTTCAGATGAAATCCAGCGCTCTGTGACCTGATACCACAATTTATGGATTCCTATGTCCCTAAGGATTACCCTTCTTGGCTCCTTAACATAACAATGGAAAATAAATGTTACTGTATTTTTTAACAATGTAAGTGTCAGCAATACAGTATTTTTTACCACAAGAATTTCTGTAACAAAAAATAAAAAATAAAATTGACTTTGCTAACCTGATTTTTGTGAAAATGTATGTAATCTAGTTCTCTTTGCAGAAAAAAAAAATATTTATTTTAATTTACATATATATATAGAATAGAGAATCGTAGTGTGCCTCTTTGTGCCTTCACTTGCTTAGGCTGAGGCCCCACATTGCGGAAAAGCAGCTTCTTTTGTTGCAGATTTTGCTGCGTTTTCTTGAGCCAAACCTAGGAGTGGCTACAAAATGAATGGGAAATATATAGGAAGTTCTTATACTTCTCCCTTCTGCTCAAGCCACTCCTGACTCCTGGCTCAAAAAACCGCAACAAAATCTGCAACAAAAAAAAAGTTGTATTTCCGCAAAGTGTGGCTTCAGCCTTAATGAGGTTCTTCTGTTGGATTCACATGGAACAGATAGTCAGATGGGATTATGAATTTAGGGTTAGGAAATGCAGATTTTGCTGTGGCTTTTTTTAAACCAAAACCAGGAGTGGATTAAAGAGGATCTTTCAAGGATTTGGGCACAGGCAGTTCTATATACTGCTAGAAAGCCAATAGTGAGCTGAATTCAGTGCACTGTCAGCTTTCCTGATCTGTGACCCAGGTAAAGAGCTATCGGTCCTGGTACTGTAGCTCTTTACAGTCAGAAGGGCGTTCCTGACAATCAGTCAGGTACGTCCTTCTCCACAGCAGCGCCTATCGTGCTGTACTGAGAGAGCAGGGAGGAACACCCCCTCCCTCTGCTCACAGTACTGGTCCATAGATGAGTATTATCAGGAGGGGAGGGGGCGTTCCTCCCCGTTCCACAGTACAGCGCTATAAGCACTGCTCTGGAGAAGGATGTTCCTGACAGACTGTCAGGAACAACCTTCTGACTGTAAAGAGCTATGGTACCGGGACCGCTAGCTCTTTACCCGGGGCACAGATCGGGAGAGCCAACAGTGCGCTGAATTCAGCACACTGTCGGCTTTCCAGCAGTATATAGAACTGCCTGTGCCCAAATCCATGAAAGGTCCTTTTTAAGCAGAAAGCAGTATAAGAGCTTCCTATACACTCACCGGCCACTTTATTAGGTACACCTGTCCAACTGCTCGTTAACACTTAATTTCTAATCAGCTAATCACATGGCGGCAACTCAGTGCATTTAGGCATGTAGACATGGTCAAGACAATCTCCTGCAGTTCAAACCGAGCATCAGTATGGGGAAGAAAGGTGATTTGAGTGCCTTTGAACGTGGCATGGTTGTTGGTGCCAGAAGGGCTGGTCTGAGTATTTCAGAAACTGCTGTTCTACTGGGATTTTCACGCACAACCATCTCTAGGGTTTACAGAGAATGGTCCGAAAAAGAAAAAACATGCAGTGAGCGGCAGTTCTGTGGGCGGAAATGCGTTGTTGATGCCAGAGGTCAGAGGAGAATGGCCAGACTGGTTCGAGCTGATAGAAAGGCAACAGTGACTCAAATAGCCACCCGTTACAACCAAGGTAGCCAGAAGAGCATCTCTGAACGCACAGTACGTCCATCTTTGAGGCAGATGGGCTACAGCAGCAGAAGACCACACCGGGTGCCACTCCTTTCAGCTAAGAACAGGAAACTGAGGCTACAATTTGCACAAGCTCATCGAAATTGGACAATTGAAGATTGGAAAAACGTTGCCTGGTCTGATGAGTCTCGATTTCTGCTGCGACATTCGGATGGTAGGGTCAGAATTTGGCGTCAACAACATGAAAGCATGGATACATCCTGCCTTGTATCAATGGTTCAGGCTGGTGGTGGTGGTGTCATGGTGTGGGGAATATTTTCTTGGCACTCTTTGGGCCCCTTGGTACCAATTGAGCATCGTTGCAACGCCAAAGCCTACCTGAGTATTGTTGCTGACCATGTCCATCCCTTTATGACCACAATGTACCCAACATCTGATGGCTACTTTCAGCAGGATAATGCGCCATGTCATAAAGCTGGAATCATCTCAGACTGCTTTCTTGAACATGACAATGAGTTCACTGTACTCCAATGGCCTCCACAGTCACCAGATCTCAATCCAATAGAGCATCTTTGGGATGTGGTGGAATGGGAGATTCGCATCATTGATGTGCAGCCGACAAATCTGCGGCAACTGTGTGATGCCATCATGTCAATATGGACCAAAATCTCTGAGGAATGCTTCCAGCACCTTGTTGAATCTATGCCAAGAAGAATTGAGGCAGTTCTGAAGGCAAAAGGGGTCCAACCCGTTACTAGCATGGTGTACCTAATAAAGTGGCCAGTGAGTGTATATTTTCTATTCCTTTTGTAGTGACTCCTGGCTTTAGCTCAAAAAATTGCAGCAAAATCTGCAACATAAAACAGGTGCATTTCTGCAACATGGGCCCTCAGCCTAAGGCTTCATTCACATCTGCGTTGGTATTCCATCCGGGGGAGTCTGCATGAGGACTCCCCCAAACGGAATACCGAACGCAACTGCAAGTGGTGTGCCAGTGAAAGCACACGGACCCCATAGACTATAATGGAGTCTGTGTGCTTGCCACAAGATCTCCGCACAGAACATGCGGACAGGAAAGTAGTTCACAATCTACTTTCCTATCCGCATGATTCATGCGGGCAGTGCATGGCAATGCACATGGACCCCATTATTGTCTATGGGGTCCATGTGCTTTTACTGCACAGAGCTTGCAGTTGCGTTTGGTATTCATTTCGGGAAGGTCCCCATGCGGACTCCCCCGGATGGAATACAAACTCAGATGTGAATCAAGCATAACTCTACTTGTTTCAGACGACAGTACCTTGGGGCAGCTTTATACATTTTTTTTCCAAATGAATACTTCCTGTATCATATTCCTAAAACCTGTACTCTCCACCAAAGCTTCACCAAGGCATCTCGCATAGCCTACCACTAAGTGACCTGATAAGTGGAAGAATCCCAAAGCAGCTGTCTAAAGATAGAAGTCTGGTTTGGCTAATATCCCTATTCATTTTGTAAGGCTCTGTTATGAGTTGGACACTGACTTACAGGATAGTTAGCAGCAGCCATTAGGTGGCATAAGAGAGTTGTCTTCCTTTTGGAGGAGAGCTAATTTGCATACCTTTTTCCCATGGAGCATTGCTTGCAATAAGATTCCATACTTCCTCAATGAGATTTCTTCAATGAAAATATACTCTCTGTATACCTCTATACAGATTCTCTGCACATACACTATGTGATCAAAAGTATCCGGACACCTGGCTGAAAATGACTTACAAGTTGGTGGCGCCCTCCATCGGTAATGCTGGATACAATATGGTGTTGTCCCACCCTTAGCCTTGATGACAGCTTCCACTCTCGCAGGCATATGTTCAATCAGGTGCTGGAAGGTTTCTTGGGGAATGGCAGCCCATTCTTCACGGAGTGCTGCACTGAGGAGAGGTATTGATGTAGGTCGGTGAGGCCTGGCACGAAGTCGGCGTTCCAAAACATCCCAAAGGTGTTCTATAGGATTCAAGTCAGGGCTCTGAGCAGGCCAGTCCGTTACAGAGATGTTATTGTCGTGTAACCACTCCACCACAGGCCGTGCAGTATGAACAGGTGCTCGATTGTGTTGAAAGATGCAATCGCCATCCCCGAATTGCTGTTCAACAGTGGGAAGCAAGAAGGTGTTTAAAACATCAATGTAGGCCTGTGCTGTGATAGTGCCACGCAAAACAACAAGGGGTGCAAGCCCCCTCCATGAAAAACACGACCACACCATAACACCATAACACCACTGCCTCCGAATTTTACTGTTGGCACTACACACGCTGGCAGATGACGTTCACCGGGCATTCACCATACCCACACCCTGCCATCGGATCGCCACATTGTGTACCGTGATTCATCACTCCACACAACGTTTTTCCACTGTTCAATCGTCCAATGTTAATGCTCCTTACAGCAAGCGAGGCGTCGTTTGGCATTGAGCTGCATGATGTGTGGTACCCAATCACCTGACCACGTTCGAAGTCCGTGAGTTCCGCGGAGCGCCCCATTCTGCTCTCTCACGATGTCTACTGAGGTCGCTGATATGGAGTACCTGGCAGTAAGTGGCAGCACAATGCACCTAATATGAAAAACGTATGTTTTGGGGGTGTCTGGATACTTTTGATCACATAGTGTACTTTTGCGTCTGTGTACCCTAAACACAAGGTTAAACTCATATAAAAAAAAAACTTTTCGACCTATATTACTGAACTTTGCTGCATGATCTATATAGACACTTTAGAACATTACAGCTATTATATCGTAACTGAGGACTATTAAAAGCCAAATATTATCCATTATGTTCTTGTACCAGACTATGGACAATATTAAAATATGAATCAAAGCAAAACTTTACTGTAAAATGATTCAACAAAAGTACAAAAGCCCGCTCCCCAATGTGTGCCTATTATAACGAAGGGTTCCTTAATTAAGTAAAATTAAGCATTTTCATCCAATTTTCTTCTTTTTTCTCCAATAAAGAACTATATTTTTCAATTTTTTTTTTCTTAATATAAGCTCTTAAACTGTCATCAGAACATGAAGTTTTCAACAAAGTAATGTGCCATTTTCTTATTCTTTTCTCCAATTTTACAGTTTTGGCACCATGTCTTTCTCCGGGACTCTGAGAATTGCTCAGTCCAACAATTATACATTGAACTATTAAGGAAATCGCGGGTCCTTGTTGAGAAAGCCTGTTGACGGAAAGACTTTCATTGTATTAGACTTTAATAGGTCTTGCTAAGTGGGACTGGTGCTTTAAAGTGACTGCCTTGGCTATACATTAGTGGCCTAATCTAATTCACAAGAGTCAATTATCGGCCTGTGTATAAAATCCTTTCCAGGGATCAGGAGTGATGATGGCATTGTAATGAAGGTGGCCTGTGCTCTTTACCAGATGAAAGGTCTGGCCGACAGAGACACAGCGAATCTTCACTCTATAGGATAAAGATCTCAATTATTGCTTAGACTTTATCTGTCCTAAATTTTAAAAAAAAATCAACACAAAAAACTGCAAAATATCTTCTTATATCTAATCAGAAATAAATTGATGTCATGATTTATGAAACATGAAAAATTTGCTTTCTTAGTTGGGTCTTTAGGGTAAGGTCATCAGCTAAATAGTTATCTCACCCAACTCACCCATTAAATTGGCTCAGCTGACCGGTACATGAATGGGAAAGGGGCGGAGAAAAGTAGTTGAGATCCAAATACCTGATCCATGACATCTGCCATCATGGGTAGAAAGGAACCCATACACATTAGAAGGTCAGCCAAATGTGTAAGGTTCGACTGACATATAGCTAATGTACATGGGCTGCTTAAGTCCACATAGATCAGAAAAAATTTAAAGTTAGGCTTAGGCCCCGCATAACGGGTCTCAGCAAAAAAGCGCAGTGGTACGTGGTTTTTCCTGCAGCGCTCTTCACAGAAAGTCCACAGTTTTCCTCTGTGGACTTTCTGCTTCCATTATACCTATAGGGAAACCACCGGCGTTTCCGTAGGTATAATGACATGCTAGGGTTTCAAAAACTGTGAAGGTGTTGGAAATCGCAACGTTTCCGCTGCATATATTTTTCAGCAATGTCTGGATGGGATTCACTACTTGTGCCCTGTGTAAATTTGCAAATTGATCCGTGCCAGCTTGAAAAGGATGAGATCCAAGGCAATAATCTGTAAAATAATTTTACATGGTGCATTGTTTAAAATCCTGAATGTGTGTCAACTTTTTGTAAAATTGTATCTACTTGCCTTGTACTAGTAACCTGCTGTATATTATACCTGTGCAAATAGGCAGGTAAAATCCACAGCAAATACATCCCTTGTAGACCTGTCGGTACAGGTAGCAGTAGTGTTGGACTGAGGTTCCTTGGCGCCACCCAAAAAATTATTTATGGGCCCACTCTGCAGCAGTTCCTAGGAAATAGACCTTAATACCTTTCAAATTTAGGAATTTTCTGCTGGACTATGATTGGGTCAATGTCTGGGTTCACCAAAGATCCTCTGGAACTCTGATGAACTGGTCTGCCATTGGGTTCCAAAGCTGTGTTGTTGAGCACCAATGAAATGGAAGGACCATCAAGACTACCAAAATTAACCCTTTCCCAAACAAGAAATAACAGAGATAACAAATTACAACATTGAACCATCTTTGTCAGTTCCATCAACTCTGAAAGGATTGGTTAAAGTTAAGATTAGAGAAAACCCCTTTAACTTCAGGAGTATCTTGGGAGCCACCTTAAGATGTTTCATCGTACGTAGGATCAACACTGTAGGGGATTGTAAGGTTATAGGTTGGACTTGATGGACTGATGTCTTCATCCAACCTCATCTACTTCTACTATGTAACTATGTAACGTGTAGACAACAGGTTAGAAAGGAAAGGCTGCATTAGCAAGAAGAGAGAACGTGACAATCACACATGACTACAAGATCAAACTACCCAGATGGTATTTGTAGTCTGGAACCCTGGAGACACCTCCTGTAGGTCAGCACCGGAGCTGGGTGCACAAAACATTAGAAGATTTCTAATCAAGACAATTAGGGAGCAATAAAGATGCATGAGAAAGTGCACATAGATTTTTATAAAAACTGCTAGTGTATGAAAAAGAAAGGCGACTACGGCTCGGCAGCATCATAAATGACCCCTGATGTTTTCTGATGGGTAATCTGCAGAGCCTAAGGGGTTTACATTATAATAATAGAAGTTTTTTGCCTTCAATCACACCCCTACCCGCACCAACATATATCAAACCCAAAAATAAATGGAGATAAGATATCAATGGAAGAATTGCCGTAGGCTAGAATTTGGTTGTTTGCCATTATGATGGTCACATTTTCCCGACACTAGGATTCCTAGCCATTTTATCTGCAGAAATAGAGATTTATTTAATCTAACCTCGCAGGAAGGGTTCAATGCAGTTATTTTCTGTTCGTCTTATTTAATATTGTTTTCATAAATCTTCATCTATTTCCAATCATCCTGAATGATCAAACTTTTTACTTGGTTGTGCGTCAACTTAAAGAATGAACATATCAGCAGACAGGTGAATTATTCCTGTACCCCTCGGGTGCCTGTTCCTTGTACCTAGTTATTCTGTTGTTGTTATTGTGCTCAGACGACTTGAAAATGGAACAAATGTCGGGAATGAGATGCCACAGATGAATAATAGAGGACATTATAGACAGAATGGCTTTCAATGTGATTGGATTTAACAACGCCGCAGATAAAATTAAAGCAATTCTACCAAAATGGTATCTGCCTTGTAAATTGTAAAAAGATCTTGTCAGCACAATGCCGGACCCGTTCTGTCATTTTAAATTAACCCTTTTCTTGTGGCGTTAGATTATATTTAGATCGAAATCAGTTTCTGTGTGTTTCGCCTCTGACGTACTTTGGCGTGTTTTTCCAAAGTTAAAGGAAGATCGACTGCAATGAAGAGGGACGGGGAAAGTCGACATCCAAAAATATTGTGTTGTGGTTTATATAAGCAGTATTGTGAACAATGGTGGAACTTTTTAGTGACCAAGGTTGTGCCCCATCACTCTCCATATCCGAAGCTTGAAAGTTGGATAGGAAGGCAGCATGGAGGCTCAGTGGTTAGCACTAGAGATGAGCGAACAGTGTTCTATCGAACACATGTTCGATCGGATATCAGGGTGTTCGCCATGTTCGAATCGAATCGCACACCGCGTGGTAAAGTGCGCCAAAATTCGATTCCCCTCCCACCTTCCCTGGCGCCTTTTTTGCACCAATAACAGCGCAGGGGAGGTGGGACAGGAACTACGACACCGGGGGCATTGAAAAAAATTGGAAAAAGTCATTGGCTGCCGAAATCAGGTGACCTCCATTTTAGACGAATAGTGGATTTCAAATCCGGGTCATATGAGAATGTGAACTTTGTGACTATGAGACAGGGATAGCTGTACAGGCAGGGATAGCTAGGGATAACCTTTATTTAGGGAGGAATGTTATTAAAAATAACTTTTTGGGGCTCTATCGGGTGTGTAATTGTGATTTTTGTGAGATAAACTTTTTCCCATAGGGATGCATTGGCCAGCGCTGATTGGCCGAATTCCGTACTCTGGCCAATCAGTGCTGGCCAATGCATTCTATTAGCTTGATGAAGCAGAGTGTGCACAAGGGTTCAAGCGCACCCTCGGCTCTGATGTAGCAGAGCCGAGGCTGCACAAGGGTTCAAGCGCACCCTCGGCTCTGATGTAGGAGAGCCGAGGGTGCACTTGAACCCTTGTGCACCCTCAGCTCTGCTACATCAGAGCCGAGGGTGCGCTTGAACCCTTGTGCACACTCTGCTTCATCAAGCTAATAGAATGCATTGGCCAGCGCTGATTGGCCAATGTATTCTATTAGCCTGATGAAGTAGAGCTGAATGTGTGTGCTAAGCACACACATTCAGCTCTACTTCATCGGGCTAATAGAATGCATTGGCCAGCGCTGATTGGCCAGAGTACGGAACTCGACCAATCAGCGCTGGCTCTGCTGGAGGAGGCGGAGTCTAAGATCGCTCCACACCAGTCTCCATTCAGGTCCGACCTTAGACTCCGCCTCCTCCAGCAGAGCCAGCGCTGATTGGCCGAATTCCGTACTCTGGCCAATCAGCACTGGCTAATGCATTGTATTGGCGTGATGAAGCAGTGCTGAATGTGTGTGCTTAGCACACACATTCAGCTCTACTTCATCGGGCTAATAGAATGCATTGGCCAATCAGCGCTGGCCAATGCATTCTATTAGCGTGAACTGAGTTTGCACAGGGGTTCTAGTGCACCCTCGGCTCTGCTACATCAGATTGCTACATCTGATGTAGCAGTGCCGAGTGTGCATCAGATGTGTAGTTGAGCAAAACTGACTCAGCACTGCTAAGTCTCTGCATTCGCATTGGAATGCATTGGCCAGCCTTCGGCCAATCAGCGCTGGCTCTGCCGGAGGAGGCGGAGTCTAAGGTCGGACCTGAATGGAGACTGGTGTGGAGCGATCTTAGACTCCGCCTCCTCCAGCAGAGCCAGCGCTGATTGGTCGAGTTCCGTACTCTGGCCAATCAGCACTGGCCAATGCATTTCTATGGGGAAAAGTTAGCTTGCGAAAATCGCAAACTGACAGGGATTTCCATGAAATAAAGTGACTTTTATGCCCCCAGACATGCTTCCCCTGCTGTCCCAGTGTCATTCCAGGGTGTTGGTATCATTTCCTGGGGTGTCATAATGGACTTGGTGACCCTCCAGACACGAATTTGGGTTTCCCCCTTAACGAGTTTATGTTCCCCATAGACTATAATGGGGTTCGAAACCCATTCGAACACTCGAACAGTGAGCGGCTGTTCGAATCGAATTTCGAACCTCGAACATTTTAGTGTTCGCTCATCTCTAGTTAGCACTGCTGTCTTGTAACAATGGAGTCCTGGGTTTGAATCCTGCCAAAGGAAGCATCTGCGTGGAGTTGTATGTTCTCCCCGTGTTTGTGTGGGTTTCCTCCCACACTCCAAAGATATGGAGAAAAAAAATTGTATTTCTCCCCTCTTGGATCTTCCCCACCAAACAATAATGTTCCTAACTTACCAATACACATAACAGCAAACCCACCAATCCAGAATCGGCACTCTAACTTATATGTATAGAGACCTTGATGTCAGATGTCTAGGAAACATGAATCAGGTATAGGAATTTTAACATATCCTTGGCTTCCGTCATGAACGGATGTAAAAGTATTCGGTAAATCTATCGTATGACGTGTTCTGGTAACCCCAAAGGGACTATGCTGTGTCTTCTCTTCTGCCATCAGAGATATATAGCTATGGCTTTCTCCTCTCAGCCTATTCAGAACACATTCACTCAGACATGCTACTGTATGGGGAGGTTGGGAAGAATAGGTTTCAGACAAATTCATTTTTGGCCATCAGCTAGTAAAGGGGTATGGATGTCATTGGCCAGTGGTGTACATACCATGGAGGCAGAACAGGCCAAAGCTATGGGGACTGTGGAGGGAGGAGTACAAGTATATCATAAATTTCCCCTCTGCTTTGTTTATTGAGATTTATGGTACAGTAATTGAAAGTGTTACTGCCTATCTGCTGAACTAGTGATAGACTATAGACAGAGAAAAAGACACCATTGCTGTAGTTGTTGCTGAGGATTATTTTTTACTTTCTTTTTTATTCTGCAGATGTACTCACTTAAAAATACATTATTTTATAAAACCACAATCCTCCTTTTTTTTTTACCCTGTCTTTTTTTAAATGGGGCAATTCTGATAATTGTCATGTAGCCCCATTATTCCTGATGGACGCTTCATTTATAAAAAGAAGTGCTTTTTTTTTTTTTTTTTGCATGTACTACTGGTTTTACTATATGTATAAGACACTTGGGTGATAGGAATACATAATTTAATTTTTTATTTTATTTCAATTTTGAGGTTTTTAATCAGCAATGACCCTCTCATAGACAACAGTGCAGCCTGTGCTTGTTGTTAGTGATACTACCTTCTGTACAGAAGTAGGTCCCAGTGATAAAACTACACATGACACATAAATGCAAAGAACAGAAATGGCCCCTCCCTCAATGGGCCCAGCATTTGATCACCCATTAGAGATGGGGGACCTTCCAAGATTCATTTCATTTCAGGTTTGAGTGGCTCAGGCTCCTGATTCGTTTCGGGTTGAACAAGTTCAGATAGAACTGGAAGTGAAATTATTATACTGTGGGGGTATAGGTGGAGGCCCAGGGGAGAGGACAAAAATAAAAAACATTTATACTCACCTCTTTTGGGCCTCCTCGGGGGTCTGGTGCTCTCTCTCAGTCTCCTTGGGGACATTATGGATTTGGGGTGATCCTGGGTGCATAACGTCACCAGGAGAGCAACGGATGCTGCAAAGAGGCCTAACAGAGGTAAGAGAAGGTGAGAATAAATGTTTTTAATTTTTTCACCCCACCTGGCTCTCCACCTATTATTCTCTGGGGTCTGAAGAGATTCCACATTATAATACTGTTTCCCACAATGCATGCTGCAGTGGCCGTTTTAGCTTGTCCACGACTAATCCCCAATTGTTCGGTTTCATTAAAAAAATGAATAAAAAATTGGTCAAACCTGTCTCATGATGAAGTGATTCGCCCATCTCTACTAATCTTGCCATTTTGATTCTATTTCCTATATTCATTATTCCTTTGACTTTATGGAACAATCCCTAATCTTTCCCATAGTTACAATATATTATTAAATAATCTTGGAATACAAGGTTACGAGTTCATTCATTTGCCCGGCACTATTGCTCTATATTGCTGTATTTGGCCTCTTTATTGTCAGTGTTGTGTATGTGAGGCGACGTACATGTGTCAGTAAAGTGTAAATTAGCAGGTGTCCCTCTGCAAGCGCCGCAGCCTGAAGAATTGTGTTTAGCCAACTGTCTCGTCCCCCCAAGATCCTCTATGCAGCCTCCCCCACCACATCCTTCTCTTCTTTATTGCATCTTACAACACTGATAAGATACTGATCTCTTATAGAAACTCGCATTGTAGCAATTTTCTTCTGCGCTGTTCAGCAGTTGCTAGACATTGTTCACAGTGACCTTATAAACATTAAAATCTCCAGCAAAATCGCATGAGAGTTAATGGGATAATACGTTACTCTGGGTCACAAAGAATAGGAGCTATGGTGAGCAAGATGCCGTCAGATCTAGACACAAAGTAACATCCATTTATTGCAGACACTAGCTTTTCTTTCTTTAAGAGACAAGGTTCAGGTATTTGTTTTCATTCTTCTATTCTAGAAGTCTAAGATAGGTACATGTTTATTCTTACTTTTCTTCTTCTTGGATGTCAAATAGCCATACTAAAGAATGTTTCATATCTATCTGCAATCTCTATCTATCTATCTATCTATCTATCTATCTATCTATCTATCTATCTATCTACATCTATCTACAGTGTTGGCCAAAAGTATTGGCACCCCTGCAATTCTGTCAGATAATACTCATTTTCTTCCAGAAAATGATTGCAATCACAAATTCTTTGGTATTATTATCTTCATTTAATTTGTCTTCAATGGAAAACCACAAAAAGAATTGTCAAAAAGCCAAATTGGATATTATTCAACACCAAACATAAAAAAGGGGGTGGACAAAAGTATTGGCACTGTTTGAAAAATCATGTGATGCTTCTCTAATTTGTGTAATTAACAGCACCTGTTACTTACCTGAGGCACCTAACAGGTGGTGGCAATAACTAAATCACACTTGCAGCCAGTTGAAATGGATTAAAGTTGACTGAACCTCTGTCCTGTGTCCTTGTGTGTACCACATTGAGCATGGAGAAAACAAAGAAGACCAAAGAACTGTCTGAGGACTTGATAAGCAAAATTGTGAAGAAGCATGAGCAATCTCAAGGCTACAAGTCCATCTCCAAAGACCTGAATGTTCCTGTGTCTACCGTGCGCAGTGTCATCAAGAAGTGTAAAGCCCATGGCACTCTGGCTAACCTCCCTAGATGTGGACAGAAAAGAAAAATTGACGAGAGATTTCAATGCAAGATTGTGTGGATGGTGGATAAAGAACCTCGGCTAACATCCAAACAAGTTCAAGCTGCCCTGCAGTCCGAGGGTACAACAGTGTCAACCCGTACTATCCGTCGGCGTCTGAATGAAAAGGGACTGTATGGTAGGAGACCCAGGAAGACCCCACTTCTTACCCAGAGACATAAAAAAAGCTGGGCTGGAGTTTGCCAAAACTTACCTGAGAAAGCCAAAAACGTTTTGGAAGAATGTTCTCTGGTCAGATGAGACAAAAGTAGAGCTTTTTAGGAAAAGACATCAACATAGAGTTTACAGGAATAAAAAAAAGAGGCCTTCAAAGAAAAGAACACGGTCCCTACAGTCAAACATGGCGGAGGTTCCCTGATGTTTTGGGGTTGCTTTGCTGCCTCTGGCACTGGACTGCTTGACCGTGTGCATGTCATTACGAAGTCTGAAGACTACCAACACATTTTGCAGTATAATGTAGGGCCCAGTGTGAGAAAGCTGGGTCTCCCTCAGAGGTCATGGGTCTTCCAGCAAGACAATGACCCAAAAACACATTTCAAAAAGCACTAGAAAATGGTTTGAGAGAAAGCACTGGAGACTTCTAAAGTGGCCAGCAATGAGTCCAGACCTGAATCCCATAGAACACCTGTGGGGCAGAGATCTCAAAATGGCAGTTTGGAGAAGGCGCCCTTCACATCTCAGGGACCTGGAGCAGTTTGCCAAAGAAGAATGGTCTAAAATTCCAGCAGAGCATTGTAAGAAACTCATTGATGGTGAGCGGAAGCGGTTGTTCGCAGTTATTTTGTCTAAAGGTTGTGCTACCAAGTATTAGGCTGAGGGGGCCAATACTTTTGTCCGGCCCATTTTTGGAGTTTTGTGTAAAATGATCAATGATTTGACTTTTTTTTCATTCTCTTTTGTGTTTTTTCATTGCAAGCAAAATAAATGAAAATATTAATACCAAAGAGTTTGTGATTGCAATCATTTTCTGGAAGACAACGAGTATTATCTGACAGAATTGCAGGGGGACAATACTTTTGGCCAACACTGTATCTATCTAAAACTCTTATCTATTTACAACTATCTATCTATCTACAACTATCTCTATTTATCTATCTATTTATTTATCTATCTATATACAACTCTATCTATCTATTTATCTATCTATAAAATGGAAAAAATGGCAGCACTCCAATATTTAGAAAAAGTGTGGGTTTATTCCAAGCAGCATCTATCTATCTATCTATCTATCTATCTATCTATCTATCTATCTATCTATCTATCTATCTATCTATCTGACCTGACGCTTATTTGAGTATATACTTTATTATCATTTTGTAGAACCATCTGTTACACAATTCCACTGTTAGGCTAAGGCTCCATTTAGTGGGCCGCAGCAAAAAATAACTGTGGGGAAAACTGCAGCAGCAACGCATCACGGTTTTTCCCACAGCAATTTTCACAGGAGATCTGCAGAGGTTTCCTTTCCGTTATATATAGGTAAACCACTGTCCTTTCCATAGGTATAACTGACATGCTGCCATTTCCAAAACCATAATGGTAATGGTTTTGGAAATGGCAGCATGTCCACAGCGCATATTCTTGGATGGGATTTGCTAGACCACCAATCACTTTGTAGGGACTGTGGCGGTCAATGGCGTGACTAAAGTCTTGTGGGCCCCGGTGCAATCTTTTGTTCGGGGCCCCCTACCTCATCCTTGATAGTGATGTTTAGGGGTGCTAAGGAGTTTCATCAACCATATTGTGGTTAAGGTAATCTGTGGGTCTCCTTGGCTTATGGGCCAGATGGAAGCTGCAAACTCAATACTGATGTCAGTGCTTATGGGCCCCCTAAGGCTCCTGGGCCCTGGTGTGACTGCACACTCTGCACCCCTCAAATTATGCCCCTAGTGGTGGTTATGTCACAAGGGGGCCCAACCTTAGACTCAGTTCACATTACCTTTTTGGCTTTGATCATTAATGGAAACCACACCACTCTGCGGATTTGTCATGCAGAAGATGTCATTTACACTGGAGGGACTGCTGTGGTATCTGTAGTGTCCTACAATGTCTGTTGTTTTAATAGGAACAAAAAGAACAGTATAATGCTTATTTGTTCTGTCAAATATCACTGAATATCTGAGGGAAGTGTGAATACAGCCTTATTCCTATGCTGAATTCATTACAAAATTGTCAACTGGATGTTACCATTCCTGTTGTCAAAAGGGAGTTTACTTACACAAACTCTAAGCGGTAACACCAGTTGTCAATGTATTTGGTGAATAACAGAGGAATAGAAGAATGCAGGGTTATAAGAAAGATTAATTATCTAGAATTATTTCATACTAGCCTCTGTCTGCAACTTCATCTGCGTATTGCTGGCATCGATGATCCGCCTATATTCAACAAATTGTTCCCGTCGATGATTTGTCTGCTCCGGCGTTTCGGCAGCTCTCAAGCTGTCCTGCTGCTGAACTTGTTCCTCATGCCGTGCCTGTGATTGTTCCAGCATCTCAGCAGCTCGCTGGGATGCCATATAATGAACGTGTTGTTGTGTTGATGATCCGCCTGCTCCAGCATTTCGGCAGTTGTCAAGCTGGCCTGCCGCTGAACTTGTTCCTCGTACCGTGCTTGTGATTGTTCCGGCATCTTAGCAGTTCGCTGGGACACCATATAATGAGCCTGTCGCTGGTGCCAATGATCCCCCTGAGCTCCACTTGAGGAGAACTCTGTGACTTCTGGCTATTGTTTTAGAATTTTGTGACAAATTAGATTTTCTTTTTCCCGGCTTGTTTAAAACTGCCAATTTGGATTAAAGGTGTTTTCCCATCCAGTGTGTCAGCACTGCCTGGAGAAGATAAAATAATATGCAAATGCATGAACACAATAGACTGTGTGTTAGCTGTGCGTTTACATAGATAGATAACAGACCTGGCTTTATCAGAACCTGAGATAAGCTTCTGCAAGAGCAGTGTAATATAGTATGTGAACATAAATTCATAACAGTCATGAAGCCATGTGATTTACCAGGATAAAAAGTAGCCAATGTGTTAATCGAGGTTAAAATCTATCTATGTGCCAAACTTCATCCAAATCTGTTCAGCCGTCTTTGCGTGATTGAGTAACAAACACACGAACATCCAAACACACAAACTTTCACATTTATAATATTAGTAGGATAGGATGAAATACAGATATTTACTAAAATAGACATGTCAGGAGAGAAGTCAAGTTCCTCTCCGACTTCATTTTAATGGCAATTCTACCTTCAGCACATCTAAGAGACAGACTAAAGCTAAGAACAAGCTGTTTGACAACCCTATTGAAAAGAATATTGGTGCTCCAATGTAGCTTTTCTTATTATGTCCACCAAGGCTCCTGCTGTAGTTCAAAATTGAAAACAAGAGATGTTACTGATGGACGTGCGACACAAGGGAGGTTTGAAAAGTCAACTAAAAAAAAGAGTGAAATTGTTAGATTTTTTAAAATTTGCCACTGCCACTAAAAAAATAAAACAATTATATGTACCCTTAAATGAGGGCAAAAAATACAACCATGGCTATGTCAACAGAAAACCTGCAACAAAAGTGACACCCCAAAAAATACTTTTTCTCCCCTATAAAACATGCTTTTATTCAGCAAAAGTAGTAAGCATAAGGGGAAAAAGCAAAATGATTTTGGCATTTATCCAACCATTATTTCACTCAGTCTATGGCATAAAAAATAAATAACAAAAGCAATAGCAGATTTGCTCTTTTTTCCTTAACCCCAGAAAATAAAAAGCTTTCATTAAAAGTCCATAAATTATTTTCACCTTAAGATAGTGAAAATATCAAATGCCAGTCATCCGACATACAAATATATAAGTTGCAGCTCTTGGAAGGGATAAGTCAAAAAATGCGGAAAACGCAGTTTTTTTTTTTGTTGCAAATTTTCCTGCGATTTTTTTAGTCAAAGTCAGGAGTGGATTGAGCGGAAGGGAGAAGTATAAGAACTTCCTAGATATTCCCCATTCCTTTTATAGCCACTCTTCTATAGCTCAAAAAAATGCAGCACAATCTGTGACAAAAAAAAAGCTGCGTTTCCACAATATGGGGCTTCAGCCTGAGGCCGGGGCCCCACGGGTTGGAAACACCGCGATTTGGCCACGTTTTACAGTACTAGCAAAGTGGATGGGAATCATGCCAATCCCATGCCCACTTTGCGGAAAAAATCGCAGCGCGAACGCGCTGCAATTTCCAAAACCGTCACAGTTTTGAAAATCGCAGCATGTCAATTATATCTACAGAATAGCCGTCGGCCTTCCCATAGATATAATTGTAACAGAAAGTCCGCAGAGGAAAACTGTGTGAACTTTCTGTTTAAAGCGCTGCGGGAAGAACCACAATGTGTTCACGCCACGGTTGTTCCCACAGCGATTTAGCGCGGTGGTTCCAGCCCATGGGGCTTTAGCCTTAAAGAGTCTTTTGGGGAATTTTTAATTGTTGATGTATCTTTAGGATTGGTCATCATCAACTGTAGGTTCATAGGCGTCCGACATCTGCAATCTCTTCGGATCAAGTGTTTGTAGCACCAGCGCCATGTAATACCATGTTTCATTTTTCATTTGGGACACTAATCCCCCATTTAATAGTGGCCTGTGGGTGGTTTAGTGTCCCAAAATCAACTCAATAGGTTCCCATTAAACATCTTAAGTTATTGGGAAGAAACACTTATTTATTTCTTTATTTGATTTATTTTTATTTTTCATACACTCACAAATAATTAAATAAACTCGTCATTGGATGAGATCAGTTTCTTTTATTTTTAGGTTTAGGATCATTGGCGATATTGAAACATGGAAATAAAAAGAGAATATTAATTATTCATCATGGCACAGACTGTAACTTTGTAACTTCATTTCCCATGTAAACAAAGGGGAACTTGTATGTAATTATTTTCAGGATCCATCTAATTTGTGAAAGAGAGGTCCAGCATAGACAATACTCTGGATCTTATAAATGACTGACTCTATATTACACTCCTAGAGGGTCATGTCGTAGGTGTAGCCAAGATAAATACTAGTAGTCTGCAAACTGCGGCAGTCCTAATCTCTATCAATATTTGCCCATGCATCTTTAATAGCTGTCTGTAGAACACTCATTTAGTCAACATCTATTCTGCCAAACTAGAGATGAACAAACCAGTTTGTAATGAGTCGGGTTCATTCAAAATTTTCCAAAAATCTCAGGTTCAACTGAGTTTCGCCAGCCACAAATTATTATTCATGATTCATGAGCAGAAAAAAAGTAAACTATTACCTTCCCAAACTTCTCCTGGGCTTCCTTGTGATGTCAAGTGCTCCTTAATAACCATCTTCTGGTCTCGTGGGTGACGTCTTGGGCCCTGGGGCACTACTGAGGCCTGTGAATGAACCTCAAGAGTCACGTGGGGCACTCAAGCATCATGACATTGGCATGCCCCAATGGATTGGGTGTATTATATTCTGGGGTCTGAAGAGACTAATAATAATAATAGCACTTCTGGTTTGGAACTAAACTAAACTGGTTGGGCAAAACTTCTTAATCTCATGAAGCTCGCCATCACTATTCCCATTCCTTATACACATATGCTTACATTCAGGGCTGTGGAAAAAAACACTGCTGAGGGCGGGTTCATACTAGTGCCCGATCTCCGTTTTCAGGTTTGGCAGAAGACGGAAACCCGGCATTCAGTGTCCGCCTGTGAGCGCCCGTGAGCATCTTCTGCTCTCCGTGGAGAAACCATTTTTTTTTAACCGGACACGAAGTCCTGCATGTCCAACTTTGTGTCCGGTTAAAAAAAAAACAGTTTTGCCGTGGAGTGCAGAAAACAATCATGGGTGGAAAATTGGCAAACCTATTCATACGAATGGGTTTGAAAACTGCCTGCTGGTTTCTGTCTTCTGTCCAGTTTCTTGGGCAGGAAACAGAAACCTGCAAAACGGAGATCGGGCGCTGGTGTGAACCCGCCCTCTTAGCCAATTCCACTGATTTCTGCAGGTTTAGTTGACCTTTACTTTTAGTACTATTACCAGTACTTGTAGGCCTCATAACATGCAGTATAACGGCATTACATCATCATCTTATATGGATCCATAATATGGCACCCATAGCCCATATGTCCCATATTGTACCTCCATGTGTCTCTGTTTCTATGCAGAGGTACATTGAGGTATTCTGTCACACTTAAATTTCTAAAACTATGATTTTTACTTTGCACCAAACCTATCTTTGGTGACACTCTTGATATTTAGTTCTTATTTACCCCAAAGTTCTCACAATACGCAAACAAGAGGGCAATGATTATATTCAGTACGTAGCACAGACTGTACAGCAATATAATGTAAAGTGACATGATGATGCTTGTATCTGGATACGTAGTGAGACACTCCATGGCAGATTGCCAGACACAAGTCATCTTACAGTAGAACACGACTATTATGCACAGCTCTCCATTAAACAAATAACACTATGTAAACATGAATACATTAGAGGAAGTTTTGCAAGAATGTCCATTGATGGCTACTGGTTTCGAGTACCATACCCTATCCTACTGATTTAGGGTAGTTAACCCAAACCCAGATCCCCATACACCCTCCCCCTTCCCACCCCCACACAAAATGCAATCCTGCACACATTATTATGCCCCATAGTGGCTCCTGTACACACTATTACGCATAATAGTTACCCCTACACACTATTATGCCCCTTAGTGGCCCCTACACACACTATTATGCCCCATATTAGCCCCTGCACACAGTATTATGCCCCATTGTGGACCACCCAATTAAACAATTGAACAATTATTATATTAGAAGCCAGAGTATAATGATCAGAGACCCAGGGGAGGAGGCAAACATAAAAAACAATGCTACTTACCTCTCCCTCACTCTGGTGCACACCCTGTTACTTCATTGTTGAACCACAGACTGCTGGAGCACAGGAGAGGTAAGTAACAGAGTTTTCTGTTTCCTCACCTCCCCTGGCCCTCTGATCATTATATCCCGGGGTCTGAAAAGACCCCAGAGTATAATGATAGCAGTGTGTGTTGGGTTTTGCGGGCCTGCTGTCTTACTTACCGTTCCCCACTCTTGCTCACAGCCACCTCCACTTCCACAGAATGGCAAGCACAGGCGAATGTGAGCAGGAGCAAGGAACAGTAAGTAAATAGGGCCTGTTACTTGCTGGGGTTACTCCTACACCCATTTTTTTTTTTTTTTTTTTAAAGAAAGAACATCAGGGGCCCATCAGGCCCCTAATGTCCTGGACCCTGTAGCAGTCGCTACCACTGCTACCCCGGTATTTGCGCTGCTAGTAACTCTGGTATGGACATAATGATAGGCCATCAATGGATATTCCTGGGTCAAAAAAACATTTTCACTCTTCGGAGACTTGAATTGAGGTATATAGCCTGCATAAAACCTATTCACGTGAGACTCATAGACTAATCTCTACAGCAAGTCACATAACGGAGCAGACGCATCTTTATAACATGTTAGCTGATAGAAAAATCTATATCCATTGAAGGAAACAAGAGCATTGCAGACCCCTGGGGGACATGTGCATTTAAAAGCAGGATCATCACTTTGACCTGACATTCTACAGACCACTTACAAGAATCAGTGATAAACTATTCTGACGTCAGCCCCTTCCTCATCAGGTCAGGCCAGCTATGAATATATTTTATTAACACGGGGATATTGTACTTTATAGAAAATGCCTCCTCAGCATGTGACAAAAGACTTCCTTTTATTATAATAGATCTACAAAATCGTCTGCGGTATGTTTCGATGTAACGCCTCATTACTATTCCAATAAATTAAAATTCTTTCATAGACTATGTCTATGCAGCAGATATGGGCAGAAGGAAACATGTCCCTGTCTGATGTGCGCGTAGCCGAGACATGATCACATGCTGCTTTCAAGGTCTATATCGAAATCTCTGGAGCAGGAAATCTAAGACCTTCTAGTTTTTGCCAGTTACAACTCCCCTGGTCTTAAGGCAAGTATATGAAAGGCTGGATGAATTAAGACGCTCATAGGAAATGCTGTAACCATCGCGCTTATGAAAAAATAATAATATATAGTAAAGCTTGTTGTGAGGCTTCTAAGGCGAAATTGTCAAAATAGAAGGGAATTCGAGGCGGAATTTATGGAGTGCAGTCCAGATGGCCTGTCTTCTCGTATAAAGTCATGGCATCCTTAATTGTAACACAAGTACAAACAGCACTTAAAGGGGAAGAGTAACACGAAAACTATGTCGAAATCAAAAGTCTTAAGGCATATTCACCCAGCACTGTGTTCATGAAAATTTCATTTCATATTATACGCCAAAATCTGTGCGAAAACCAACTAGTATTGATTTCGTTGATGTGTTCTCATTTATATGGATGCTGAATGTTTGGCATAGATCTGAAATTCAAGGAAAAAAGTGAATTGATGACTTATCCAGGAGAGGTGAAGCCCCCTGGGACTCAACAGGAGTAAACTGAGGAGTGGTATCTAATGGATCTGAACTCCGTCACTACACTTAGGGTGGTCTCTGTAATAGCTGCTGGAAAACCAAAAAAGCAGATGGAAAATGTAGTCAGACAAGTCATGGTAGGAGGGGTGGGCAGAGGTCTTCAGTATGAGGAGGCAGGAGGGCAGACAGGGAAACAAGGTCCAGAAGCAAGCTGGATCAAATCCAAATGACAGAAGATACACCTTTGTATAGAAATGGGCCACTAAGAACCTAATGCTCAGGCAACTAAGCAGTGGCCAGTAAGAGTGACAATGTCTGGGTACCTAGGGTAGGTAGGCAAGATAACAATATAGACACAGATAAAACTCTGTATACATCTCCTCTGTGGTCCCTGGGGGAGATGATGTAACATATCACTTCCAGGAGTGACTCTTCTTCACTACAGTGTGTCGCTGTCTATTCAGACAATATAAAAACAGTGTGTCTTCAATGTGATCAGCTCAGAAAAACTCCTAAAACTAAAACAATAAATAACTTCAACTTAAAAATACATAAAATAAACATATTGGGGCATATTTACTAATGTCTACATTCACGTCTGTGTCAGAGACCTTCTGGAATTGCAAATGAAGAATTCCTGCAAGTCTGTTGGAGGGGTCTTAGAAGTGATGACATGGCCCCCACAAAGCTCTGATCTCAAAACCATCCCGTGTTTTGGGGGGTGACATGAAGAGACAGAAGGATTGGAGCAAGCCTACATCCACAGAAGAGCTGTGCTTAGTTCTCCTAGATGGTGGGAACAACCTCCCTGCAAGTCTGTTGGAGGGGTCTTAGAAGTGATGAGATGGAACTCACAAATACAGCCCTGAGCTCAACATCATCCAGTCTGTCTGGGATGACATGAAGAGACAGAAGGATTGGAGCAAGCCTACATCCACAGAAGATCTGGGCTTAGTTCTCCAAGATGGTGGGAACAACCTCTCTGCCGAGTTCTGTTTAAAAGTGTACAGAGAAGAGTTGATGGAAGGCAAAGGATGGACACCAAATATTAATGGGATTTAGATTTATTTTTTTTAATCACTTCATTTTGATAATTGACAAAAATAAACCATTAACCCTTCTATATCTGAAAGTATTCCACATATGCCTAAAACTTTGCGCAGCAGTATATGTGGATGCATCATAAGTCAGAATGCAGGAATCTTCCAGTGTATCTCCACCCTTCATGCATCATCCATCTCGTCCATTTACATCTTACTGCAGTTTATTCTCCGGAGTGTTACCCAATCAGATTTTTACATTACCAACTTTTACATACTAAGGTAAAAAAAGCAAAACTCTGCAGTGACCTCAATGACCTTTTTATTGGAGCATTTACTGCGCTCTATCATAGCGTTCAATCACTGGAGAAGCCAACGGGGACTGGGATACAGTACCTAACATCTACTCCGGCAGAATACGAATTACCATTAGGAGGGAGCGGAGCGCTATGGCTTGCATCGTTTCACAGTTGAGTTGTTTGAAGACAGGCTGCCCATTACATACAGCAGCTGCGGGATTTGGCTTTTCCTCTCATTCATTTTTAAGCCGTCTCTACTTCACCAACTCCTTTTCAATATTTTCCTCATTACTAGCCGGCGGCTCTGAGCATATTGTCATATGTAGTTAGTTTAGGCAACTAAGTATACACAGCCAAGAGAATGCAGCAATAACAGGAAGGTGTATACACCTGTGTAAATAGGGATATACAGTAATGTTAGGTCCCATTGCCCCTCACATCCCTAACTCCTACCATAGGAAACCCATCCTGCAATCATAAGATAATAAAGAGGGAAGAATGCGACAAAGTAAGAATGCTTTCAGAAATAGAAATGTTAAATGGACACTAACTTTCCAGACAACTTTGTCTCAATTCAAAATGTAATGCACTTTATTTAAAAATGTGTCTGCTTTCTACTTGAAAAAACCTCTTTAAAATTCCTGCCACTAGGTGTCTCCCTTTTAGCTAATTTGCTGATTACTCTTCTGTTACTAAGGAAGTCTGTCCCTAGATACATTCTATTCCATCTTATCTCAGTGAGTGTAGAGGGCAGTTATTTTCTCTTTTCACACAGTGAATGGAGAGGGGAGGGGTTGATTCTGCTCAGAGCCTGTACAGACATGCCTGCAAAGTGTGTACAAAATACTAAGATCCTGAAAACTAGTTTACAATTTGAAAAGTCTTTTATGGATTAGTATAAACTTCTGGATGCTTGTATGGTTACAGACGGAATATTATTTACAGACTGCAAGCAGCAGTATCAGAGTATTATACAGTGCACATAATGTGTATGTACTGTATATGAGTGTGTGTATACAGTATGTGACTATGGTTTGCCATCTATCTGTTTGTTCATTGTGTGTTGCTGTGTAATATATCGGGATGGAGAACTTGTTATACATGTGGGAAATGTAATGCCGTGATCTCTGGAATGATAAGAACACTTCATGGTCTTATATATACATGTTAGAATACAGTAATGTGTTATAGTCTGCAGTATCTTAACCTGGAGAAATCTTAATTAACAACACAGAGGAATTGTGTATATGTGTTATACAGTATGACTTTGATGTCGGGGTTGGCAATCTTACAATTATTGCACAGCACATTGAGCCGTACCTCATTTTTTAAATTTTTTTTACTGAAATTGGTATACCATACAAACAAGACTGCCTACCCAGCTTTATAATATATACAGGAAAGACAAGCACTGTTCTCTATACACTACAATGGAGAGTCACTATATATACAGTACATCATAAGAACTTGGCTGTTTATGCAGCCTGATATCTCTCCTTATTATTCATATAATTTTTCCTTTAAGGGAGCCTATCATTAAAATTCCCTTTTTAGCTAAACCCACTTAAGAAAGGCTATTCTTCCCCTACCTTTAGAAGTCTTCTCTACCATAATGAAAAAAACTGAAATATATACCGAATGGCGGCATGGAGAAGACTTCTAAAGGTAGGGGATGTGGGTTCCGATGTCAGTTTAGCTAAAAACAGGATTCTAATGATAGAATCCTATTAAAGTGTAACTCTCTTTTTTTCCTGTTGTGTCTCGGGGTGTTTGGTTATTGTTTTTGTAATATATTTTATTAACCTATCTAACTTTCTTTTTATTATAAAACAGGCTGTAACATTCTCTTTATCAAGCGCGTCAGAATAGGGCCAAAATGCACCTGCCACGACTGTTGCGGCTTCTGACAATCACGCTTCAAATGAACGGACATAGACTGGAGGGTGCTGCCACGAGGCGGACGCCGGGCCTGAATTAGCTGCGGAATCCGCCTGAAGAAAGGGCAGCTCGCTTCTTTTTTCCATGAGCGGGAACATACCACTCACGGAAAAAAGTAAGCTAGCGGTCTACATAGACCTCTATTGTGAGGGGGCAGATTATGACCTGGATTCAGCGACAAAATCCACCCCCTTTTGCCCCGTGTGAACAAGCCCTTACTAGGGAAAGTCTATACACAGTTGTATTGAGAATATGCAAAGCGGAAGCATTTACTAAGGGGAAAGGGGTCACTTCAACTGGCTGTATCTCCGGTTTTATACCACCTAGAAAAATGGTTGTGGTGTCATCAAGAAAGCTGAGATTCTCAACAAGTACTGGACTTGGGTTACACAGAACTAGATAAAAATTATTGCTAAGTAAAGTAAGACTGTACTGCCCAAATACTTCCATATACCTGGAGCTGTCCCTGAAGACCCCTATTTCATTGACTGTTACAGCAGCGCAGTGGCTCAGTGGTTAGCCCTGAGTTCAAACATAGCCAAGGACAACATCTGGAAGGAGTTTGTATGTACTACCAGTGTTTGCCGTATTTCAAAGACATACTGATAAGGAATTCAGATTATGGGACAGTGACTGATAATGTCTGTAAAGTGCTGTGGAATATGATGTCGCTATATAAGTATGCAAAAAAATAAAAATAATGCAATAATAATGGCCCCATAAACACTAATATATACTGAGTAACACAAACCTAAAAATTCCTTGGTCATTAAATTACATGTACAGTACAGACCCCTTACAAATAATGAGACCAATCTTCTGACCTTACCATTAAGTATTATTGCTGCATCTTCCATCTGAAATATATCCCATGTTAAAGAAATGATTCCTTAGATTTGCTACTATTTGCTACTTGACTTCCTGTTCTTTCAATCTTATGTACCATGTATCGTAAGTAACGTTGTATATGTCTCCGTAATGATTTATATAGGTCTTTTTGTCTTGATTATAGATAATGTAAAGAGGTTGCGGTGAGTGCCACAGTACATTATATGTAAAAGCAATGCACAAAAGGACTGCCTGTAATCCTTGAGAATCAATAACCTGATTGTTGTATAGTAGACAAAAGCTGAGAATGCTGTCACTGGGATGTCATGGTCAGATTGTCGTGGGCTGCAGCAAGGATGATACACTAGAGACGACAAACATGACAAGGTCATACAGAAAGCTTGCTTGTATTCATGATACTAATAATTGCTTGGGTGTTGAATGCTCAGATGGCGGTAATCTCTACACGGCGGTAATCTCTACACGGCTGTAATGTCTACATGGCGGTAATCTCTACACGGCTGTAATCTCTACACAGCTGTAATCTCTACACAGCTGTAATCTCTACACGGCTGTAATGTCTACACGGCTGTAATCTCTGCACAACTGTCCCTACATGTAAGCAAGATGTCATTTTATGGTAGCAGGATACATTTTAATCTCTATGGTATTTGGAATTACTTCTAGATAAAATATTACTGACATTAAGGCCTCGTTCACATCTGCGTCGGTAATCCGTTCGGGTGAGTCTGCATGGGGACACCCCCCCCCCCAAACGGACTACTATAATGGAGTCCATGTGCTTGCTGTGAGATCTCCGCAGGGAACATGTGGACAGGAAAGTACTTTCCTGTCCGCATGACTCGTGCGGAGATCTGGCGGCAAGCACATGGTCTCCATTATAGTCTATGGGGTCCATGTGCGTTCACTGCACAGTGCTTGTGCTCATACCCAATAGAAAGACAAATGGCAATAGTTCTTTGTCTAAGTTCATATGGCAGATTCTGCAGTGGGATCCACCATGGAAAATCTGCTGCAGAAATGTTCCTGCCGCAAGCAGAACGATTTCCTATTTCCATTCACTTCAATGGGAGCTTTGGGTGGAATCTCTGAGGATTGAGCTAGTAGAAAATGAATTGAAATGAATGGGAGGGGAAATATTGCCATGAAAATTGAAAACAGGGCAGGGTGACATGAGGCCTTCTCCATTCAACACCGGCAACACTGAATCTCCCTCCAGACTACATTGTTGTTTGGTATTCTTAAAGGCGTCGTCCAGACCCTTGATTTTTATTTTATTTTTTTACCAAAGTCTTAAAATGCCAAACTGATTAATGCCCACCAATCCCCCATTGCTCTTTTGTTGCCACTTTTCATTTCATCAGCATTCACATTTCCCTTTCCTTCTCTGTCTGGGCTCGGACTTCAATGAAGGCTTGTGCAATCAAGCTTCCCATCATTACCATCTCATCTCAGTAAACCCCCCCCATATCGGTAATCATGCCCCCTTTTATGCCAAAGCCTTCCCCACAGAATCCCTCTTTGACTATATGCTGCTGAACAGCTCCTTTTGGCAATAAAGGATTACTTTTCTCCTTTCTGACAGTGGGAGGCTGTGTATCATAAATCTTCACCTGTCTCACTTTGGTGCACCAGAGGGCAGAAGTAATACATTTATGATGTAGGTTCTGCCAGTCATCAAAGGATATCATATAGGAGATAAAGGAAGTTTATCCACCCCTAGTGTGGTGAAGATGTCCTGTCGGCCCCTTGGTTTATGGGTGACCCCTGCAACCACTACAATCTCTATAGTTTATGAACATGTAAGGCTCCTAGGTCCTGGACTGCACCTTCTGAGCCCTCTCGAGTTGCCCCCCACTGGAAAATATTGTTCCTTTGTTTCAACCGTCACCATCATAGTGACCAAGAACAGATATGTGACCAAAATGAATATGATAATATCAAAAACATTGCAATTATAATAGTGCAATATAATTGTGACATAAATGTAATAATAATACATATAATAATATTAAAGTAATACAAAAAAGAAATTAAATGAAAACCGCCAGGCTCATATTGACATCCTGGTTTACATGTACATTTAGGTATTATGTTAGACAACCCCTTTAATTTCTAGCTAATGATATCTTATACTGCCCCTATCACTGGGTTATTTTGGGTAGATTTGACAGAATTGGATATTTTACTTTGCATTGATAGGAGAACAGAATTGTATCCGCTTGTATCTGCTGGTTAAATTACCATTTTTTTCACTTTCCATAAAGACGAGTTAGGCTGAAGTATATAGGTGATCCCATGCCAAGAAGAGGGAGCTGGAACATCCTATGAGCCTGAGGTTTTAAGATAACTGTAATCTGTACCGCTCATCCACCTTATGCCTTTAAAAAATCAATAGTCCGCACATATAGTAATAAACAGGGAGAGTTTCAGGGATAATCACATTAAATTAGTTAGTGACCCAGCACTGAGCCGGCCGTGTTAGAGGAGTATGACATGTTATGGCTTGTGGGCAATAAAATTTAACCCTTTGGGTCAGAGGATACACTGAATACATGATTTATATATTATTACATCACTGAGTTATGAGATAATTACAAAACTCGCTAAATCACTGTCACTTTCAGTTATTGTAACCAACCTACTCTATAAAGAGGACCTTTCACCACCTCCACCAACTCCAATGCCATGTATCATTCAATAGTCGCTGCTCCACTGATCCTAGTGCAGTTAGGCTTTTTTCATTAGCCCATACTGTTCCTTAGTAATCAGTGCTGTTAGTTTCAGTACCAAATATGTAGATTGGATTCTCTACTGTCAGGTGGGCGGTCCTGAGTTGTACCAGACAGGGGCCGCCCACCTGACAGTAGAGAACCTATCAAGCAACGTATCTCCCTGGCTCCTGTTTCCTTGTCCTGGTCAGGAGGAGGTATGGACTACTATGGTAGAAAACACAGCACCTATTATGGGGCCTTACAAAGAAGAAGAAACATCTCCACTATAATAAATTGTGTACTTAGTGATGACCTTGGAAGTGGGGGGGGGGGAAATGTACTGTACTGTGACATCACTGTGTTTGTTTACATTATGTTTTTTATCTCTTTACTATGACATCACTGTGTTTATTATCCCTGTACTGTGACATCACTGCATTTTCCATACATTGTGAGATCACTATTAGAGATGAGCGAACAGTAAAATGTTTGAGGTTTGATATTCGTTTCAAGTAGCCCCTCAATATTCGACTACTCAAATCGAATATCGAACCCTATTATAGTCTAGGGGGGAAAATGCTCGTTTCAGGGGTAGGCAACATTCGATCAAATTATACTTACCAAGTCCACGAGTGAGGGTCGGGCTGGATCCTCTGAGAAGTCTTCTCTGTGCAGCTTCCCCGCAGCATCTTCCGGCTCTGAATTCACTCTGCCAGGCATCAGGCCTGGGCAGAGCCGACTGTGCATGCCCGCACTACAAGCGGACATGCGCAGTCGGCCCTGCCCAGGCCCGATGCCTGGCAGAGTGAATTCAGAGCCGGAAGATGTCGCGGGGAAGCTGCACAGAGAAGATTAATAAAGGTAGGAGAAGAACCAGCGTTGATTGGCCGAATGTATAGCATTCGGCCAATCAATGCTGGCTCTGCATCGAACTTTTCCATTCGAATAGCGAGTGGTACTCGATCGAGTACGAGTATTTCGAATACCGTAGTATTCGATCGAATACCTACTCAATTGAATACTACTCGCTCATCTCTAATCACTATGTTTATTATCCCTGTACTGTGTTATTACTGTATTTAATATCCAGGCACTGTAACATCACTGTGTACATATTCCCTGTACAGTGATATTTCTGTGTGTATTATCCCTGTACTGTGACATCACTGTGTGTATTATATCTGTACTGTGATATCACTGGGATTTATCCTTGCACTGTGACATCACTGTGTTTATTATCCTTGTCCTATGACATCACTGTGTGTATTATCCCTATAGTGTGGCATTGCTATGTCTATTATCCCTATACTGTGACATCACTGTGTGTATTATCTCTGTACTGTGGCATCGTTATGTCTATTATCCCTATACTGTGACATCACTGTGTATATTATCCCTGTACTGTGACATCACTGTATATATTATCCCTGTACTGTGACATCACTGTGTGTATTATCCTTGTCCTATGACATCACTGTGTACTATCCCTGTAGTGTGACATCACTATGTCTATTATCCCTATACTGTGACATCACTGTGTGTATTATCTCTGTACTGTGACATCACTGTGTATTATCCCTGTACTGTGACATCGCTATGTCTATTATCCCTATACTGTGACATCACTGTGTGTATTATCCCTATACTGTGACATCACTGTGTGTATTATCCCTATACTGTGACATCACTGTGTGCATTATTCCTGTAGTGTGACATTGATAACTCTATTATCTCTATACTGTGCAATAAGGAAGATCAAAATAATCACAAGCGTTTGATGTTCTGAACTTTCTAACAGACGTGATCATACTAGATTAGGGCACTATTACACGTTTTGCTCTGGGGTCCCCTAATTGTATGTAGCATAGTAGTAGATATAGTAGCTACTCGGGGGTTAGAAGCTAAAGACATGATCACATCTCAAAAGTGGATCTTGGAAGGGACAGTAGAAAGTTAGAAGTAACTCCATAAGAAATAAAGTATGAAGGAAAAGAGGAAACCAAAGTATTCCTGCAGATCCATGGTGACTTAGTATGTGCCATAATCCTTACCAGAACAATGTATAACTACTTAGACAGGTCGAGTTGCCATACAGGAGTTTAAGAAAGCTTGGTGATACCTTCTGTTGGAGATGGAAATAGATTGTCACCCAGATTTCCTAGAAACAAATGTAGGAATCAACTCTAAAAACAGAAGGATTTATGTTTAATGGACATTTTATCATTTTCAGGTACAACGACCTTTAATCTTCATGACGATGACACAATTTTCCATAATCCGCAGAGTATTTCGAGAAAATTCCCTAGTCCTATTACTACACCCAGAAAATCCCTGTAGTTCCTCGCACAGCTCCACACTGCACCATTTCTCCTCTTGTTCCCAGTCACTTTTCCACATCATTACCTCTCCTTTCCTCAGCATTTTTATAATTAATTTGTGGTCTCTGTGAAATTGCCAATGGCTTACAGCACCCCATCCCCCCACCCTTCTCTCACATAAAGATGGAAGAATGCGCCATCACCATGTCAGGACTGAAATTCATTTCAGTGAAGGATCCCACACCGGGTGTCTGTGACAGCTTCAAACCTGACTCTGTAAATGCATCTCGCAGTGCCAGCATGCAGCAGCCGGGGCTGACAAGCGACCCTACGTGTTTCAGACACATCACATACTCTGTTTTCATATGCTGATCATTGAGTCTCTATAGAAATGCTGCATTTTCATTAATAGAAATACTTTTTCAATCAACATATAAAAGCAGATTCCAGCTCAGATCCTAATCGCTCTCCGCTGGCTATAAAACAATGTATTTATGTGCAAATGACTGCAATTGAATAGAAATCCGTTCTATGAATAATACAAGTTTCAATGCACCTCCATATACATCGCCATATATTACCCTCTTTATTGAGATATATGCGGCTTCACGTGTCACACGTCCTACTGTCACAATTGATGTCGGAGTAACATCAAATATTTCATTACATAAATTATAAAATCGTTCTGTCATGTCTCAGGTCTTGGCAATTGATAAAGTACCCGGGACAGCAAAGGCTATGACGATTAGGATTGCTGTGTTGTAAGTACCATCAATAGACATGGATAGTAAATGGGTCTTTTTTTTGCTACTCAGACCAAGTAAATTGATTTGGCGAGTTCTCAATTCACATTTTCCTAATCGATTAGTGAATCCTTAGCCATTGTTAAAGCATGGCGAATCAATTTACCAACACTGACATTGTCAAATTAATCCTCAGATTGGGAAAATCTGATGTTGTTCAAGGATAAAGAGGCAGAAGTCAGTCTGAGCGCAGCCGTCCGTGCACATTACATAGCCGTCGGCAAAATGAACATTTGGTTTACAGGTAATTTTCACAACTCCACAATAAACATGTATATGGCCTTCAGATCCCTCCGGCAGTGCTTTACAGTATCTCCTGCAGGAACATGTCTATCCACAATATCTTCCATATGGGATGGATGGGTGGCACTGCATATACATCATACAATTCTGCTGAGCACACTAGGTTTCGGCTGACTTTGATTTTAATATAGCTTTTCATAAACAAATAGATGAATATAAGAAACTTTGTGATATATCTTATTAAAGAAATCCATTTCCTTCTCCACTTATTAGTTTTTACATTAAAGTCTTTGAGGAGGAGAAAGCTGCAGGAGAAGACATGACAAAGCAGCTTCTAAACTCTGCCACACTGCTAGGCCGAAAGCTCTTTTAGCACTGCTACATTTCAAGATAAGATTCAGAAGTAGGCAATAAATTGATTAACAGCTTGCGCTTCCCCTTCTCCTCTCCATAGACTTATGTGTCAGTTAAGTTTAGAGGCTGACTCTATTTCATTAAACACTCTTAGTGTAGATGTGTTATTAGGGTAAGGGAATAGCTGAGCCATAGAACTGGCTCAGTAAATAGGGGCAACACGGTGGCTCAGTGGTTAGTACTGTAGACTTGTAGTGCTGGAGTCCTGGGTTCGAATCCCGCCAGGAACCACATCTGCAAGGAGTTTGTATTTTCTCCCCACGTTTGTGTGATTTCCTCCCATTCTACAAACACATATTGATAGAAAGAAAAAAAAATACATTGCGATCCCTATATGGCTCACAATCTACATAAAAAAATTTAAAAAAATGGTTCAGTAAATAACTATACCTGGATACACATTGAGGGTGCATTCACACGGAGTAACGTGCCACGTGATGTGGCACCTATACGGCGTGTGAGACTATGCGCGCCGTAAAAGCTCCCATTGATTTCAATGGGAGCCTGGATGTGCCACATCACGCGGCACGTTACTCCGTGTGATTGGACCCTGAAGCAGTTACATTGCAGGCCTGAAGTTGTCATGATGAACGGTGTTTAATGGGTCAGATACCCATGAATATGGCCTATGGGTTCATACAGGCAGAACCCCTCACAGTTTCATACTGAAGCAGCAGAATATGGGAATAAATGTGAGCGACTTTTTAGAGGTCATTGGCTTATATAAAAAGGCAAGTCTCCTAAATATATTGAGATCTCAGACTAAACCCCTAAATGAACATCAGACCCCTGACCAAACCATTTCAGACCTTAGACCAGACCTAAAAATTCATTTCAGACCCTGGAACTCCTAAATACAGATAACTAACTTGTGATACAGTCCTATGAAAAAGTTTGGGCACCCCTATTGATCTAAATGCAACAGCCATTTCAGTTTGATATATCTAATAACTGATGGACACAGTAATATTTCAGGATTGAAATGAGGTTTATTGTACTAACAGAAAATGTGCAATATGCATTAAACCAAAATTTGACTAGTGCAAAGTATGGGCACCCTTATCATTTTATTGATTTGAATACTCCTAACTACTTTTTACTGACTTACTGAAGCACAAAATTGGTTTTGTAACCTCACTGAGCTTTGAACTTCATAACCAGGTGTATCCAATCATGAGAAAAGATATTTAAGGTGGCCAATTGAAAGTTGTTCTCCTATTTGAATCTCCTCTGAAGAGTGGCATCATGGGCTACTCAAAACAACTCTCAAATTATCTGAAAACAAAGATTGTTCAACATAGTTATTCAGGGGAAGGATACAAAAAGTTGTCTCAGAGATTTAATCTGTCAGTTTCCACTGTGAGGAACATAGTAAGGAAATGGAAGACCACAGGGACAGTTCTTGTTAAGCCCAGAAGTGGCAGGCCAAGAAAAATATCAGAAAGGCAGAGAAGAAGAATGGAGAGAACAGTCAAGGACAATCCACAGACCACCTCCAAAGAGCTTCAGCATCATCTTGCTGCAGATGGTGTCACTGTGCATCAGTCAACAATAGAGCGCACTTTGCACAATCAGAAGCTGTATTAGAGAGTGATGAGAAAGAAGCTGTTTCTGCAAGCACGCCACAGAGTCGCCTGAGGTATGCAAATGCACATTTGGACAAGCCAGCTTCATTTTGGAAGAAGGTCCTGTGGACTGATGAAACAAAGATTGAGTTGTTTGGTCATACAAAAAGGCGTTATGCATGGCATCCAAAAAAAACAGCATTACACGAAAAACACTTGCTACCCACTGTAAAATTTGGTGGAGGTTCCATCATGCTTTGGGGCTGTGTGGCCAATGCCGGCACCAGGAATCTTGTTAAAGTTGAGGGTCGCATGGATTCCACTCAGTATCAGCAGATTCTTGAGAATAATGTTCAAGAATCAGTGACGAAGTTGAAGTTACGCCGGGGATGGATATTTCAGCAAGACAATGATCCAAAACACCGCTCCAAATCGACTCAGGCATTCATGCAGAGAAACAATTACAATGTTCTGGAATGGCCATCCCAGTCCCCAGACCTGAATATCATTGAATATCTGTGGGATGATTTGAAGCGGGCTGTCCATGGTCGGCGACCATCGAACTTAACTGAACTTGAATTGTTTTGTAAAGAGGAATGGTCCAAAATCCCTTCATCCAGGATCCAGGAACTGATTAAAAGCTACAGGAGGCGACTAGAGGCTGTTATCTTTGCAAAAGGAGGATCTACTAAATATTAATGTCACTTTTCTGTTGAGGTGCCCATACTTTTGCACCAGTCAAATTTTGGTTTGATGCATATTGCACATTTTCTGTTAGTAGAATAAACCTCATTTCAATCCTGAAATATTACTGTGTCCATCAGTTATTAGATATATCAAACTGAAATGGCTGTTGCAAACACCAAAATATTTAGAACTAAAAATAATTAAGATTAATAGGGGTGCCCAAACTTTTTCATAGGACTGTATATTACACACTTGAAAAAGAGGGGTAAACCCGAAACGTGTTGTGTGTTTTAATGAAAGAAATAACCCGGACGAGTGCGCCTCCTGCCGTTTTCTTCATTCACCTTTGGTTGTGATATATTAAAACATACCTGAACTTTCTAACAACTTTTGAATTTCTGGCACAAATTGTTGTAATATGCTTCATTAACAGATTTTTGTCTCCTTTCCGTCAAATCCCGCGCTGAAATCCACTTTCTGGCCTTTTTTCTTCCACTTGTTTTTCTCAAATTTTCATTGAGTACTGGTGTAGGGGCTCTAATACTACAGGTAAGCTTAGTCTGGGGGTTAATTTCAATATTTTATATCTCTGGTATTATAAAACTCACAGTCCTGTATTATTTTGAGAGATATCAGCTGGGATTGGGAACAGCTATATATCTATATCTCTAAGTTCAGACTCCCTATAACAATATCAGAGCTCTAATGTAATACAGACCAGTAGACAAGGTGGCCCTATCACCTTAACAATAACTTTCTACTATCTATTAGAGTATTAGAGTGAAGGTAAATGCCTGAGCTAATGAACTTCATGGCTAACAATTACCGGTTGTTTGTTAGAGAACATAGAGGAGTCCTCCAACCTGAGTTATTGGAAAACAAGGGGCCCATAAATGTTCTACAGCACATGCCGGCACTCTGGCTCTATTCTGCAGGTGTGGGCGGCCGGTATCAGGTGTTAAGAAATGGAGGTGCCAGCTGCCCAAAAGAACTGACATCCCATGCCCAGAAGATCCTGCCCAGAAGACAGATAAGTATGATGGGGTGGGCGGTGGGGTTGAGTTAAATAGGAAGGGCTAGTAATGGGAGGGCTAGCTGGTTAGTTAGGGAAACAGGGAGGGAATGTGAGTGAGAAAGGGAGGGGGAAGGAGTGATAGAGGGAGGTGGTGTGAGTCAGCACTGAGTGAAGCCCAAGGCTTCATGGTAATTGTAGGACAACAGAACAGGAAGATGCCCATGTAAACAAATGCAGAAGATTCCAGGAGGTCCCAGAGAAACCAAGATATCACTCAAAACACTGCTAAAGGTATCTGGGTAGACTTATTAACCTATTAATAGCAATAAATGACTTTTTTAAAATAATTTTTTTGCCCAGAAAATCCATTTGATCCTCGGTATAACCTAGTGAGTTCACATGTCTGATAGGATAAAAACCTTAAACTACATCTGTTTCCACCTACAAATAATGTATACAAGCCCACAATAGTAGATTACACCTTCATATGTAAGGATAAAGTGCAGACATGATAAGCCTCACTCGGGCACAGTCTCATGCTCTTGCTTTAGGCCATATCCCGATGCTAGGACTGAAGACTAATGAGTAAAGATCTCTAACAGATGACGGGGTTAAGCTGCTCACAGCATCCTAATCATAACTAAATGTGGTTGGGTTAGGTGACAACCCAAATCAGTCATTGTTCTGTGAAACGTTTCATTACTGCATAGAAAATAAGCCCCAGGCAAAGAGCTCAGGTCTTTGAAAAGATCACATTGTCATACAGCTCAATTTCATGTTCATACCTAATGCACTCAATGTCTGGAGATTCATATTTAACCTTTTTTTCCTCACCAGAGGATTTTATGATTTATTGAATTTTTGGAAATGGAAAGATGGAATGAAAATGTCCTTTAATTATTTCACTTGTATAACATGAAGCCTGTATACAGCACGATAGGACAATGTGGTTTTAGCTGCCATGTCCTTGGATTTCTCCAAGCGGATAAATGCAGTGAATGATTCATTGAAGGTTCGCCAAGGCTCAAATGACAGTACATGCAATAATCTGAAGTCTGAACTTTTTGGCAGCAGCTGGAACATGCACTGCTACTAAATCCTATTAACATGTGATGCTGAGATTCAAGGGGTTTCACTCTTAAGCTGGCCATATACATTGGATGTATATTAACCGAGCCTGACCATTTCGACAAGTCAGCCTGCCATCTATGTGTATACAGATCTCCTAACTCTCCCCGAAGAGATGCAAATATTGGGTGATATAAGGTTCAGACAGTTGGACAGTTCAACTGCCCAATCCACTAGTGCGAGGGGAGATGAGCCTCTGCTGGAGAAATCTGGCAACAGCATTGCCCCCTCCTATATTTCATCACACCGATAAGCCAAGTCAAACATGTTTGTGTATGAGGGAGTCAGTCAACAATTCGATGAAAAAAAACTTGGCAAGATTTCCCTTATTAAACACCAAAAACCCAAGTGAAGTTGTATACTGGTACGCCTGTGATTGAGTTTTTGTTGTAGTGATCCAGTAAAATTTGTGATGTTTTTTCTTTCCGGACACCCAAAATTCCATTGAAGTTATATACTACCCTAATACCTCGGCAATCAATTTTTTGTCGGATAAAAGTGCCTGAATGAAAAACGCCTGGTAAAATTCAGAGGGGATAGGACAGAGCAATATAGTAGAAAGAAACACGTGGGCTACATCATCACCAGTATCATTAATACGACCTGGAAGCGACCTAGCAGTAGTAGTAAGCTACAGTTGTCAGGTGCCAGCAGTAGGCAATAACTATATGTTTCACTCATTATCTCTATCGCTGTAGTATGATGACAGTGACACTGTGACTTTAAGCCACTGCAGTATCATGACAGTGACACTGTGACTTTAAGCCAGTGTTCAGCAACATCAATGCAGTCCTCTTTGTTGTTCTCCAAATGAGAGCATTCCAAGTGCTGAGGAAGATATTCCTCAAGACAGTGTGTCAAGGTTTTTAAACAAATAAAGCCATTGCTTGGTGCTACTCCTCAAAAAACGATCACTTTTGGAGCCCTCTTGGGTTTTCCTATTGCAATAGCATTTTATGTATATAAACTGCCACAAGTATCTGCAATCAAAAAGGGATAATTTTTGCAACATTTTTTTAATTTTAAATTTTTTTTTTATAGTTTTTGTTGTATCAAAGTGGTACAGTAACATTTGTCATGTTTCCTTGATAAAAACAAAAAAACCCAAGTGAAGTTATATACACTACACTACACTAGTACTAGAGATGAGCGAACAGTGTTCTAACGAACTCATGTTCGATCGGATATTAGGCTGTTCGGCATGTTCGAATCGAATCGAACACCGCGTGGTAAAGTGCGCCATTACTCGATTCCCCTCCCACCTTCCCTGGCGCCTTTTTTGCTCCAATAACAGCGCAGGGTAGGTGGGACAGGAACTACGACACCGGTGACGTTGAGAAAAGTAGGCAAAACCCATTGGCTGCCGAAAACATGTGACCTCTAATTTAAAAGAACAGCGCCGCCCAGGTTCGCGTCATTCTGAGCTTGCAATTCACCGAGGACGGAGGTTTCCGTCCAGCTAGCTAGGGCTTAGATTCTGGGTAGGCAGGGACAGGCTAGGATAGGAAGGAGAAGACAACCACAACAGCTCTTGTAAGAGCTAAATTCCAAGGAGAAGCTTGTCAGTGTAACGTGGCACTGACGGGCTCAATCGCCGCAACCCAGCTTTCCCAGGATCCTGAATGGAATACACTGTCAGTGTATTCCCGTATACCCGATATATACCCCGATACCCGTTCCAACGGTGTGCCCCCCCACCTTCACCCCAGAAATACCCTGCAAGTCCCCTAGCAATAGAATTGGGGCTATATACACCCACAATTTTTACTACTGGTATACAGTGCCATTGTCTGACTGGGAATTCAAAGAATATATTGGGAATACAAATACCCTCATTTCTTGCTACTGCCATATAGTGCCAGTGTCTGACTGGGAATTCAAAGAATATATTGGGGTTACGTGCACCCACAATTTTTACTACTGGTATACAGTGCCATTGTCTGACTGGGAATTCAAAGAATATATTGGGAATACAAATACCCTCATTTCTTGCTACTGCCATATAGTGCCAGTGTCTGACTGGGAATTCAAAGAATATATTGGGGTTACGTGCACCCACAATTTTTACTACTGGTATACAGTGCCATTGTCTGACTGGGAATTCAAAGAATATATTGGGAATACAAATACCCTCATTTCTTGCTACTGCCATATAGTGCCAGTTTCTGACTGGTAATTCAAAGAATATATTGGGGTTACGTGCACCCACAATTTTTACTACTGGTATACAGTGCCATTGTCTGACTGGGAATTCAAAGAGTATATTGGGAATACAAATACCCTCATTTCTTGCTACTGCCATATAGTGCCAGTGTCTGACTGGGAATTCAAAGAATATATTGGGGTTACGTGCACCCACAATTTTTACTACTGGTATACAGTGCCATTGTCTGACTGGGAATTCAAAGAATATATTGGGAATACAAATACCCTCATTTCTTGCTACTGCCATATAGTGCCAGTGTCTGACTGGTAATTCAAAGAATATATTGGGGTTACGTGCACCCACAATTTTTACTACTGGTATACAGTGCCATTGTCTGACTGGGAATTCAAAGAATATATTGGGAATACAAATACCCTCATTTCTTGCTACTGCCATATAGTGCCAGTGTCTGACTGGGAATTCAAAGAATATATTGGGGTTACGTGCACCCACAATTTTTACTACTGGTATACAGTGCCATTGTCTGACTGGGAATTCAAAGAATATATTGGGAATACAAATACCCTCATTTCTTGCTACTGCCATATAGTGCCAGTGTCTGACTGGGAATTCAAAGAATATATTGGGGTTACGTGCACCCACAATTTTTACTACTGGTATACAGTGCCATTGTCTGACTGGGAATTCAAAGAATATATTGGGAATACAAATACCCTCATTTCTTGCTACTGCCATATAGTGCCAGTTTCTGACTGGTAATTCAAAGAATATATTGGGGTTACGTGCACCCACAATTTTTACTACTGGTATACAGTGCCATTGTCTGACTGGGAATTCAAAGAGTATATTGGGAATACAAATACCCTCATTTCTTGCTACTGCCATATAGTGCCAGTGTCTGACTGGGAATTCAAAGAATATATTGGGGTTACGTGCACCCACAATTTTTACTACTGGTATACAGTGCCATTGTCTGACTGGGAATTCAAAGAATATATTGGGGTTATAAATACCCTCATTTCTTGCTACTGCCATATAGTGCCAGTTTCTGACTGGTAATTCAAAGAATATATTGGGGTTACGTGCACCCACAATTTTTACTACTGGTATACAGTGCCATTGTCTGACTGGGAATTCAAAGAATATATTGGGAATACAAATACCCTCATTTCTTGCTACTGCCATATAGTGCCAGTTTCTGACTGGTAATTCAAAGAATATATTGTGGTTACGTGCACCCACAATTTTTACTACTGGTATACAGTGCCATTGTCTGACTGGGAATTCAAAGAATATATTGGGAATACAAATACCCTCATTTCTTGCTACTGCCATATAGTGCCAGTGTCTGACTGGGAATTCAAAGAATATATTGGGAATACAAATACCCTCATTTCTTGCTACTGCCATATAGTGCCAGTTTCTGACTGGTAATTCAAAGAATATATTGGGGTTACGTGCACCCACAATTTTTACTACTGGTATACAGTGCCAATTTCTAACTAGGAATTCAAAATGCGCAAGGCTCCCGGAAAGGGACGTGGACGAGGCCGTGGGCGAGGTCGGGGGAATGGTTCTGGGGAGCAAGGTAGCAGTGAAGCCACAGGGCGTCCCGTGCCTACTCCTGTGGGGCAGCAAGCATTGCGCCACTCCACAGTGCCAGGGTTGCTTGCCACATTAACTAAACTGCAGGGTACAAACCTTAGTAGGCCCGAGAACCAGGAACAGGTCTTGCAATGGCTGTCAGAGAACGCTTACAGCACATTGTCCAGCAGCCAGTCAGACTCTGCCTCCTCTCCTCCTATTACCCAACAGTCTTGTCTTCCTTCCTCCCAAAATTCCGAAGCTTTACAGAACAATAACCCAAACTGTCCCTGCTCCCCAGAGCTGTTCTCCGCTCCTTTCATTGTCCCTCAACCTGCCTCTCCACGTCACGATTCCACGAACCTAACAGAGGAGCATCTGTGTCCAGATGCTCAAACACTAGAGTCTCCTCCATCTCCGTTCGATTTGGTGGTGGATGACCAGCAACCCACCCTCATCGACGATGATGTGACGCAGTTGCCGTCAGGGCATCCAGTTGACCGGCGCATTGTGCGGGAGGAGGAGATGAGACAGGAGTTGGAAGAGGAAGTGGTGGATGATGAGGACACTGACCCGACCTGGACAGGGGGGATGTCAAGCGGGGAAAGTAGTGTGGATGTTGAGGCAGGTGCAGCACCAAAAAGGGTAGCTAGAGGCAGAGGCAGAGGTCAGCAGCTTAGGCGAAGCCAGGCCACACCCGGAATCTCCCAAGATGTTCCAGTTCGTACCCAGCCCCGAAAAACTCCCACCTCGAGGGCACGTTTCTCGAAGGTGTGGAGTTTTTTCAAGGAATGCGCCGAGGACAGATATAGTGTTGTCTGCACAATTTGCCTCTCGAAATTGATTAGGGGCTCTGAGAAGAGCAACCTGTCCACCACTTCAATGCGCCGTCATTTGGAATCCAAGCACTGGAATCAGTGGCAGGCAGCAACGGCAGGACAAAGGCCGCCTGCCGTTCACGCCACTGCCACTGCCTCTGCCACTGCCTCTGCCTCTGCCACTGCCACTGCTGACTGTGCTGGCGATGCACTCCAGAGGACGAGCCAGGACACCACTTCATCTGCCTCCGCCACTTTGTTGACTTCTACCTCATCCTCCCCTGGTCCTGTCTTATCTCCTTCTCCTGCACCATCAAAGGCACCATCAGGCGTTTCTTTACAACAACCCACCATCTCTCAGACATTGGAGCGGCGGCAGAAATACACTGCTAACCACCCACACGCGCAAGCCTTGAACGCCAACATCGCTAAACTGCTGGCCCAGGAGATGTTGGCGTTCCGGCTTGTTGAAACTCCCGCCTTCCTGGACCTGATGGCAACTGCGGCACCTCGCTATGCCGTCCCTAGCCGTCACTACTTCTCCCGGTGTGCCGTCCCCGCCTTGCACCAGCACGTGTCACTCAACATCAGGCGGGCCCTTAGTTCCGCGCTTTGCACAAAGGTCCACTTGACCACCGACGCGTGGACAAGTGCATGCGGACAGGGACGCTACATTTCACTGACGGCACACTGGGTGAATGTAGTTGAGGCTGGGACTGCTTCCCAAACTGGCCCGGTGTACCTCGTCTCCCCGCCTAACATTCCTGGCAGGGACACGAGAAGAACACCCCCCTCCTCCTCCTCCTCTACCGCCTCCTCCTCTGCCACCGCCTCCTCCTCCGCCACCGCCTCCTCCTCCGCTGTTAGATTGACCCCAGCTACGAGTTGGAAACGTTGCAGCACTGGCGTTGGTAGACGTCAGCAGGCTGTGCTGAAGCTGATCAGCTTGGGGGACAGACAGCACACTGCCTCCGAGGTGAGGGATGCCCTCCTCGATGAGACGGCAATATGGTTTGAGCCGCTGCACCTGGGCCCAGGCATGGTCGTTTGTGATAACGGCCGGAACCTGGTAGCAGCTCTGGAGCTTGCCGGACTCCAACATGTTCCATGCCTGGCCCACGTCTTCAACCTAGTGGTGCAACGTTTCCTAAAGAGCTACCCCAATGTTCCAGAGCTACTGGTGAAAGTGCGGCGCATGTGCGCCCACTTTCGCAAGTCGACAGTAGCCGCTGCTAGCTTAAAATCTCTCCAGCAACGCCTGCATGTGCCACAACACCGGCTTTTGTGCGACGTCCCCACACGCTGGAACTCAACGTTTCAGATGTTGAATAGAGTGGTTGAGCAGCAGAGACCTTTGATGGAATACCAGCTACAAAACCCTAGGGTGCCACAAAGTCAGCTGCCTCAGTTTCACATCCATGAGTGGCCATGGATGAGAGACCTTTGTGACATCCTACGGGTCTTTGAGGAGTCCACAAGGAGGGTGAGCTCTGAGGATGCGATGGTGAGCCTTACAATCCCGCTCTTGTGTGTTCTGAGAGAATCCCTGATTGACATCAGGGATAACTCAGATCACACAGAGGAGTTAGGGATAGCATCCGATCCGTCACAGCTGGAGAGTAGGTCCACACATCTGTCCGCTTCACTGCGTTTAATGGAGGAGGAGGAGGAGGAGGAGGAGGAAGAAGAGTTGTCCGATGATGTGATGGTGATACAGGAGGCTTCCGGGCAACTTCGAATCGTCCCATTGTTGCAGCGCGGATGGGTAGACATGGAGGATGAGGAGGAAATGGAGATTGAACTTTCCGGTGGGGCCAGAGGAGTCATGCCAACTAACACTGTGGCAGACATGGCTGAGTTCATGTTGGGGTGCTTTACAACCGACAAGCGTATTGTCAAAATCATGGAGGACAACCAGTACTGGATCTTTGCTATCCTTGACCCCCGGTATAAAAACAACATCTCGTCTTTTATTCCGGTAGAGGGGAGGGCCAATCGCATCAATGCTTGCCACAGGCAATTGGTGCAGAATATGATGGAGATGTTTCCAGCATGTGACGTTGGCGGCAGGGAGGGCAGTTCCTCCAGTAGGCAACCAAGTTCTCACCGGTCCACACAAACGAGGGGCACACTGTCTAAGGTCTGGGACACCTTGATGGCACCCCCTCGCCAAAGTGCCGCCACGGAGGGTCCTAGTGTCACCAGGCGTGAGAAGTATAGGCGCATGTTGCGGGAATACCTTTCCGACCACAGCCCTGTCCTCTCCGACCCCTCTGCGCCCTACACGTATTGGGTGTCGAAGTTGGACCTGTGGCTTGAACTTGCCCTATATGCCTTGGAGGTGCTGTCCTGTCCTGCCGCCAGCGTCCTATCTGAGAGGGTGTTCAGTGCAGCCGGTGGCATCATCACTGACAAGCGCACCCGTCTGTCAGCTGAGAGTGCCGACCGGCTCACTTTGATAAAAATGAACCACCACTGGGTAGAGCCGTCATTTTTGTGCCCACCTGTGTAAAGCACCCCAACATGAAACTCCATGTCTGTACTCAACCTCTCCAATTCCTCCGCATCCTCATACTCATCCACCATAAGCGTTGCACAATTCTGCTAATACTAGGCTCCCTCCACCCTGATTTTCCCCAACTCTGCTGGTTAGAGGCTCCCTCCACCCTGATTTCCACCAACTCTGCTGGTTAGAGGCTCCCTCCACCATGAATTGGTCCAAACTGGGCTGTTTAGCGGCTCCCTCCACCATGAATTGGTCCAAACTGGGGTTTTTAGAGGCTCCCTCCACCATGAATTGGTCCAAACTGGGGTTTTTAGAGGCTCCCTCCACCATGAATTGGTCCAAACTGGGGGTTTTTAGAGGCTCCCTCCACCATGAATTTGCCCAAACTGGGCTGTTTAGAGGCTCCCTCCACCATGAATTGGTCCAAACTGGGCTGGTTAGAGGCTCCCTCCACCATGAATTGGTCCAAACTGGGTTTTTTAGAGGCTCCCTGCACCATGAATTGGTCCAAACTTGGCTGTTTAGAGGCTCCCTCCACCATTAATTGGTCCAAACTGGGCTGGTTAGAGGCTCTCTCCACCATGAATTGGTCCAAACTGGGTTTTTTAGAGGCTCCCTCCACCATGAATTTGCCCAAACTGGGCTGGTTAGAGGCTCCCTCCACCATGAATTGGTCCAAACTGGGGTTTTTAGAGGCTCCCTCCACCATGAATTGGTCCAAACTTGGCTGTTTAGAGGCTCCCTCCACCATTAATTGGTCCAAACTGGGCTGGTTAGAGGCTCCCTCCACCATGAATTGGTCCAAACTGGGTTTTTTAGAGGCTCCCTCCACCATGAATTTGCCCAAACTGGGCTGTTTAGAGGCTCCCTCCACCATGAATTGGTCCAAACTGGGCTGTTTAGAGGCTCCCTCCACCATGAATTTGCCCAAACTGGGCTGTTTAGAGGCTCCCTCCACCATGAATTGGTCCAAACTGGGTTTTTTAGAGGCTCCCTCCACCATGAATTGGTCCAAACTGGGCTGTTTAGAGGCTCCCTCCACCATGAATTTGCCCAAACTGGGCTGTTTAGCGGCTCCCTCCACCATGAATTGGTCCAAACTGGGCTGTTTAGAGGCTCCCTCCACCATGAATTTGCCCAAACTGGGCTGTTTAGAGGCTCCCTCCACCATGAATTGGTCCAAACTGGGTTTTTTAGAGGCTCCCTCCACCATGAATTGGTCCAAACTGGGCTGTTTAGAGGCTCCCTCCACCATGAATTTGCCCAAACTGGGCTGTTTAGCAGCTCCCTCCACCATTAATTGGTCCAAACTGGGCTGGTTAGAGGCTCCCTCCACCATGAATTTGCCCAAACTGGGCTGTTTAGAGGCTCCCTCCACCATGAATTTGCCCAAACTGGGCTGGTTAGAGGCTCCCTCCACCATGAATTGGTCCAAACTGGGGTTTTTAGAGGCTCCCTCCACCATGAATTGGTCCAAACTTGGCTGTTTAGAGGCTCCCTCCACCATGAATTGGTCCAAACTGGGGTGGTTAGAGGCTCCCTCCACCATTAATTGGTCCAAACTGGGCTGGTTAGAGGCTCCCTCCACCATGAATTGGTCCAAACTGGGCTGGTTAGAGGCTCCCTCCACCATTAATTGGTCCAAACTGGGCTGGTTAGAGGCTCCCTCCACCATGAATTGGTCCAAACTGGGGTTTTTAGAGGCTCCCTCCACCATGAATTGGTCCAAACTTGGCTGTTTAGAGGCTCCCTCCACCATTAATTGGTCCAAACTGGGCTGGTTAGAGGCTCCCTCCACCATTAATTGGTCCAAACTGGGCTGGTTAGAGGCTCCCTCCACCATGAATTGGTCCAAACTGGGTTTTTTAGAGGCTCCCTCCACCATGAATTGGTCTAAACTGGGGTTTTTAGAGGCTCCCTCCACCATGAATTGGTCCAAACTGGGCTGTTTAGCGGCTCCCTCCACCATTAATTGGTCCAAACTGGGCTGGTTAGAGGCTCCCTCCACCATGAATTTGCCCAAACTGGGCTGTTTAGAGGCTCCCTCCACCATGAATTTGCCCAAACTGGGCTGGTTAGAGGCTCCCTCCACCATGAATTGGTCCAAACTGGGGTTTTTAGAGGCTCCCTCCACCATGAATTGGTCCAAACTTGGCTGTTTAGAGGCTCCCTCCACCATGAATTGGTCCAAACTGGGTTTTTTAGAGGCTCCCTCCACCATGAATTTGCCCAAACTGGGCTGTTTAGAGGCTCCCTCCACCATGAATTGGTCCAAACTGGGCTGGTTAGAGGCTCCCTCCACCATGAATTTCCCAAAACTTGGCTGTTTAGAGGCTCCCTCCACCATTAATTGGTCCAAACTGGGCTGGTTAGAGGCTCCCTCCACCATGAATTTGCCCAAACTGGGCTGTTTAGAGGCTCCCTCCACCATGAATTGGTCCAAACTGGGTTTTTTAGAGGCTCCCTCCACCATGAATTGGTCCAAACTGGGCTGTTTAGAGGCTCCCTCCACCATGAATTTGCCCAAACTGGGCTGTTTAGCGGCTCCCTCCACCATTAATTGGTCCAAACTGGGCTGGTTAGAGGCTCCCTCCACCATGAATTTGCCCAAACTGGGCTGTTTAGAGGCTCCCTCCACCATGAATTTGCCCAAACTGGGCTGGTTAGAGGCTCCCTCCACCATGAATTGGTCCAAACTGGGGTTTTTAGAGGCTCCCTCCACCATGAATTGGTCCAAACTTGGCTGTTTAGAGGCTCCCTCCACCATGAATTGGTCCAAACTGGGGTGGTTAGAGGCTCCCTCCACCATTAATTGGTCCAAACTGGGCTGGTTAGAGGCTCCCTCCACCATTAATTGGTCCAAACTGGGCTGGTTAGAGGCTCCCTCCACCATTAATTGGTCCAAACTGGGCTGGTTAGAGGCTCCCTCCACCATGAATTTGCCCAAACTGGGCTGTTTAGAGGCTCCCTCCACCATGAATTGGTCCAAACTGGGGTTTTTAGAGGCTCCCTCCACCATGAATTGGTCCAAACTGGGCTGTTTAGAGGCTCCCTCCACCATGAATTTGCCCAAACTGGGCTGTTTAGCGGCTCCCTCCACCATTAATTGGTCCAAACTGGGCTGGTTAGAGGCTCCCTCCACCATGAATTTGCCCAAACTGGGCTGTTTAGAGGCTCCCTCCACCATGAATTTGCCCAAACTGGGCTGGTTAGAGGCTCCCTCCACCATGAATTGGTCCAAACTGGGGTTTTTAGAGGCTCCCTCCACCATGAATTGGTCCAAACTTGGCTGTTTAGAGGCTCCCTCCACCATGAATTGGTCCAAACTGGGCTGGTTAGAGGCTCCCTCCACCATGAATTGGTCCAAACTGGGTTTTTTAGAGGCTCCCTCCACCATGAATTGGTCCAAACTGGGCTGTTTAGAGGCTCCCTCCACCATGAATTTGCCCAAACTGGGCTGTTTAGCGGCTCCCTCCACCATTAATTGGTCCAAACTGGGCTGGTTAGAGGCTCCCTCCACCATGAATTTGCCCAAACTGGGCTGTTTAGAGGCTCCCTCCACCATGAATTTGCCCAAACTGGGCTGGTTAGAGGCTCCCTCCACCATGAATTGGTCCAAACTGGGGGTTTTAGAGGCTCCCTCCACCATGAATTGGTCCAAACTTGGCTGTTTAGAGGCTCCCTCCACCATTAATTGGTCCAAACTGGGCTGGTTAGAGGCTCCCTCCACCATGAATTGGTCCAAACTGGGTTTTTTAGAGGCTCCCTCCACCATGAATTTGCCCAAACTGGGCTGTTTAGAGGCTCCCTCCACCATGAATTGGTCCAAACTGGGCTGGTTAGAGGCTCCCTCCACCATGAATTTCCCAAAACTTGGCTGTTTAGAGGCTCCCTCCACCATTAATTGGTCCAAACTGGGCTGGTTAGAGGCTCCCTCCACCATGAATTTGCCCAAACTGGGCTGTTTAGAGGCTCCCTCCACCATGAATTGGTCCAAACTGGGTTTTTTAGAGGCTCCCTCCACCATGAATTGGTCCAAACTGGGCTGTTTAGAGGCTCCCTCCACCATGAATTTGCCCAAACTGGGCTGTTTAGCGGCTCCCTCCACCATTAATTGGTCCAAACTGGGCTGGTTAGAGTCTCCCTCCACCATGAATTTGCCCAAACTGGGCTGTTTAGAGGCTCCCTCCACCATGAATTTGCCCAAACTGGGCTGGTTAGAGGCTCCCTCCACCATGAATTGGTCCAAACTGGGGTTTTTAGAGGCTCCCTCCACCATGAATTGGTCCAAACTTGGCTGTTTAGAGGCTCCCTCCACCATGAATTGGTCCAAACTGGGGTGGTTAGAGGCTCCCTCCACCATTAATTGGTCCAAACTGGGCTGGTTAGAGGCTCCCTCCACCATTAATTGGTCCAAACTGGGCTGGTTAGAGGCTCCCTCCACCATTAATTGGCCCAAACTGGGCTGGTTAGAGGCTCCCTCCACCATGAATTTGCCCAAACTGGGCTGGTTAGAGGCTCCCTCCACCATGAATTGGTCCAAACTGGGTTTTTTAGAGGCTCCCTCCACCATGAATTTGCCCACACTGGGCTGGTTAGAGGCTCCCTCCACCATGAATTGGTCCAAACTGGGGTTTTTAGAGGCTCCCTCCACCATTAATTTGCCCAAACTGGGGTGTTTAGAGGCTCCCTCCACCATGAATTTGCCCAAACTCTGCTGGTTAGAGGCTCAATCCACCCTGATTTTCAAAACAAATGTTGGTGCCAACCTCAACTTACTACAAGGGCCAAATTCACTGCTGGTGACAAGCTCTCCTCACTGCAAGTGCCAAATACACATGTTTCAAGGTGTTTTCCTACTGTCAGAGATGTGGTATTGAGTGTGTAAAGTGTGTAGTTGTTAGGCTGTGATGTTGGGGTAATAGAGGGTCTTTGGTGTGTTAGATGCCCCCAGACATGCTTCCCCTGCTGTCCCAGTGTCATTCCAGAGGTGTTGGCATCATTTCCTGGGGTGTCATAGTGGACTTGGTGACCCTCCAGACACGGATTTGGGTTTCCCCCTTAACGAGTATCTGTTCCCCATAGACTATAATGGGGTTCGAAACCCATTCGAACACACGAACATTGAGCGGCTGTTCGAATCGAATTTCGAACCTCGAACATTTTAGTGTTCGCTCATCTCTAACTAGTACCACTGCAATTTAGTTTTTGTTGTGTTATGGCGGTACAACAAAATATGATAGATATCTTGGGTATGAATCCTACTAAGACTTCATATCTTCTCCCAATGTTTTTGGGGGTTTTGACCAGGTACTTTAGTTGCCTATTAGAATGTAGAAACACATAGGTGAATTTGGAATTCAGATTGTGAGCCCCAATGGGGACAGGGACCAGTGTAAGTGATGAAAATATCATATCCACAAAATAGACATCTTTATGACACATACCCTCCCATTATGCCCATATGACACCAGCAATAACATGTCAGATGAATGATTGCCTTTGGCTTCTTCCAGGATGATCCTGCTGCTGCATTCTGTTATAATTTTTGGTTCCCATATTTTCATGAGCTTTTTAGTCATCTTGTCCCCATTGACCTTGGATTGTTTCTCACGATTCTTCCGGCTGTTCCCTTGATCTTATCCCCATATCGATGGATACAGCAGGGGCACAAGACTTTCTGAGTGATGTAAATGACATTAAAACATGCCATAAAATAGAAGTGAATTGTCTTGCCCCTCTTATGCTGCCATCTCCGGGGTTAGAAGGGGCACATTATACACTTATCAACTGTTCAACTTTGCAATATATATCATCTTAGGGGATTTTCCATTGCTGTCTGTATTTGTACATGTAAATGGCCTACCTTAGCTGCCTGAAACACTACTGTGATAATTAACTAGAAATAATTACAATGCACTTGGCAAATTACAGCTTTGTCCTGTGCAGAAAAGACATGTTTTATTTATACTTGCTCCCTGGTGCCAAGTAGATTGATCAAAGTCTAACCCTTATATTTAAAGGTGAGATAATGACGGGGACAGTCACTGTGTGACCTGGACTCCTGCGAGGCTATCTGCTCTATGCACTGTTACCAGTCTATTGCATTTACTGTAAATATAGGAATTTTACTCCAGTGCAACATATGATCAACTGTGCAATAAGAGGTCCTGATAGCAAATAATCAGAAACAGAGGGAGTAGGGACAAGCACATCATTTTCACAAGATCAACATCACTGTTCCCAGCTGATCAGGTGGTGTGACTGCTACAGGTTACCTGAGGATGTAGAGATGGACAGGGCAGGATGCAGTTCTGCTTATATTCAATAGGCACATAGCTATATAGTGGTGGTTCTGGGGTACTACAGCTCTGCTCTTACTCAAGTAATAGGCACATAGCTATATAGTGGTGGTGCTGGGGTACTACAGCTCTGCTCTTACTCAAGTAATAGGCACATAGCTATATAGTGGTGGTGCTGGGGTACTACAGCTCTGCTCTTACTCAAGTAATAGGCACATAGCTATATAGTGGTGGTGCTGGGGTACTACAGCTCTGCTCTTACTCAAGTAATAGGCACATAGCTATATAGTGGTGGTGCTGGGGTACTACAGCTCTGCTCTTACTCAAGTAATAGGCACATAGCTATATAGTGGTGGTGCTGGGGTACTACAGCTCTGCTCTTACTCAAGTAATAGGCACATAGCTATATAGTGGTGGTGCTGGGGTACTACAGCTCTGCTCTTACTCAAGTAATAGGCACATAGCTATATAGTGAGTGGTGCTGGGGTACTACAGCTCTGCTCTTACTCAAGTAATAGGCACATAGCTATATAGTGGTGGTGCTGGGGTACTACAGCTCTGCTCTTACTCAAGTAATAGGTACATAGCTATATAGCGGTGGTGCTGGGGTACTACAGCTCTGCTCTTACTCAAGTAATAGGCACATAGCTATATAGTGAGTGGTGCTGGGGTACTACAGCTCTGCTCTTACTCAAGTAATAGGCACATAGCTATATAGTGGTGGTGCTGGGATACTACAGCTCTGCTCTTACTCAAGTAATAGGTACATAGCTATATAGTAGTAGTGCTGGGATACTACAGCTCTGCTCTTACTCAAGTAATAGGCACATAGCTATATAGTAGTGGTGCTGGGATACTACAGCTCTGCTCTTACTCAAGTAATAGGCACATAGCTATATAGTAGTGGTGCTGGGGTACTACAGCTCTGCTCTTACTCAAGTAATAGGCACATAGCTATATAGCGGTGGTGCTGGGGTACTACAGCTCTGCTCTTACTCAAGTAATAGGCACATAGCTATATAGTGGTGGTGCTGGGGTACTACAGCTCTGCTCTTACTCAAGTAATAGGCACATAGCTATATAGTGGTGGTGCTGGGGTACTACAGCTCTGCTCTTACTCAAGTAATAGGCACATAGCTATATAGTGAGTGGTGCTGGGGTACTACAGCTCTGCTCTTACTCAAGTAATAGGCACATAGCTATATAGTGGTGGTGCTGGGATACTACAGCTCTGCTCTTACTCAAGTAATAGGTACATAGCTATATAGTAGTGGTGCTGGGATACTACAGCTCTGCTCTTACTCAAGTAATAGGCACATAGCTATATAGCGGTGGTGCTGGGATACTACAGCTCTGCTCTTACTCAAGTAATAGGCACATAGCTATATAGCGGTGGTGCTGGGGTACTACAGCTCTGCTCTTACTCAAGTAATAGGCACATAGCTATATAGTGGTGGTGCTGGGGTACTACAGCTCTGCTCTTACTCAAGTAATAGGCACATAGCTATATAGCGGTGGTGCTGGGGTACTACAGCTCTGCTCTTACTCAAGTAATAGGCACATAGCTATATAGTGAGTGGTGCTGGGGTACTACAGCTCTGCTCTTACTCAAGTAATAGGCACATAGCTATATAGTGGTGGTGCTGGGATACTACAGCTCTGCTCTTACTCAAGTAATAGGCACATAGCTATATAGTGGTGGTGCTGGGGTACTACAGCTCTGCTCTTACTCAAGTAATAGGTACATAGCTATATAGCGGTGGTGCTGGGGTACTACAGCTCTGCTCTTACTCAAGTAATAGGCACATAGCTATATAGTGAGTGGTGCTGGGGTACTACAGCTCTGCTCTTACTCAAGTAATAGGCACATAGCTATATAGTGGTGGTGCTGGGATACTACAGCTCTGCTCTTACTCAAGTAATAGGCACATAGCTATATAGTAGTGGTGCTGGGATACTACAGCTCTGCTCTTACTCAAGTAATAGGCACATAGCTATATAGTAGTGGTGCTGGGGTACTACAGCTCTGCTCTTACTCAAGTAATAGGCACATAGCTATATAGCGGTGGTGCTGGGGTACTACAGCTCTGCTCTTACTCAAGTAATAGGCACATAGCTATATAGTGGTGGTGCTGGGGTACTACAGCTCTACTCTTACTCAAGTAATAGGCACATAGCTATATAGTGGTGGTGCTGGGATACTACAGCTCTGCTCTTACTCAAGTAATAGGTACATAGCTATATAGTAGTGGTGCTGGGATACTACAGCTCTGCTCTTACTCAAGTAATAGGCACATAGCTATATAGCGGTGGTGCTGGGATACTACAGCTCTGCTCTTACTCAAGTAATAGGCACATAGCTATATAGCGGTGGTGCTGGGATACTACAGCTCTGCTCTTTCAAGTAATAGGCACATAGCTATATAGTGGTGGTGCTGGGGTACTACAGCTCTGCTCTTAATCAAGTAATAGGTACATAGCTATATAGTAGTAGTGCTGGGGTACTACAGCTCTGCTCTTACTCAAGTAATAGGTACATAGCTATATAGCGGTGGTGCTGGGGTACTACAGCTCTGCTCTTACTCAAGTAATAGGCACATAGCTATACACTCACCGGCCACTTTATAAGGTACACCATGCTAGTAACGGGTTGGACCCCCTTTTGCCTTCAGAACTGCCTCAATTCTTCATGGCATAGATTCAACAAGGTGCTGGAAGCATTCCTCAGAGATTTTGGTCCATATTGACATGATGGCATCACACAGTTGCCGCAGATTTGTCGGCTGCACATCCATGATGCGAATCTCCCGTTCCACCACATCCCAAAGATGCTCTATTGGATTGAGATCTGGTGACTGTGGAGGCCATTGGAGTACAGTGAATTCATTGTCATGTTCAAGAAACCAGTCTGAGATGATTCCAGCTTTATGACATGGCGCATTATCCTGCTGAAAGTAGCCATCAGATGTTGGGTACATTGTGGTCATAAAGGGATGGACATGGTCAGCAACAATACTCAGGTAGGCTTTGGCGTTGCAATGATGCTCAATTGGTACCAAGGGGCCCAAAGAGTGCCAAGAAAATATTCCCCACACCATGACACCACCACCACCAGCCTGAACCGTTGATACAAGGCAGGATGGATCCATGCTTTCATGTTGTTGACGCCAAATTCTGACCCTACCATCCGAATGTCGCAGCAGAAATCGAGACTCATCAGACCAGGCAACGTTTTTCCAATCTTCAATTGTCCAATTTCGATGAGCTTGTGCAAATTGTAGCCTCAGTTTCCTGTTCTTAGCTGAAAGGAGTGGCACCCGGTGTGGTCTTCTGCTGCTGTAGCCCATCTGCCTCAAAGTTGGATGTACTGTGCGTTCAGAGATGCTCTTCTGGCTACCTTGGTTGTAACAGGTGGCTATTTGAGTCACTGTTGCCTTTCTATCAGCTCGAACCAGTCTGGCCATTCTCCTCTGACCTCTGGCATCAACAACGCATTTCCGCCCACAGAACTGCCGCTCACTGGATGTTTTTTCTTTTTCGGACCATTCTCTGTAAACCCTAGATATGGTTGTGCGTGAAAATCCCAGTAGATCAGCAGTTTCTGAAATACTCAGACCAGCCCTTCTGGCACCAACAACCATGCCACGTTCAAAGGCACTCAAATCACCTTTTTTCCCCATACTGATGCTCGGTTTGAACTGCAGGAGATTGTCTTGACCATGTCTACATGCCTAAATGCACTGAGTTGCCGCCATGTGATTGGCTGATTAGAAATTAAGTGTTAACGAGCAGTTGGACAGGTGTACCTAATAAAGTGGCCGGTGAGTGTATAGCAGTGGTGCTAGGGTACTGAAGCTCTGCTCTAACTTATAGGCAGATTTCTATATAGTGGTGGTACTGCAGCTCTGTATCTACTACTTGAACAGAAGTTTTCGATGGTAAGGAGGTGATTAAGGGCCACATCTTATTTTTCTGCTGGAATCTAAAATGCACAATCCTTCTTTCTTCCCTTGGCCTATTTGAGGTTTGGCTGATCTGCCAAAAACAGAAGGTTCAGTGAACATTAACCCCTTCCCACAACAGCCATTTTTTTCAATTTTCATTTTTTTATAGCCTTTCAAGGGCCAAAGGTTTAACATTAGGAGCATCTAGATTCACAAGAATTACCAAGAGGCCAGAGTGTCTTAGTAATTTTGGCTCCTCTTAAGAATTGCCAATTTTATTAACTCCTCCTTCCCTCCGGTAGGCTTGTAATGTTTTGTGCTTTTTTTCATTTGTTTTATTTCATCATTATCAGATTGTTTTCTATGTTGTGTTTTGGTATTTTTGGTATTGTATGACAGTTTTGCTCAGAGAGGACAAACCAGGTTCATGTCTATTGCACTTGAGCTATGGGATTGCACCTTTGTACTTGCTTGGTCTACATGACACACAGCTTAGGGAAACGTTGTACATTTTACACGTTTAACACTCTGCATCTCCCATCTGCGCATATATAAAATACATTAGAAGTAACTCATGCAGATTTCCAACATCCATCAATTCCCTCACAGTCAGAGATCACCAGCAAGCCTTTACTCACGACTGACAGGTTGAGGAGTGAACATGAGAAAAGAAGTGTGAAAAAAAACTCATCGGAGTAACACTCCAAATACCTGATCAAGACCAGCAACCTGCTTTACCGAATGACGAATACACAAAAACTGATCAATTTGTATAATATTGCACAAAATATACATATGGGCCACCTGCACCAGGCCCTGGGGAAAGACGTTCATCATCTCTAGCCTACAATGGAAAATAAATGAACACGCTCAAACATCGTTTATCTGTATGGAGTTTCAAAGCAAACATTAGAATGGGGCCGCACGTGGTGTAAACATCCAGTTTTGGCCACGGCGGAAACACAAGAGGAAAAAAACATGGTGGAGAAAATCCACGCACCGTTATATAGTCCCTGCATATTGTATAGCGAAACCCATCTACACACTGCGGAAAAATACGTGCAGCGGATGTGCTGCGATTTCCAAAATCATTGTGGTGTCAATTATACTGGAAACGCCAATGCAGGAAAAACTGAGTGACGTCATGGGCCCTGGGGAAACACTGAAGCCTTTGATTGGGCCTCAGAGGTCACACGGGGGGTCCTGATATTCGGCTTCAGTCTGCAGCACACCCAACATGATGGCTGAGATTCACAGGCCTCTATGGTTCCTCAGAGCTTGTGACATCACCCAGAATACTGGAAGAAGCCAGAAGATGACCAAAGAGGACCCTAATGGTAAGTTCACATGGTGGTTTTTGGCAGCAGATTTTGACACAGAATCCCCTGCCAAAACCTACCTAGTAGCAGAAAAAAGAAGCAACATGACCATTCTTGCCGCAGATTCCACGGCTATATCCGCCATGGTGTCCGCAGCACGACCCTCCCTTTCCGACTAGATCCATTCATTTGGGCTTAATCTGGAGTGGAATGCCGCGACTGGATGCCGGTGCACTGCACTAAACAGGCAGACAGAGCTTGTGAACATTCTCAGGGTTCGCCCATCTCTAGATATTTCTAAATCCAACCATCCTTTATGTGAAAAAATGTTTGGAGAGCACAAGACATCTCTCTTCGGTTTATCACATGGCCACGTGATGGCAACGCTGTAGTATAAGTGAGGTTTATTTCTGCTAATGGCCTTTTATAGATGTCCTAATCAATATAAAGCAAGGATGTGCCATTTCACCTGCTAATGCCAAGCACAATGTACACAACACCATTCACAAGAAGCTTTTAGCACTCGCTCTCCGATCGGAGGATAAAATGCATCCAATTTAAAATTATGCGCCAGATAATGAAGCGAAGCTTATGTTGTGAGGATAGACTAATGCCATTTAATAGGCCTCTGCCGGAGTCCATACATCCAGCACATCTGAGAAATAACCCAACAATTGCTCCAATGTGAGCTCCATAAAGGTTGTCCTTCCTGGCTCGCAAATGCCTGCAGAGGCTGCTTAGAACTGGCTGCTTTAAATTGTCCGCAATGGTCGGATAAGTGAAATGTTTCTATTCTAAACATGCAGGCGTGAGAGCAAGAAGGAGACATGGATCTAGCAAATTGCCTCAAACTGAGGATGACTGAACTGTGAATATTACACAAATATATGCGCTGGAATATATGTATGGCAGAGAAGGATGGGACTTAATAAAGGGAGGTAAGGGTCATAGCGGTGATAATATTATGTGCCTGTGAATCGCATTCACTCATTTCATACTGGACTATTTAGGAGGCACTTACATAGTTTTGTGTGGAAGATTTGTTCACTGGTATAGAGTTCTGTAGTTTAAGGCCCCATGCACACTACTGAGGCAACCCACGAGGCAGCCCCTCTATGGGAGCTTCCAATTTATTGTCATCGGAATGGAATTAATGGAATGGATTGGAAGCCCCCATAGAGGTGAGGACATCACAGAATGCAGCTGGATGATACTTGGAGTGACATCTCAGGGCATTCTGTTGCTAATTCTTCCCCATATCGATCATGTGCATGGGGCTTTACTGTTAAACGTAATATATTGACTGAACTCCTAAATAAGAACATTGCTGCATTTATCCGAAAACACTGTCAAGTATTACAGTTCAGTTCCATTCACTTCAGTAATGGTTGTGCTACAATACCAAACACAGTCCATGGATATAGGTCAGTGGTGTAGGGGTGACAGTTGTGAAAAGACACCATAGTCCACCTGCCACCTGCCATGAGCAATTGATATATGAAGCTATTGAATAAGTACTTAACATCACTATAGAGTAAGGCTGGGTTCACATTTGCGCTCAGGAATTCCGCTCCCACTCTCAATGAAAAATGTGTAGAGAAAAGCCTTGTAAGCAAGATTATTCTCTCCACATTTCCCAGTTGGAAACCCAGCAGACCCCATTATAGTTTATGGGGTCCTTGGGTTTCTGTGGGTAACCACTTTGCAAGTGCCTTGGGTTTACTTTTAACAGTTCTGCAAGTGGACTCAAAGAACGGAGACCCCCAGCATATGTGTGAACCTACAGTGAGCCACTTTCCCTTTCACAACCCAATTTTCTACACTATTCCGCCCCCACACCAATCCACCAAGACCAACTAGGTGACCATGTTCCCATTGTTCTAAATAGAGATAGGCGACCTGCTTGATCATATGCCAGGTTCGACCCGAATATCCCAAATTGTTTGGTTTTTAATAAAATTAACTAAAATTACTTAAGTTAACTCAGATTAACTAAAATGGCCATCGCAGCATGCATCATGGTAGAAAAGGTGGAAGCCCAGGGGACGTGAAAAAAAAACAAAAAACGTCATGACGTTCAGCGGTGACACTGGCCACATTACGTCACCAGCAGAGCACCAGACGCAGCAAGGAGGCCAAAAGGAGTTGAAGGAAGGTGAGTATGAATGGTTTTTACATTTTTTACACCTCCCCTGGGCCTGCACCTATTATACTCTCGGATCTGAAGAAACACCATGGCCAAAACGCTGCAAGATTGCAATATGGAGCCCTGGCCTTATATACATGAATATACCTCACATGCTTAGCTGATCCAGTGAGTGCCTAAGGGAGCCTTCACACGGAGTATATGCTCCACTCATTCTGAACGTAAAACACGTTCAGAATGAGCGAGTAAAAACCAGCTCCCATTGACTTGAATGGGTGCCGGCATACGAGCGCTCCCTATTGAAATCAATGGGAGGCTTTTTTCCCTATTGCTTTCAATGTGATATGCGCATATCACATTGAAAGCAATAGAGAAAAGGCCCTACAGAACGTCCTGCAGCAATAAAGAGCTGTGTCAAAAACCGTGGTGGGAATACATTGTAGTGCTTTAAACAGAAAGTTTGCAGAGTTTTCCTCCACTGACTTTCTGTTACAATCACACCTATAGGAAAACCGCTGGCATTTCCATAGGTATAATTGACATGCTGCGATTTCCAAAACCACGCCGGCTTTGGAAATCGCAGCGTGTCCGCACGGCGGTTTTTGCCGTAAAGTAGGAATGGGATTTGCTAGAATCCCATCCACTTTGCCTGTACTATAAAATACTGTGATTTTCCCACAGTGTTTCCTCCGCAGGTTAACCTCTGCGTTTCCATCCCATGGGGCCCCGGCTTTAAGGAGCATTCACTTAGATTAGATCCAACCCAAAACTGAAACATTCCAGTCCTAACTGCATCATGGTCCTAAATTTTAGAAAGCGAAAACAAACTTTCAGGCCGGGGCACCATGTGACGAAAACACAGCATTTTAGAGTCCTTGCAAGATGGATGGGATTCACCTGGCAAAAAAATACACTGCGATTTCCAAAACTTTTGTGGTTTGGATATCACAGTGTGCCAAGTATACCTACGGATACGCCGGCGGTTTCTCTATAGGTATGATGGAAGTAGAAAGTTTGCAGCGGAAAACTCAGGAGACTTTCTATGAAAACCATTGCAGGAAAAACCGTTATGCATTCCCGACGCATTTTTCCCACAGTGTTTGCAGTTTGCTACGTGAGACCTTAGCCTCAGTGATTTTTGTTTTGCCCGTTGAATGAATGCCAATAGCTTCCTTACGTTAACAGCTGCTGGGTGCCTTATAATCGCCAATTATTACGCTTATTTACCACCATTTTTAATAAACGTTCCCTTCACATGTAGAACAGAATCATTTGGGCACACCTTGTCCTGTATTTTTTTGAAAGTTTTATTATATTTTGTTTCTTTTGTAGGAAAAGTTCTTCAAACTCAGCAGCGGTTTGGAAAGGAACAATGTATTTCCCAGTAATATGTACTATGGTAAAATGAGGCCAATTCAAAGAGAAAAAGGGAAAGTGAGTGTGCATTTATCTGACCTATAGACTTGCTGTCATGCACACAGAAAATGTACGGGCTTGTCAGAAGGAAAAGGCTGGCAATAAATAATTTTCATTTGCAAACCTCCATTATCCTGGCACATCTGTGACTTGGGGGCCAGGCAGAGCTTGGTTACAGTTCATCTGAAACCGTGGCAGGGTCATTACTAGTGCACTAATTACAAAGTTCCTCTGGACATTCTAATTGATGGGTTGGATCAAACGTGACCTCCTGAACTAAAAGCAAAAATGAATACAAAGAACCAGCTGAGACGAATGAATCGGGATTAGAAAAAAAGAAAGAGGAAAGTGCTTTCAGCATAGCAAACTAGCAGGTACATCCACACATTATAAAGTGCCGGAGCAATATATTCTGAATTTCTATGCTCACGTCAAACGCTGTCCCCATTGAACTAATATTACCAGTACAAATGTTACAAGCACTGGGAAGACATCCATGTAAACCCACATATGCAATGTCATGCAGATGGTGCCCTAGTTGGAATCAAACCAAAAGCTCCAGAGCTACAAAGCAGCAAATCATTTCTACAGTAGGAGGATGGTTTCAGTGTTAACACTTTGGCATTCAGTAGATTCTATAATTTTCTATTCAAAAATTTAAGCTGTAATACCTAGGCTTACCACTTGGTGTATCCAAGAGCAACATTCAACATACATTTTTAATTCTGCTCTAGATTACCATCTAGTGGTAGAAGTATTTAGGATGGTAGTTTGCTTGTATTTATGTGAAAAATGGCTTGATCAGTTGCCAATAGATATAACTGCAGGAACTTTCTATACTTTGAAACACAGCCATGATGTCCTTATTGTGGTCGAGATATCTTCTCATACATGCAGTACCATCACTGACGAAAAACTCTCCTCCCTAATCTTTCAATCCCACCTCACCTCCTGTGCACTTGAACCGATCCAGTCACATCTCATCCCCAAACTCACTGAAGTCATTACTCCGGCTCTAACCCATCTCTTCAACCTATCCCTAGCCAATGGATCCTCCACCTTCAAACATGCCACAGTCACACCCATACTTAAGAAATTGGCCCTCGACCCGTCCTCTCCAGCGAACTATCATCCCATCTCACTGCTCCCGTATGCCTCAAAACTGCTTGAGTAACACGTCCACTCCGAACTCTCCTCCTATCTCTCGTCCAACCTGCTCTTTGACAGACTACAGTCAGGCTTCAGACCCCGGCACTCCACTGAAACTAACCTAACAAAAGTCACCAATGACCTGCTAACCGCCAAGGCCAAGCGTCACTACTCTGTCCTCCTCCTCCTTGACCTCTCCTCTGCCTTCGACACAGTTGATCACTCCCTCCTGTTAGAAATTCTCTCATCCCTTGGTATCTCAGACCTGGCCCATTCCTGGATCTCTTCATACCTCTCTGACCACACATTCAGCGTTTCCCACTCACACACCACCTCCTCACCTCGCCCTCTCTCTGTAGGTGTCCCCCAAGGCTCCGTCCTAGGACCCCTCCTGTTCTCCATCTACACCCTTGGCCTGGGCCAACTCATAGAATCTCATGGTTTCCAGTACCATTGCTATGCTGATGACACCCAAATATACATCTCTGGATCAGACATTACCTCCCTGCTGGCCAGAGTTCAAGATTGTTTAATGGCTGTAGCCTCCTTCCTCTCCTTCTGCTTTCTCAAACTCAATATGGAGAAAATGGAGTTCATCATCTTCGCCCCACCCCGTATGGCCCCTCCAAGCCACCCATCTATCAAAGTTAACAGAACCACACTTACTCCTGTCCCACGGGCACGATGCCTTGGGGTAACATTGGACCCCGACCTATCCTTCAAGTCGCACGTTCAAACCCTCAACACTTCCTGCCGCCTCCAACTCAAGAACATCCACCGAATCCGCTCCTTCCTCACCCATGAAACTACTAAGACGCTCATCCAGGCCCTTATAATCTCCCGCTTAGACTACTGCAACACCCTTCTCAATGGACTCCCAGCTAACACCCTCGCCCCCCTCCAGTCCACGCAAACTGCGCTGCTCGCTTAATTCACCTCACCCCCCGATCTTCATCAGCTGCTCCCCTCTGCCAGTCCCTCCACTGGCTACCTATAGCCCAGCGAATTGAATTCAAGCTACTAACGCTAGCATACAAAGCGATCCACAACTTGTCCCCTCCATATATCTCTGACCTAATCTCCCGCTACCTGCCCACACGTAACCTCAGATCCTCCAATGACCTCCTACTCCGCTCTCATCCGCTCCTCACACAACCGCCTCCAAGATTTCTCCTGTGAATCCTCCATACTCTGGAATTCCTTACCAAGACACATAAGACTGACCCCCACAATCACAGGCTTCAAGAAGAATAATACTTGCCTGATAACCTTTCCACAATAAGGACATCATGGCTGGGTTTCATCGGAGGACCAGAACAACGGACAAGCTGGACCCAAAATTGTGGATACCAACATAGTTCGAGGAACGCCATTGACAATTACAATATGTCAGGTTAATTTTAACTGAATATTTATTAATAATTTGATAATCTTTTTGCCAAAGGGATGTGTCCATAAAAGTCTAGTATGATTGGACAGTGTGAGGCTGTGCAGGGACACACCCCAAAATGTTAACACCCAGTTGTCAATGTATTCATAAATAGTAGTGGATGTAGATGCTCCTTATTTGTTATCTTATGGGGATTACAAGTATTTTCTACAACATCTGTGTTAATAGAGGGATTTATGAGACTCAGGGTAGGTTCACATCTGTGTTGGAGTCTCCACCAGTCTATGGGGTCCCCGGACGTCTGTGGGTAACCGCTGTATTAGCAGATGGGCTCCCCATTGTTCAGGTATCCTTGAGCCAGAGTCTGACGCAAGAGTGAACGTAGCCTAAGAGATCACGTCTGTACTGGTCCAGAAACAGTACCGATCTTGTTCATGGGTAACATCACAGCCCTGTTCAAGTGGATTTACATTGTGAGCCCTATATGGGATAGTGTTGACAATATCTCTAATGGGCTGCGGAACATGATGGCACTGTATAAGCAAGCAAAATAACTAGATGCAATACCATATACAACCAGTGGACAAGAGTGGCACTGTGTTCAGAAGAGTGCAGCTCTTAATTACAATCTACTACCCTAGTTGTGCATTTTATTGCCTCTAAACCCTGCCGTGTGATTTTTTTAGGTGTAAGTTGTACTCCGGTATCATCTGTAGAGTGAAATATTTTACAAGCCCAGTGCTCGGCTGTACTTTAGAAGCAAACGCTGAGGTATAGTGATTGTGACAGCAATGTTCCTGGAAACCTGACACAAGTCCCCGAACTGCAGTTTAGTAAAACAATGCACACAGTCGGCCTTTGACTAAACTGTTCTATATGATTTTTATTCAGTTAGCTGGAACTAGATCAAACGGCAGAATCATTTACTCACTCAATCAAAAAGGGAAGCTTTTATCCCCAGATTCTGACGAATTGCTCCAGATACCGTCTAACGGAAAGGCGTTTCACCACGTTAATCCCACAACAGATGTGACATATGTCTGCAAAAAGCAACGCTCACTATTATTTATTTATGCCAGTTTCTGCTTGACAAGATGCAGCAAATATGCTTTCATGCTAAAATCTAAGCCCCTGACAAGAAGGGATTGTTAGGTAGCTATTGTATAAGACAAGCTGAGTATTTCTGATAGCATTTTACATACTAAAGCATTATGTAAGGCTCGAGTTGCAAGACAGGACCAGAAGGGTAGCTATAGGGGATGCAGAGGTAGCAACTACTACCGGGCCCCGGAGGCTGCGGGGGCCTACAACATAATAAGACACTGGTATTGTGCAGGACTGCGGGTGAAGAGAAATGCTTCAAAGTAAGAATGGTTTCAGAAATGGAAGGGTTAATAGTTTATTTTTGGCAATTAACAAAATGAAGTGAATGAAGAAAAGAGAAATGTAATCCCCATCAATATTTGGTGTGACCTTTGCCCTTTGGAGGAGGAGTCCTGAAAGTGATGATATGGCCCCCACAGATATAGCCCTAATCTCAACATCATCCAGTCTGTCTGGGATGACATGAAGAGACAGAAGGATTGGAGCGAGCCTACATCTACAGAAGATCTGAGCTTAGTTCTCCAAGATGGCAGGAACAACTTCGCTGCCAAGTTCTGACAAATACTGTCTGCAAGTGTTTTTAGAAGAAGATTGTAGATTGTTGTTGGATACATCAGATCATCTGTTCCACTTTAGAGACCAATTCTGCTGTGATCAGGCCTTGTGACCAAAGAATGTGACATCACATAGCCTGATCTCATTTCAGTCCCATTGAAGTGAATGAGCTGAGCTGCACTACCAAGCACAGCTGCTGTACAAATGTATGGTACTTGGTCAGTACTGAAGAGGATGCAGCATTCGCATGAGTGCTGCAGCCTCTTCTACCAGCTCATTGCCCTGCCATTCTAAAACTGATGACTAGAGCAAGGCAAATCTTACAAGATTTGGTTAGACAAATATTCAGGAGTTCTAGCCATTTCTCCTCCTGGATGACATTAACTCCCCCACTTGCTCTGTGGGGATCGCTGAGACACAGTCATGTGGGGTGCAAACATCATCGATGCTTAAAAAATGTCAGGGAGTCCAGGAGAGATGAGACAAGGTGACTGTAGTATGTTGCTGCAACTCCCCTGGGTCGACACTTGTTATACTGTAGGGTCTGAAGAGATCCTAGAATATAATAGTAATTTATGTGTGACAAAGTCAAAAAGTTTCAGGTTCAGGTTAAAAATTCAGGTCAAATCCAGGTCGATCCAAACTGATACCTAACCTATTGGTAGGTCATCAATGAATAAGTGCTGGAAAACCACCTTAACCTTTCTTTTCCAACAATGGCACAAATACAAGGCACAGACACTTAGCAGTTGCAATGCATTGTGTGGTGCTATCACTCTTGTCAGTTTCTATCCACTCCTGGTGATATACCGTACAATTTTTTAAAGGGATTTTCTGGGATTATGTTATTGATTACCTATCCTAAATAGCCTAAATAGCCTAAGGCCATCAATATCAGATCAGAGTGCAAAGAGAGTGGGCGTAATACTAACATAATGCAACACAGTACATATAATACATGACAATAACAGGAAAATACCAATAGACACTTTCTCGAGGTTATATACCATTACCTACATGCTTTTATGCAAGGGAGTGTTTCAGTTTACCCCCTTTATAAATTGGCATCAAAATAATACTTGGTTGCACATTCACATATTGGATTATATGATACTAGCAGAAGGACCCATCTTCACACGGGTATATTTCATTTTTTTGTTTGTGTAGTGGCCCCATAAGAATTGGCACTGATCTATTTTGTATGTCATTTGTGTGTAGTTTAAATACATTTCAACTATAAAAATGCTGACATCCAGTATGGCAGTCCAGTATAGGTACAGTCTATTTATGGCTGTGTTGTTATGCAAAACTGTTAAATGAAATGTGAACTTATATTGGCTCATATGCGTCATATGACTGAATATTTAAGAATCTGCAAACTGCTATTGACTAATACAGGTCCTACATAGCTGGCTTGCTATGGAAACCAGGTGCAAAGCTGTGTGTATGTCAAGACTGAAGAACCTGCGAGTTTCCATTGGTCCATAAGCATCACGTGATGATGTCTATCCCAGTTTGGATATGAGTGAAAAACCTGTGATTGGTTGATATGGAAACCTGGAGTAAAGCTGTGTGTATGTGACCTTGTGCAACAGTGTCATCCAGAGCACCCTGCCCCTTTAAAGCTGATCTACAACTATGAAGTCAAATGGCTGGATTCTTATGGAAACCTGGAGTAAAGCTGTCAGCCTGTGAGCTTCTATTGGCTGATAAGGGACATGTGACCGTGTATATTGTAGTTGGAATATGAGTGAAAGACTTGCAGTCTTCTATTGGCTAATGCAGGTCATTTTTTGGGGAATACTGTATCTCAGCCACGGTACGTCCTAGAGAGCTAAGACCCAGTCTAAAACCTTCCTGGACACCTGAAGTATCTGTGGGCCAAGTTTGGTGAAGATCGGTCCAGTCGTTTGGTCGCACATAAAGAACAGACAGATGGACAGATGGAAAGACAACTCATTTTCATACATATTAGAGACTAGCAGGAGGACCTGGCTTCGCACGGGTATATTTAATTTTTTGTTTGTGTAGTGGCCCCATAAGAACTGTCCAGTTTTGCACTGCTGTATTTTGTATATCGTTTGTGTGTGTGTCCATAAGCGTCATGTGATCATGTGTATCTCATTTCGGATATCAGTGAAAAACCTGCGATCGGTTGTTATGGAGACCTGGAGTAAAGTTGTGTGTATGTGACCTTGTGTATCAGTGTCATCCACAGCGCCCTGCCCCTTTAAGGCTGACATAAAGTAGTGAAGAAAAATGGCTGGGTTGCTTTGGATACCTGGAGTAAAACTCTAATATGTGGTAGTCTGTGCAGAGCCATGTATCTAATCCTCCGGCGTGTGGTACTTTGTGCTGACGCACGTATCTATTCCACTGGCATGTGGTACTGTGTGGAGTGGTGCATATCTAATCCTCTAGCGTGTGGTACTGTATGCAGTGGCACGTATCTAATCCTCTGCATGTGGTACTGTGTGCAGTGGCGCATATCTAATCCTCCCCTGTGTGATATTGTGTGCATTGGTGCATATCTAATCCTCTGGCGAGTGGTATTGTGTGCAGTGGCGCATATCCAATCCTCTGGCGTGTGGTATTGTGTGCAGTGGCGCATATCTAATCCACTGGCGTGCGGATTTGTGTGAAGACGCGTGTATCTAATCCTCTAGCGCTTGGTACTGTGTGCATATGCATGTATCTAATCCGACTGCTTGTGGTACTGTGTGCAGATATGCTTATTTAATCCTCCGGCATGTGGTTCTGTGTGCTGACTTGTGTATCTAATCCTCCAGCGTGTGGTACTGTGTGCAGACGATTGTATCTAATCCTCGGTCATGTGGTACTGTGTGCTGACATGTGTATCTAATCCTCTGGCGTGTGGTACTCTGTGCAGACATGTGTATCTAACCCTCCCCGTGTGGTATTGTGTGCAGTAGTGTGTATCTAAACCTCCGCAGTGTGGTATTGTGTGCTGTGGCGCGTATCTAATCCTCCATTGTGTGGTATTGTGAAAAGATGCACGTATCTAATCCTCCGGCATGTGGAACAGTGTGAAGACACACGTATCTAATCCTCTAGCATGTGGTACTCTGTGAAGATTTGTGTATCTAATCCTCTGGCATGTGGAATTGTGTGTAGATGTGCATATCTAATCCTGTGGAGTGTGTAACTGTGTGCATTGGCGTGTATCCAATCCTCCGGTGTGTGGTATTGTGTGCAGTGGTGCGTATCTAATCTTGCGGTGTGTGGAACTGTGGGCAGACTTGCATATCTAATCCTCTGGTGTGTGGTATTGTGTTAAAACGTGCATATCTAATCCTCTGGCATGTGGAACTGTGTGCATACGTGCATATCTAATCCCCCGTTGTGTGGTACTGTGTGAAGATGCGCATATCTAATCCTCTGGCGTGTGATACTGTGTGCAGACTTGAGTATCTAATAGTCTGGCATTTGGTACTTTGTGCAGACGTGCGTATCTAATCCTATGGCATGTGGAACTGTGTGCAGACGCGCGTTTCTAATCCTTTGGCATGTAGAACTTTGTGAAGATGTGCGTATCTAATCCTCTGGCATGTGGAACTGTGTGCATACGCACATATCTAATCCTTTGTCATGTGGAACTGTGTGCAGATGCGTGTATCTGGTTGTTGGGAGAGCTGTGTCTCCGGAACGGCACGTCCGAATGAGTTGGAGCCTCATCTTAAACCTTCCCGGACACCTGAAGTATCTGTGTGCCAAATTTGGTGAAGAATTTTAGAGATGAGCGAACACTATTCAAAACAACCGTTCCGAATAGCACGCTCCCATAGAAATGAATGGATGTAGCCAGCATACGGGGGGTTAAGCAACCGGCCAACGGCAAAGTCCGCGTGCTGGCCGCTTCCATTCATTTCTATGGGAGCGTGCTATTCAGAACGGCTGTTCCGAATAGTGTTTGCTCATCTCTAGTGAAGATCGGTGTAGTCGCTTGGTCGCGCATAGAGAACAGACAGACAGACAGACAACAATTCATTTTTATAATATAGAGAGATATGGAATACCCCTATAATTATTGCACAGAGTCCAGCCAGAAATAGCTGTAGATCTCCATTATAAGTATATTACCACCTAAATCTTATTTGTATCTATAAAGACTGTCGATTATTCGGCTTATGCCTACTTGGCTTGTCTTTGCCGTAGTCCCGTTGCACACATTATACTTGACTTATTTTTTAATAAACCTCTTCTCTTGCATCTACTTTGATCATCTCACCGCTGCCAGAACACGTGGATAATAATAAGATGAGATAAATGAATGTATGCAAAATGCCCAAAGATCTCTTGAATACTTCAGGGAAAACGTAGCATAAGGAAACACTAGGTTTATCTAGAATAGTGGTGCCCAATACGTCGATCACGATCTACCGGTCGATCACAAAGGACGTATGGGTCGATCACGTGACTTTTTTTTTTTACTTATTTTTGTTTGAATCAGCATAGGAAAGCTGCCGTTCTCCTTGCGCTGGTTCAGACGTCTAAGTTTCAGCGTAGGAGGCGTCATCGCGATCCCACTACCTCTATTATTATATTCGGGGGTCTTTTCAGACCCTCAAGTATAATAATCGGAGCCCCAGGGGAGGTGAGAGAACATAATAAACAATATTACTTACCTCTCCGGGATCCGATGTCAATCTGACAATGCTGCGGCCCAGTCCCCGCCAACAAGCCCCGCCCACAAGGAGTGTGTAGTAGATCTTTTGACTGGGTCACTTTATAAGTAGCTGGCATGCGGAAAAAGTATGAGCACCCCTGATCTAGAACAATGATCATGGGTTAATTGTTAGATGCCTGATGGTCTCATGGCGTTCATGTATGTGGTATACTACTAGATCTTAGGGGGGTGGGAGAAGGGAGAAGATAACAGCCATACAGGTATCTTAAAGGGAATGTGTTTTTTTTACGCCACGCTTTTTGGCTGCGGGGGCCTTATCATTAAAGGGGTTGTCTGGGATAAAAAGATATTTCAACGTTAAGTTAAACACCCTCCCCCGCTTACATTCTAAATTACTTAGTGTAAAAAAAAATGTATAGTTGCCCATATCGCCGGGACGGTCAAGGCACATTTTCTGATTTTCTGGTGACGTTCCATTTCCCCATTTTCAGAAACGGAACATCACTGCTACTAATCCCCCCACCCCTTCCCATCATTCTTACCTGTCTTTCTGTCTGGATTTTCTATCTTCTGGGCACAGGATATCACTTAATTCTGCAGGGCCAGCTCCTTCTCTTCTTGATGTCTGCCGGCCGCCCACGCCTGCGCAATAGAGCTGGAATGCCGGCTACAGCCCATGCCACCACTCTGGCTCTATTGTGCAGGTTCCAGAAGGCATCAAGAAGAGGAAGAGGCGGACCAGCAGAGGCAAGTGTTGTCCCGTGCCAAGAAGATCCGGACAGGAAGATAGGTAAGTATGATGGAGTTTGTTGGGGGAGATTGAGCTAGATAGTTAGGAAGGCCTAGCAGTTGGGGGACTAGTTAGGGAAACAGGGAGGGGGAGTGAGTGAGAGAGTGAGAGAGAGAGAGAGAGAGAGAGAGAGAGAGAGAGAGAGGCAGAGAGGCAGGGGGAGTGAGTGAGTGAGTGAGTGAGTGAGTGAGTGAGGGAAGTAGTATGAATCAGAAAAAAAAAAACGGCATCAAGTACAGCACATCAGAATTGACCCAAAGTCTGTAAGTAAAACCAATCTTTTTTGGCAGGGGAGGTGCCATGAAATCACACTCTCTGCTACTTGCCAACTATTTTATTAAGTGCAATGAGTGTAATTTCAATATTAGCAGATATTTAAGAATTTATGCAATTCCCTGGTGAAGCTACAGTTAAAGGCTCCAGGAACCAATACTGTAGCAGAGCTGAATTTGTCTATTTCCAATATTATATGTAGTCCACAGAACTGCAGATGAAACCAGCGAAGCTCTCACCTCCCTCATGTATCCCATTCTTCATACCAATAAAGAGGAAAAACAAGTTCAGCTCTGCTATTTCTGTGTAGTGCTGACTCTACACCAAACAATCAGGTGACTGTTGCAGTAATCTCCATATACTATACATGCACCGTTACTTATTGAGCTGACCCAGCGAGTGTGTTTTATAGGAATATTACATTTTACACCCCACTGGATCATGGAAATACTTTGTACAATGTCAAGTAAGCACATTGCAAAGGTTAAAATATATCCAGTTATTTGTACTACAGTTATGGTTGATATATACACAGGGGGACCCCAGAATATAATGTGGTGACCATTTTAGTTCGCCTAAGACGAGTCTCCATTGGTTCACTTTTGCAGAAACCAAACAATTAGGAATATTTAGGTCCAACCTCGCTTGGTATGAGTCAGTCGCCCATCTCTATGGGCGTGTAAATTGAGGATCAGTGAGCCTTGTGGGGGTGGGGGGGTTGTATATAAATGGAGGAACAATGATCCATATGGGTGATGGTGAGATGTAAATGAAGGAGCAGTGAGCCATGTGGTTGGTGGGATGTATGTAAATGGGAGAATGGTGAGCCGTGAGAGTGGGGGATATAATAGATTATGGTGATCCTGATAATGGTTGATGCCTTGCAGCGCTGGAGTCCTGGGTTCGAATCCAGGCAAGAACAACATCTGCAAGGAGTTTGTATGTTCTCCTGATGCTTGTGTGGGTTTCTTCCAGGTACTCCAGTTTCCTCCCATACTCCCAAGACATACTGATAGGGAATTTAGATTGTGAGCCCTATATGGGACAATAATTGCCAATATCTATGATGGCGCTATACATGTAAGCAAAATAAATAAGAGATATAGAAGTACATTCCTAGAACAGCTGTATGGTTGTGTAAGTAAGAAATGAAGTATATGCTAAATATTAAAATATGTTAATATTAATATATACTAATAAATAAATAAAATATAATATATTAGTATCTATTAATATTAAAATATTAACTTAATATTATTATTATTAATTATTATTATTATTATTGTTTATTTATATAGCACCATTAATTCCATGGTGCTTTACATTTGGGGATAACAGAGACCTGATGAATAGTCCTCACCATTAACTTGTATACTGCTAGTATAAAGTATGCTCCTGCTTTCTTGGGGTACCCAGAGATAAGGATGTCTTTCTCTATAAGATGTTCAGTCCCATAATTTTAATCGGTCCCCGCAGTTCTATACATATACTGTAGTAGTACACAGAAACTTCCCAGCCATCTTGTCTCATTGCTGCCCTCTAATGGTAATAGTGTGCTCACAAATCTGAATTAAATATTTATAACTATTCCAAAGGATGTATTTTTAGCGGTGACACTGGTGTCCCTTACACTGTGTGTGAACAGGAGGATAAATACAAACTGTTTTAAACATTTATGGCCCATCTGAAATCAGGTCACTTTCCTGGGAAGTTTGCCATCCCAAAACAAAAATGAATATCAGCAGCAAATTGTGCTGTTTGTATAGAAAAGATGAGAATGTTGAGTAGAATAAATAAATAGTACAATGGGCATTGATTCATTGTGACTGCACATTGTCTACGGACTGATGGGATCTAGAATCAATCAGATTCTGTTGAATATTTAGTTATCTTGACATCCTCCCTTAAAGAAAGACTGGTGACATGATCGGAACCGGCCCCCATAGATAACATGGTTAACTCATACCTCCCAACCGTCCCGATTTCCGCGGGACAGTCCCGATTTGGGTGACATGTCCCGCGGTCCCAGTTGGAGGGAGGTATGTCCCGATTTCAACTCAGATCTGCGTCCAGAGGACGCAGATCTGAGTTGAACACATATGCGGCTGAAGCAAGGAGCTGACACAGGTCAGCTCCTCGCTTCGCCGCTGCCCGCCTCTCTCCCTGACACACGCGGCTGAAGCTGCTCGCGTGCTCGCTTCGCCACTGCGTCTCTCTCTCGCTGACACATGCGGCTGAAGCGAGGAGCTGACCTGTGTCAGCTCCTCGCTTAGCTGCTGCCGCCGGCTCCTGGCTTGTAGACGCGATGTACAAGCCAGGAGCCGACGGCAGCAGCGAAGCGAGGACCTGACACAGGTCAGCTCCTCGCTTCAGCCGCATGTGTCAGCGAGAGAGGCGGGCAGAGAGCGGCGAGGGAGCGGAGGAGAAGGTAAGTTTAATGTGGAGGTGGAACGTGAATCTGGGGGCAGATGAAGGAGAGGACGGCATAACACTGGGGGCAGAGATGAAGAGGACATGAATCTGGGGGCAGAGATGGGGGACATGAATCTGGGGGCAGAGATGGAGGGACAGGAATCTGGGGGCAGAGATGTGGGACATGAATCTGGGGGCAGAGATGTGGGACATGAATCTGGGGGCAGAGATGGAGGAGACATGAATCTGGGGGCAGAGATGGAGGGACATGAATCTGGGGGCAGATATGGAGGGACATGAATCTGGGGGCAGAGATGGAGTGGACATGAAACTGGGGGCAGAGATGGAGGGGACATGAATCTGGGGGCAGAGATGGGGGGACATGAATCTGGGGGCAGAGATGGAGAGGACATGAATCTGGGGGCAGAGATGGAGAGGACATGAATCTGGGGGCAGAGATGGAGGGGACATGAATCTGGGGGCAGAGATGTGGGGACATGAAACTGGGGGAAGAGATGGGGGACATGAATCTGGGGGCAGAGATGGAGGGACATGAATCTGGGGGCAGAGATGTGGGGACATGAAACTGGGGGCAGAGATGGGGGACATGACTCTGGGGGCAGAGATGGAGGGACAGGAATCTGGGGGCAGAGATGTGGGACATGAATCTGGGGGCAGAGATGTGGGACATGAATCTGGGGGCAGAGATGGAGGAGACATGAATCTGGGGGCAGAGATGGAGGGACATGAATCTGGGGGCAGATATGGAGGGACATGAATCTGGGGGCAGAGATGGAGTGGACATGAAACTGGGGGCAGAGATGGAGGGGACATGAATCTGGGGGCAGAGATGGAGGGGACATGAATCTGGGGGCAGAGATGTGGGGACATGAAACTGGGGGAAGAGATGGGGGACATGAATCTGGGGGCAGAGATGGAGGGGACATGAATCTGGGGGCAGAGATGTGGGGACATGAAACTGGGGGCAGAGATGGGGGACATGAATCTGGGGGCAGAGATGGAGAGGACATGAATCTGAGGGCAGAGATGGGGGACATGAATCTGGGGGCAGAGATGGGAGACATGAATCTGGGGGCAGAGATGGAGAGGACATGAATCTGGGGGCAGAGATGGAGGGACACGAATCTGGGGGCAGAGATGGAGGGACACGAATCTGGGGGCAGAGATGGAGAGGACATGAATCTGGGGGCAGAGATGGAGAGGACATGAATCTGGGGGCAGAGATGGAGGGACATGAATCTGGGGGCAGAGATGGAGGGACATGAATCTGGGGGCAGAGATGTGGGACATGAATCTGGGGGCAGAGATGGAGAGGACATGAATCTGGGGGCAGAGATGGAGGGACATGAATCTGGGGGCAGAGCTGGAAGAGGGACATGAAACTGGGGGCAGATGAAGGGTGTATATGAAACTGGGGGAGAGATAGAGGGGGGACATATAATTTACGGGTGACTGTAGGAGGATTATACTGTGTGCGGGCACATGAAAAATTAACGAGTGGGCGGGGTCAACACAAAAGTGGGCGGGGCTAAATTTGCTGCGGCGCGCTATGCGCGCCGCACATTTTGTCCCTCTTTCGGTTCTTCAAAAGTTGGGAGGTATGGTTAACTACCTGTGAAAACCAGAGAGGAGGGAAGAAGCGGAATGACCTGGGAGACAGGGGCCGGTTCTGATCATGAAACCGGGCTTATCACCAGCCTGTTACCCGATCATGTGACCTAAGGGCAGAACCAGCCTGGAACACCCAGGTCCCGTTTCGTACAATTGGAAATAAGGAAAATTAAACTCTCAGACAAGAAGCGTGGGTTTAGGGTCCTATATCCCTGTATATTTCTACCAGTATCCTTAAAGATCCCTGGATGGGATATAGATGGGCTCAGTGCATGTGCATTACGCGCAGGTCAGTAGTTCTCTGTACATGCTCTACACTTGACTGTTTCTTTCCTGGGGCCCTGTCAGTAGCTTGCAGTCTGGACCATGCCTTGAACTAGGGCCCTTTTAGCTCTGTGATCCAGGGATATGTGCCCACACAGCGGCAGACAAGTGATAGGTGACTGGGGCCCCTGTAGTGTGATTTGGAAGATGGGCCTGGGAAAGAACAATGGCACCTATATTCCATCTCACCCACCTAAAGTATCTCCTGCATATAAAAATAAACTGGGTAGTTTCTTACATAATCCACCCAGTATATTATACTAACACATAGCCTGGATCATATGGGTATCTGTATGAAGTACAATAAGTTTGCTGTGCCATGCCAGGGTGAACCGGAGGCCCACTTGGCTCAGGGGTCTACCAGGGAATGCACCTTCTCACTTGTGGACCAGTCAGGGTGTGGTCTCAAGGCCGGCAGAACCCCAGCAGCATTTCCTATTCGTACAGGGATGGACTCCAAGTTCATGTGGATGGCGGTACTCGAGGTTAACGCTACAATTCGCTCTGCTGGCTTACAGGAAGGTTCTCAGCCTTCGCTGGATTGACCCAAGGAATACTATGGACTGAACACAGATTCCTGAAAGGAGCAGTAAAACTCCTATTATAGCATGTTTTTTTCTGTGGTCGAAGTGACAGTAATACAATACAATTATACTCTATTAGCATCCTTATATGTCATTAGAGCTAAGAATACAATTTAGCACTTATTAGCATTGAAATATTGTAAGTTTTCTTCCTGTAAATAGAAAAGCACCAGCTCTACACATAGGGTTAAGGGGGTCTCCCTTCTAAGCAAGTTATTCCCTATACATAGGATAGGGAATAACTTGTAGATTAGTGGGAGTCCAACTGCTCAGACCTCAAAGAACAGGAGGTCAGACCAGAACTGTACCCCGCGATCAGGTATCGCCGATACTCTCATTGAAATGAATGGAGTGGTGAGCACACTGCTTGACCACTGCTCCATTCAGAACTTTAGGACTGATCATTCTGTAACAGTTTGGGCCCACTTGGAACATGGACCCATCTGCAAATTTAAGACCCATTATTCTCTGAAAGCCTAGGCCCACCTACAACTTTAGGACCCATTATTCTCTGAAAGCCTAGGCCCACCTAGAACTTTAGGACCCATTATTCTTTCAAACCTGGGCCTACCTGGAACTTTAGGATTGATCATTCTGTTACAGTTTGGGCCCACTTGGAACATGGACCCATCTGCAAATTTAAGACCCATTATTCTCTGAAAGCCTAGTCCCACCTACAACTTTAGGACCCATTATTCTCTGAAAGCCTAGGCCCACCTAGAACTTTAGGACCCATTATTCTTTCAAACCTGGGCCTACTTGGAACTTTAGGACTGATTATTCTGTCAGAGCCTAGGTCTACCCGGAAATTTAGGTCCCATCGTTCTTTGAAAGCCTGTGTTCACCAGGAACTTTCGGACTCCATCATTCTGTCATAGCTTGTGCCCACTTGGAACTTTAGGACCAATCATTTTGTCAGAGCCTTGGTCCATTTGGAAATTTAGGACCCATCATTCTGTGAAAGATTTTGCCCACCTGGAACTTTAGGACCCATCATTCTGTCAGAGCCTGGGGCCACCAAAGTTCTCTTAGATACATTGATAGGCCATTGCAACCCTGAATACTAAAAGGGTCCTATTGAGTAAAGGAGGTCATCTAAAGTAATCCTGGTATCACTGACCAAAAAAATGTTAATAGGAAATTCTGGAAATCCAGTGTTTTCTGACTCTAGTTATGTAGATATATGGAAACTCTTTATAATGTGTAATTACTATTGTAGAAACAAGAATATTTAATAACTCCCCCGTGCATAGTAAATGCAGACAAATATTCCAATAACTGAAAACCGAAAGAAATGACTGGAAAGAGAAGATGTGTGACACGAGTGTAATCGATGGAGAATTGGCTCGTCCTCATGACAAATTATTTTCATTAGGTGCAAATAATTCTAGTATTATTATCCATATCAAGCTATTGGTGGACAAATGGCTGTAATAGGAATCCATCATCTATGACATGGACATCACAGGGGGAAACGGACAGGACAAATGAGAGTTTGGTGTAACCAGTAAGAACTTATGGTCTGAGGATTTCTCCAAGGAACCTTCTAAGTGGTGGAAAATATATTAGCCAAAAAGTAGAGCTCTTAGATTCCAAGGCCATCAAGTTTTATTGTGCATTACATACTTCACGGCTCCATATGAAAATCACAACTGAGGTGGAAAATTTATTTCTGGGCAGTTCTCTTTTTGGAGATGTGGGTCTGCATTTGCACATTGATAGCTACTTAACTTACCATATCCCAGCTGCATGGACATCAGCCTGTGCCAAATAATGGGGTCTGCCACTCCATCCCTGACACTTGCCAGGAGAAAATTAGCAGGATTTAGCTTGGACTCTGCGGAACCAGCTGCACTGGCCACTTATGTAATCTCGTCGGCTTCCAGTCCTGGCTTTTCACAATGGTGATTTGCCACAACGCAATGTTGCGTGCTGCCAGGACTACCTTATTATTAACTCCTGCTTGACTTAGCTCTGGCTCTTATTCATAAGGTAATAACACTAGCTAATAGAATTGTATTACATAGATATTACTGAGATTATGGATCAAATGGTTATTGATAATGTAGAATTTTAAGTCATATTTGGTAATCTATTGAAAATCATGAAATATATCACATAATAGAGTCATATAAAACATTCATCGTGAAAAGGTCTTCCATTAGTGAAGTAATCCATGGATCTTGTTCCTTGTTTTCTAAGGCATACGCAAACCTCTCCAATATAAATACATTTAAAATGGATCTATTACGGTAAAGGGAATCTACGACCTGCCCAATTATAGTCACCAGAGAGCACAGAGCATCACAGCCTTAGACAATATACTTTTCTTATGTATGTCACTTTGGGAAAAAACAACTTTGAATTCTTTGAGGCAGTTGGTGCACTGTGGGTGGGGCTTCAGCTCTCTGGAGCACCGATCTTGCCACTCTATCGTCTCCTGCATTTGATACTCCCATAGATATACAGTAACATCACCCGTCCTACTTGAACAGCAAAAGTAGTGTTCTCAGAACTGAAGGGCCCCGCTTCCTTACAACAACTGCCTCATTGAAGGGCCCACCTTCCTTACAACAACTGCCTCATTGAAGGGCCCACCTTCCTTACAACAACTGCCTCATTGAAGGGCCCAACTTTCTTACAACTACCTCATTGAAGGGCCCAACTTTCTTACAACTACCTCATTGAAGGGCCCACCTTCCTTACAACAACTGCCTCATTGAAGGGCCCACCTTCCTTGCAACAACTGCCTCATTGAAGGGCCCACCTTCCTTACAACAACTGCCTCATTGAAGGGCCCACCTTCCTTACAACAACTGCCTCATTGAAGGGCCCACCTTCCTTACAACAACTGCCTCATTGAAGGGCCCATCTTCCTTACAACAACTACCTCATTGAAGGGCCCGCCCCCTTACACCAACTGCCTCATTTGCATAACTCATTAAATTTGTTTTTCACCAGTTCTACAAAAGTGACATAAATAACAGAGGTATGATGTTAATCACCGTAATGTGCCCTATAACGCAGTAGTGGTAGTTGAATAAGCTTGGGGAGGTGGTAGACTCCCTTTAATATCATAGGTCCATAACACTAGTAGTCAAAATGGATGTATATAATACATATAAGTTAAAGCCAGGGCATACCTCTCATTGGACTGTAGGATAACACCCAAAATCCAGGATGGTTGGGCGGGTATGGCTTATTTCCCCTGAAAACAAAAGAGAGAAGGTTACATGCAGCTGTCCTATTCTTCTGTACCTCGACATCAGGAAAGTGTTGCAAAAGCCAAATATACATAAGATGATTGGCGAATAAGAAATATACATTTGAAATTGGTGATTAATCTAATGTATATGGTCATCTTAAAGGAAGTCTATCAGCAGCAAATGTGTTATAAACGTAATCCAAGCACTTTATAGAGAAGATTCTACAATTTCCAAATATGCCTGTTTTTTGACTTTGCAGCCCTGTTTTCAAGCAAATCGCTGCTTTATATGTATGCAAATGAAAGAACGTGAATTATCTTATCTTAGTCTCAGCTTTAGATTCCTCTGCAAAGCACTTGAATAAAATGTCGATTTACATGAAATTGGCGCTTTGAAGCAGAATAACGAGACATATTTAGTACTGTGATTATACAAGGATACAATTCTTATACCATTTATGAAGACATACATGACACATACTACAAAATCGGAATTGACACCAAGATCCATGAAGCATCGCCCAGATATGTGGCATAAAACATAACATCTAATATCATTCAACTACTATCTGAGATATCTCACATGATCTGGAGACTCTCCAGCCAACTGTGCAAAGACGGCCATAACTCCATACTACTGTATAGGTCTTAAAAGATAATAAAAGAAAGTTTTCAATTTGAATCCAGAGAGAAATTTACTAGAAATTGCTGACTACTAAAAATTCCAACGAGAGAGCCTCATTATCTAAAACACAGAAAATGTCACACTGGACACGAGGTTGACCTTTTTTACATTAAGCACCGGTATCCTGCAGAGACTCGTACAAAGTGGAAAACATTTCAGCGTGTTTTTGCGTTATGTGATTTACAGTCAGTTCTAAGAGGAAAAAAAAAATCTTTTTTAGTAAAAAATATCCAAGTAAAAAGACTACCAGGCCGGCAATTTTCTCTGCAGAAATAGACTTCAATCTCAGCTTCCTCCCTGATTAGGATAATTCTCTATATGTATTATATTCCGAACTGGGCCGGATAGGTTTTAATGAAGGATAGAAAGGTATCCACCTAATCTGGACTAGAGTTTAATGTATTCATTATTCTCTACTATAATGGGATTCAAAATTGTTTAAGTGAAGTTAAAAGATATTTTTTTATGACAATTTTATTCCTTGAACCCCCACCGATTCCAATAATGGACATGTCGTGGGAGCTGACAATCTCCATTAAAGGGGCTTTATCATTGCCTAAACGGGAAAGACTTACACTGGAACTACCACCAAACTTGAGGAGAGGGGTGTTTCGCTGCTTTAGATGTCAAAGTGGCTCTATCATTGCCAATATGTGTTTTGAGCTACTCATATGCCTGGGTACCCTTTAAAAAGGCTATTCAAGTGCTGCCACCAGTTTTTCCAAAGCCCCCCCACACATGTTTTTCTTAAAAATCGGTAAAACCAATATGCTAATGATACTCATCGAGTAACCTGGGCGTTCCCCAGAGCCAATGAACACCCCCCTGTGTCATAGCTCTTTCATGCCCCTCTGTGTCCTGTGCTGTGTTATGCCCTCCTACACACTTACTGTAACGGGCTCCATCCTCTATCCCAGGGGTGCTCACTCTTTTTCAGCGTGTAAGCTACTTTATTAGCTGACCAAGGCAAAATATCTACTAGGCGGGGCCAGGGCAGGCCTGTGGGCGGGGATGGGGTGGGCCTATGGGCGGGGTCGGGCAGGCAGGGAATGTCGGATCGTGAGAGCAGGAGACAGGGCTTTCAGGGATCTCCGGTGTCTGTTTGTTCACAGCGCAGGCTGAGAGCTATCTCTGGACACTGGCAGGCTGGGGCTGCGGCAGCCCCAGCCTGCCAGTGTCCAGAGATGACTCTCAGTCTGCGCTGTTAACAAACAGACACCAGGGATCCCTGCATCCCACGATCGACCCATACGTCCTTTGCGATCGACCAGTAGATCGCGATCGACGTATTGGGCACCCCTGCTCTATCCAGTCTCGCTCCTGCACTTCAAATTCCATGCATGCGCAATAACACTCCGTTCTGAGTGCTACTGCACATGTCTGAGCACCATTTTCTTGTAGTTACCTATAGAACTTAGCATACACCATGGTGCTTGGTGAGCATCATTAGCATATCGGTTTTACCAATTTTTAAGAAAAACAGGGGGTCTTTGAAAAGACTGGAGGCAGCACCTGAACAGCATTTTTTAAAGGCTAACCAGGCATATGAGTAGCTCAAAACACATTTTGGCAATGATAGAGCCCCTTTAACATCTAAAGCAGCAAACACCCCTCTCTTCAAGTTTGGTGGTAGTTTCGTTGTAGGTCATTCCCATAGATATATTAGAAGACTCTGTATTGAGAAAAACACCTTTTTGTAGTGAAAAAAAGCTAAAAAAAACAAAGGTACGGAAAGAAATGCATCAGAAACGCGTTGCGTTCTCAATGGAGTTCTACCCTTATTAAACCTATAGGGAAAATGCCAATGTTTCTGAGGGTATAATTGACATTCAGCATTGTGTGGGGTTTTTTTGAAAACGCAGTTTTTCCACACGATATTTTTTTCTGTAATGTGTGGATGGCATTAGTCAGAATCTCATTCACTTTGCAGGTATTATATAAAACACAGCATTTTTTTCCTTGGTGGCAAAAACGCTGCAGTTTTCTCAACATGGGGTTTTAGCCGTTAAGGCCCCACGTTGCGGAAAAGCAGCTTTTTGTGTTGCAGATTTTGCTGCTGTTTTTTGAACCAAAGCCAGGAGTGGATTGCACAAAATGGAGAAGTATAAGAGCGTACTTCATTTCTCCCATTCTTTTTGCAACCACTACTAGATTTGGCTTAAATAAAACCTGCAAAATCTGCAACAAAAATGCAGCTTTTCCACAATGTGGGGCTATAAGCAGGTTAGATTCCAGTGTTTTATCTTCATTTACAATAATTGCATTTAAAAAGTGACATGTTCCTGCCTTTGTTTCTGCACATCATCTCAATAAACGTATATGCTATGATCGTAAAGCTAAAGCCCCACATTGCAGAGCTGCAGATTTTGTTGCAGATTTTGCTGCAGTTTTTTTTGCAGGATTTAACAGAAGTGAGAAGTATAAGAACTTCTGATATATTTCCCATTCCTTTTCAAGAATTTTTTCTCTAGCCCTCAACATTCCTGAGAAATAAGTGCACAATTATATTCTCTGGGGTTAGGTGGACTGTCTTGGTGTAAATCAGAGCGAGAGAGGAACCACCCACCTGACAGTAGAGAAGATAAATGTGCTGAAATGGACAGAAATGTTTGCTCAGGAACAGTAGGTAATAAAAAAAAAAAAAAATCAACTGCACCAGAATCAATGGAGCAGCATATATTGAAGCAGGCAAAGTGTCAGAGTTGGTGGAGGCGTTGAATGGTCCTCTTTAAATAGGTGCCCCTCACTTATTTCACACAGTTGGAATTTTTTTCTGTACCCCCTAACATTCCAGAGCAATCAGTGGAGTAAGTTTTGGTATCTAATATGTTAACGTAGCTTTCTATTGTCTCTATTGACCAAGTGGCCCTTCCTGATGGGATTGGCTAGTGCTTTATACAAAAGCCCTAAGGTCTCATTCACATCTGCATTGGTAATCCATTTGGGGGAGTCCGCATGGGGACCCCTCTGAACGGACTACTGAATGTATTTGCAAGAGGTTTGCAGTGAAAGCACACGGAACCCATAGACTATAATGGGGTTCATGTGCTTGTCGTGAGATCTCCGCAGGGAACATGCGGACAGGAAAGTACTTCACAATCTACTTTCCTGTCCGCATGATTTGTGCAGACAGCGCGCAGCAAGCACACGGACCCCATGATAGTCTATGGGGTCCGTGTGCTTTCTCTGCACACCACTTGCATATTTGTTCGGTAGTCCGTTTGGGGGGTCTCCATGCAGATTCCCCAAATGGATTACCAAACGCAGATGTGAACCAAGGGTAAGGCCAGCTTATGCAGGTGTATACCTTACCATATACCGTATGAATCTAATAGTAAATAATGGTTTCAGCCATGGAACACAATACACATGGAGTCTGTATATGGTGCATGGGGGACAGCGCCTATATACAGTGGGGAAAAAAAGTATTTAGTCAGTCACCAATAGTGCAAGTTCCACCACTTAAAAAGATGAGAGGCGTCTGTAATTTACATCATAGGTAGACCTCAACTATGAGAGACAAAATGAGAAAAAAAAATCCAGAAAATCACATTGTCTGATTTTGTAAGAATTTATTTGCAAATTATGGTGGAAAATAAGTATTTGGTCACCTACAAACAATCAAGATTTCTGGCTCTCACAGACCTGTAACTTCTTCTTTAAGAGTCTCCTCTTTCCTCCACTCATTACCTGTAGTAATGGCACCTGTTTAAACTTGTTATCAGTATAAAAAGACACCTGTGCACACCCTCAAACAGTCAAGACTCCAAACTCCACTATGGTGAAGACCAAAGAGCTGTCAAAGGACACCAGAAACAAAATTGTAGCCCTGCACCAGGCTGGGAAGACTGAATCTGCAATAGGCAACCAGCTTGGATTGAAGAAATCAACTGTGGGAGCAATAATTAGAAAATGGAAGACATACAAGACCACTGATAATCTCCCTCGATCTGGGGCTCCACGCAAAATCTCACCCTGTGGGGTCAAAATGATCACAAGAACGGTGAGCAAAAACCCCAGAACCACGCGGGGGGACCTAGTGAATGAACTTCAGAGAGCTGGGACCAATGTTACAAAGCCTACCATCAGTAACACACTACGCCGCCAGGGACTCAGATCCTGCAGTGCCAGACGTGTCCCACTGCTTAAGCCAGTACATGTCCGGGCCCGTCTGAAGTTTGCTAGAGAGCATTTGGATGATCCAGAAGAGTATTGGGAGAATGTCCTATGGTCTGATGAAACCAAACTGGAACTGTTTGGTAGAAACACAACTTTTCGTGTTTGGAGGAAAAAGAATACTGAGTTGCATCCATCAAACACCATACCTACTGTAAAGCATGGGGATGGAAACCTCATGCTTTGGGGCTGTTTCTCTGCAAAGGGGCCAGGACGACTGATCTGGGTACATGAAAGAATGAATGGGGCCATGTATCATGAGATTTTGAGTGCAAACCTCCTTCCATCAGCAAGGGCATTGAAGATGAAACGTGGCTGGGTCTTTCAACATGACAATGATCCAAAGCACACCGCCAGGGCAACGAAGGAGTGGCTTTGTAAGAAGCATTTCATGGTGCTGGAGTGGCCTAGCCAGTCTCCAGATCTCAACCCTATAGAAAACCTTTGGAGGGAGTTGAAAGTCCGTGTTGCCAAGCGACAGCCCCAAAACATCACTGCTCTAGAGGAGATCTGCATGGAGGAATGGGCCAACATACCAACAACAGTGTGTGCCAACCTTGTGAAGACTTACAGAAAACGTTTGACCTCTGTCATTGCCAACAAAGGATATATAACAAAGTATTGAGATGAAATTTTGTTACTGACCAAATACTTATTTTCCACCATAATTTGCAAATACATTCTTACAAAATCAGACAATGTGATTTTCTGGATTTGTTTTCTCATTTTGTCTCTCATAGTTGAGGTCTACCTATGATGTAAATTACAGACGCCTCTCATCTTTTTAAGTGGTGGAACTTGCACTATTGGTGACTGACTAAATACTTTTTTGCCCCACTGTATCTCTGTACTAGTGTATCATATGGGCAAATGATAGCATGCAGGAGACCTAACATGGAACAGCAGGTATTTTATTCCTTCTTCCTTTACAATACAGCTCCATAGTCCTATTACTAAACCTGAACCATTTACTAAGACGCAGTACAGGAAATTTCCTATTGTAATAGTGTAAGTGACACGTGTTAATAAGGTGAACGACTCCATGAAGACGCCTCATCATCTACCTCTCATCTTAACATCCCCACGTTCATATAGGTACATATTAAATCTTACGGCACCAGCTGTTTCCTCTCCGCTAATATTTGTGTGTTTTCATTGCTATTGACAAACTATAAGCTCAAGACGCTTCATGACAAAGATCCTCGGCGTGTATTATTGAATTAATCAGTGCGGTTAGAGGTGTTAAGGGAGAACACCTGTTATTCATTAGTATGGAAATCAGCGGCGAGGACTGTGCCGTATGCTACCAGAAAATACCGCAGCAGCACAGCTACATGTGTTGTGGAAAGGGCTTGTCACATAACTGATATCTATTACCTATCTAATATCTATCTTATCACTCTTGGGCCTCCACTGCTGAGACCCCCACTCATCTCAAGAACTTGGATCTGAAGCCCCCTATTCATTCCCACTGCATGAATGGAGTAGAGAGGAGTTTTAATAGGACTGCAGTCAACCAAGCCCTAATACTCTAACGCTGTACTCGGTCGCCTGTGTCAATCATGTAGGCTTGCAGCAGAATTGTCACCATATAGGCTATGCAATTGTGTATTAAGAGGGAATGGATGCGGCAAATGACTCCCTTTCTAGTGGGATGGGGCACCCAATGATCAGAAGTTTATCATCCAGGAATAAATATTATAGGAAACCCCAGGAGCTGTTTATTACAGAGGCGTTCTAGTTCAATTTTTAGAGATACATAAAATAACAGTGACTATATACTCACCTCTCCGATCCGCTGGGGATCCAGTGGAGAGTCTCAGTTGAGGTTCCCAGTCTTTGTTTCCCTTCTGTGTGCATAGGAGCCAGTCCGTCAATGGTGGGGCAGTGATGATACATTGGAAAAGAATATCAATATTCAACCACCGATTGGCTGTATGGTTCCCATATGAGGTCAAAGGTCAGAACCACCAGGGACCCAAACAGATACTTTCCACTGGATCCCTGGCTGAATGGAGAGTTGAGTATCTAGTGATTATTATTTTAAGCCTCTCCATGGTGTAAAAAAAAGTTAGAACAACTCTTTAAGTTTAAAACGACATTAACTTTATAACAAATGTTGCATAAATCAATATCATATGCAACTATAAGAACTTTGCGATATATCTTATTAGAGAATAATGCTTCTTTCTCCACATCTCTAACACTTTTCCTCCTCCCAACTCCCTGATAAATTAACTTTTCTTCCAAACTATGCGTTGAATTCTGTCATTAAAGGGTGGGCAGAAGGTCACAGAGATGTCAAAAACATCAAATACCTTTATTGTCGTCCTGTATCCCCCACAAATCAATGAGCAATGTTGTCTTGCAGCACTTGGGTCCTAGAATCTGATCAAGGGCAACATCTACATGTTGCTCAGATGTTCTTCCCATGTTTCCTATATGATCTTGTCACAGCTTCGGAGTCTGTATGAGGGTTATGGAATGGATTCCCTTTGATTTTCTGTGTTTTGTCTATGGCAGATATTAAAACTGACAGTCACCATCCACCAGCTAAGGAATAGAGTGGAAAACTGCTAAGATGCAAAAAACAAGTTATACTGTATAATGCCCAGAAATAGTGTAATTCCTCATTGTACTACTGATACATGGAAAGTTTTTTGCAAGGTTTTGTATGTCTTAAGGTACTCTTTCCCCATCACATTGATGTTTGGCTACAAATATTGCACGTGTATAGATAATCCATACTTCATATTGCAGACATGTCTCCAAAGACTAAGACAGTATGCACCTTTAAGAGAATGTCATCTGCATAGAGTAAGAAGGATTTCCAATATTTCCAGGGCCATCAATTACAAAAACATAAAGTATTTTATTTTTCATTTTCTCCTCTCGTGAAATATATCAGAAACAACAGAGAATTTCTGCAAATCATCAAATGATAACAGAGTGAAGGATTTATTGTCACTGCATCCCTTGGCATTGTGAATGGATAATCCCTAAAATAGTTATTGTACAACCTACATGTTATTCTGCCAAACAATCCTCTTTGTCTTAAACCAGGATAGTAAATGGCCGGAAAAGACACAAAGCGACATAGTAAATACATATAGAAGTAAGATTGGTTATGACATTAGTATACAAGTTTATATCATGTAGTATCTGCATAGTAACTGTATCTGGTCCCATAGTAACTGCAATTCAGCACCCTGGATAGCTCCTATAGGGCAACTCTGCAAGACAGATGAGAAGAAAGGAGAAGCAGTTTATTTGCAGCTGGGAAGATATTAGAATAGTACTTATGTCATCACACAATTCAATTGTCAGCTGTGGAGAGTTACAATAACCCCTTTATTTAGCTGAGAAGGGTTACAACTCCCATTTTAAATGCAAAATAAAGCATATTTCAAAATATACTTTGCTAAGTTTTTTTTCTGTTCCTCTATTGCCGTATAGTCTGTGCAACTTATTTATATAGCTGGCTTCCCTGCTGGTTCTGGCATACACTATACTGATAAGCAAAAAAGTAACAATGTTTTGAACTTGTGACATTGATTCCCATGTGACAGGTCACTAGTTCAAATCAAAGATCAGCCATGATCCACAGGATCAACATCATCCAAATCATCAATGGCAGTCTCTCGGCCAAGAAAATTGCCAAAAAGCATCATGTGATTGCCATGACAGTTGGAAAGATACAAAATGAAGTCCATCCATGCATTCAAAAACCAAGAGGTGGACGTTCAGGCAAAATATTGGAGTAAACAAGTTGGTTCATGACAAGTGAACTGGGCGCAGTACTTTTTAATATCTTTATAAATGATCTGGACGATGGAATTATTGGGGAACTCATAAAATTTGCAGATGATACGAAGATAGGAGGAATAGCCAACACTAGAGAGGAGAGAGAGTGTATTCAAAAGGACTTAGACACACTGGAACAATGGGCTGAGGCGAACAAAATGGTATTTAACAGGGACAAATGCAAAGTTCTACATCTGGGTAACAGAAATGTAAAAAACATATATAGTATGGGAGGAATAGAACTAAGTGATAGCATAGGGGAAAAGGACTTGGGCATAATAGTAGATCACAAATTCAACATGAGCCAACAGTGCGGTGCTGCTGCAAAAAAGGCTAATAAAATTCTGGGATGTATTAAGACAAGCATTGAATCTAGATCAAGAGAGGTCATTATTCCGCTGTACTCTTCCCTGGTCAGACCACACCTGGAATACTGTGTACAGTTCTGGGCGCCTCAATTCAAGAAAGACATCGATATATTGGAGCAAGTCCAGAGAAGAGCAACCAAAATGGTGGAAGGTCTGCAAACCATGTCCTATGAGGAGCGGCTAAAAGAACTGGGATTGTTTAGTTTGCAGAAGAGAAGGCTGAGGGGAGATTTAATAGTAGTCTACAAATATCTGAAAGGTAGTCACAGTGCAGAGGGATCTACCCTATTCTCATTAGCACAAGGAAGTACAAGAAGCAATGGGATGAAACTAAAGGGAAAGAGATACAGATTAGACATTAGGAAAAACTTTCTGACAGTGAGGGTAGTGAGAGAGTGGAATAGGCTGCCACGGGAGGTGGTGGGCGCTCCATCAATGGAAATCTTCAAGCGGAATCTGGATAAACATATAGCTGGGATGATTTAGGAAAACCTGCACTCGCAGGGGGTTGGACCCGATGGCCCTTGAGGTCCCTTCCAACTCTACCAAAAAAGTAAAAAGTAAAAGTAAAGTTCTTTCAGCTTTGGTGCGACAAATATGGCAGTGGAGATGGCTCTTATGCTTCGGAATAGTGAGATCACAGACATCTGCACAATATGTGTACAATGGTGGCCAAAAAAAAGGCAAAAAAGCCTCAACTTCAATATGGTCAAAAAAAGCGCCGCCTGAAAAAAAAGGTACGAAAAGTGGACAGTAGAAGTAGTAGTAGGAATTAAGAGTGATAAAAGCCAATAGACTGGGCTCTGAGGGGTACAAATGGGTCTGGAAGAAACAAGGGAAAAGGGGGCTAATGGATTGAGGAATTGAAGGTTTGGTGAGAGAAAGAAGCCTGATGAGATATGGTTGTTTCAAAGCCAAAGGTATTGGATACTTGACCAGGATTGATAGCGGTCGCAATGCTGAGCTATATGTGAGTATTCTATATAATACCATGAGTATGAAAAGGACCACATAGTGTTCCAGTAGGGCAATGACCCAAAGCACATACATTGAGATTAGTGAAGAAATGGTTCAATGACAATAGAGTAGAAGTGCTGACTTGGCCCCAACAGTCCCCAGACCCCAACCCAATTGTGAATAGAGTTGAATTAATACCTGTATTAATACCTAAGTGAGTCGATCAGTATGAAAAGACCTAGGATCAGATTTCAGTCAAGACATGCTTGAATCTGGAAAGATGGATTTACAAAATAATAAAAATTTTAATTTAGATTTTTAAGAGAAAAACAGTAACAATGCAGTCACATGACAAGAAACTGCATAACTAATCATACACTAAATAAAAGTCACAAGTTCAAAACATTGTTACCCTTTTGCTCCTCAGGGCACTCTGCTCCAGGACGCTGTCTGCTATCAGCCCAGGACTAAATAGACCTTTTCATTCTCCCTTCTATCTCTCCCTGCTTTTAGTGTTACCGAAGGGTTTTCAGGAGAAAATCATTACACATGCTGTATAATGAGAGAAGAAAACCCATAGCCGAATTTACAGGAGTCAGTGAGGAGATCACACAGCAAAGCAGCATGTATGGAAAGAAAGGGGCAGGGGCAGAAGAATTAGTGATGATAGCCCATAGAAAACCTTGCTATGAGACCCACCACACCTTGACCAGTCTTAAGAGTTATGGAGATAATGATCATTTTGATGATAGTACAGAGAAAATAAACACAGTGATGTCACAGTACAGAGAAAATAAACACAGTGATGTCAGAGTACAGGGATAATACACACAGTGATGTCACAGTACAGGGATAATACACACAGTGATGTCACAGTACAGGGATAATACACACAGTGATGTCACAGTACAGGGATAATACACACAGTGATGTCACAGTACAGGGATAATACACACAGTGATGTCACAGTACAGGGATAATACACACAGTGATGTCACAGTACAGGGATAATACACACAGTGATGTCACAGTACAGGGATAATACACACAGTGATGTCACAGTACAGGGATAATACACACAGTGATGTCACAGTACAGGGATAATACACACAGTGATGTCACAGTACAGGGATAATACACACAGTGATGTCACAGTACAGGGATAATACACACAGTGATGTCACAGTACAGGGATAATACACACAGTGATGTCACAGTACAGAGATAATACACACAGTGATGTCACAGTACAGGGATAATACACACAGTGATGTCACAGTACAGGGATAATACACACATTGATGTCACAGTACAGGGATAATACACACAGTGATGTCACAGTACAGGGATAATACACACAGTGATGTCACAGTACAGGGATAATACACACAGTGATGTCACAGTACAGGGATAATACAGTGATGTCACAGTAAATGGAGAACTATACAATACAGTCACAGTAACGGGATAATGTCCACTATGATGCCATAGTAGTAAACACAGCAGGTTAAGTTCACAGAAGCTTCTTTTAAGTTCTCTATTCTGATCCCACATTTTATCAGAACAATGGGCTGAAAACTAATGTAATGATGGAAGCAGACACACCACATTATATTGTCATCCATCACTATTACCTGTAATGTAAAGAAACGACATGTATATTTTCTTCTGTCATGTTTCTTTACTTTTCAGACATAAGATAAGATATTAGGTATCTCGTGCCTCAGTCATTAGACGCTGTTCGGTTATATATTACTATAGGTCATCAATGTTCCCGCAGAGACTTTTTATTGTATCTTTTAATTCCGTGTCCTCAATTTTGCAACAAACACATTTACCAAAATACAGAAAGGACAGCTGTTCCAAAATTTACATGACAATTTCCCATCACAATGCAAGTTTCCATGCTGGGATCTTAGTAAACCTCATTTATAAAGTGTATTCCAGCCATGAATAATGATAAATCCATCAGCATGAGCCATATTAGACTTGTGTCTGCAGCTCGCAGATTTTTCTGATGCTCAGTAATCTCTGCTTCCAGAGTTAAATTGTCTGAGAGAATTGTCAGACTCCTATTTTTCATCAGACATGTTGCTCGCACATTTGCTTGTGGTGGACGGACATTTAATGGCCATTTCTGAGCTTGCAGTAAAGCCAGATCTGACAACCCTGATTAACAACCATACATGACAGCGAGAAGCTGAGGGGGTGCAAGTGTAAGGAAAAGCAGGCACACAAAGCAGCTATACGTCTTATAAAACCAAGACAGTTTTTTTTTTTTTTTCTCAATGCTTTATACTTACCTACTAAAATCTAAATCACAATTTTTTTTTACTTTTAATCAACATACGACTCAAAAATGTCAGTTTTTTTCTATGGCGTTTCCACCCCGGCCAACCCGCTGCGTTTATGCCACGTGGGGCTCCTGCCTTATACTGTAAATACTAGGACCTCTACATTTTAATCAGCATAGATGCGATTTGATTAGTCCTCTACAGCAGAAACCAACTCTTGCTACTAGAAGGGGGTCCCGAATATTGTGCCACCAACCCCTTTAATTGCATCTATATGCCCTGCTGGGGCTTATGGACACAATCACAAACACATCGCAAATAAATCTGATTTGGGTTCTCACAAACTCAGCAAAGGGTCAGTAAACAGCAATGGACCTGCTTGCTGATGGTTTCTAGGTAGAATTTTTTTTTTCTTTTAAATGCTGTAGTTCACACTTTTCACAATTTTCATTTTAGTTATTACTTTATCTATTTTGCAGCTTATTTTGTACATGTTGATCAAGGACATCATTGATTTGTTGTCTACAGGAGGACATTTTTTATTTCATCCTTACTTTCTCCTTTACATAAAGGTACATGTCTTTAAATTGTACAACTCACTCATTTCCCAAAATACTCCATGTGCCCGTGCAGAGTTGCTATGACTATAGACAAAGGAAGGTTGGCATACAAGTGACCTTTCAGCTGTGCTTTTACAGAGCTTAAAATGCCAGTTTACGCGTTTTGTTCTCCTTTGTTTCTTTTATTCATTTTCTACAATCATTTTCCCTTGCGCGCTGTAACTCTGGCGTTCTTTGTGTGATTTTTCGCTTTTTTTCACAATGTCATAAAAATGTAATGATTAAATATGTGTCATTTTTATCATCTTATTTATTTATCATCATCCTATTGCTTTGTCTCACTCAATAGACAGCAGTCTACGGCCCTGGAGGGTTCCCATTCGGCTGAGATCGGACTAAAGATATACGGGTATTGAGACACCCATCGCGTGAAAACCGCCTGGAGCTACATGCAGATGTTTTGATGCTGCTCTTTATACTATCCAGACAATTCCCTCCCGATTGATGAATATAACTCAACTATTCTAGGCTCCAAACTAGGCGAAATCCTGTGGCCTATCCCTGTCATCCTCTAGACCAGGCATGTAAAACATGCGGCCCGCGGGCAGCATGCGGCCCTTTACAGGCATATCTGCGGCCCGCACAAAAGTCTCAAACTTTGTCTCTAAGAGACAAAGTTTGAGACTTTTGTGCGGGCCACAGAGGTGCAATGCTCACGTGGCTACTCGCTGCTGTGTACACGTGATGTGACGTGATGACGTCACATCGCGTCTAAATCTTCAGACCGAAGCCGCGCGGGTTGAGCCGCGCGGCTTCCGCCCCCGGCTTCTCCCTCCTATGTCGGCTCATTCATTTGAGCCGACAGCGGAGGGGAAAGCCGCGACCGCGATGGTCGCGGCAGGAGAGAGAGAGAGTGCGGCGGGGGAGCGAGGACTCGGAGTCGTCGGAGAAGGTAAGTTTAATGTGTGTATGTATGCATAGAGGTGGAACGTGAAACAGCGCAGATGAAGGAGGGGACGGCATGACACTGGGGACAGAGATGGGGGGACATGACACTGGGGACAGAGATGGGGGGACATGAATCTGGGGGCAGAGATGGGAGACATGAATCTGGGGACAGAGATGGGGGACATGACACTGGGGACAGAGATGGGGGACATGACACTGGGGACAGAGATGGGGGACATGACACTGGGGACAGAGATGGGGGACATGAATCTGGGGGCAGAGATGGGGAGACATGAATCTGGGGACAGAGATGGGGGACATGACACTGGGGACAGAGATGGGGGACATGACACTGGGGGCAGAGATGGGGGACATGAATCTGGGGGCAGTGATGTGGAGACATGAATCTGGGGCAGAGATGGGGGACATGAATCTGGAGGCAGAGATGGGGGACATGAATCTGGGGACAGAGATGGGGGACATGACACTGGGGGCAGAGATGGGGGACATGACACTGGGGGCAGAGATGTGGAGACATGAATCTGGGGCAGAGATGGGGGACATGAATCTGGAGGCAGAGATGGAGAGGACATGAATCTGGGGCAGAGATGGGGGACATGAATCTGGGGGCAGAGATGGGGGACATGACACTGGGGGCAGAGATGTGGAGACATGAATCTGGGGCAGAGATGGGGGACATGAATCTGGAGGCAGAGATGGAGAGGACATGAATCTGGGGACAGAGATGGGGGACATGACACTGGGGGCAGAGATGTGGAGACATGAATCTGGGGGCAGATGAAGGGTGTATATGTAAATAGATAATTTTCTTTTATGAAACTAACAAAACCTTCTCAGAGAACAAGGCTGACTGGTCACCACTTATAATCTGAAAAAAGATTGAAAAAAAATTATAGCAAATGTTTAGTTTTTAATTGCTGTATTTTTGTTAAATATATTAGTTGCTGTTACATATTACTACTTCATATCTTGTTTTCATGACTGCTGTTAAAATACGTGCGTGACATTAGCTGCTGTGTGTGGCCCTCGCAACAACCTCTTGTTACTCATGTGGCCCTCGGGGTACCCTGAGTTTGATGTGCCTGCTCTAGACGACAAGGTCTATCATACTTACAGTGGCTCACCAACTTAAGTATCTCAAGATACTCCTCCACTATATTAGATATCAAGATCACCCCTCTTATTTCTCTGTTTCACACCGAATTCAGAATCTAGGCTTCCATGCCACAATTGGTATAGAGTCACTCATGATCTCCTTCATATGGAGTCCATCCAGATCCAAAATACAACTGTCCAAACTACAAAGACCTAAGAAAACAGGCTGGTATGTTGCTACCAGAACGCTACTTGTATTATATATTTGATCAGCTTATATAGGCTACATTCACATCTGCGGCAGGTCTAGCGCAGATACGTCAGAAAGTTAAAATAAATGGACACCCATAACTGTCAATGGATTCCATCATGATGTCATTTCTCCGTTCCGGTTTTCGTCATTTCTCCAATACGTCTTTCCGTTTTTATGGTCCTGTGATGTACAGGGCAAATATGAACATAGTGATAACTGGGCTCATGGACAGAAGCAAACCTCCCTCCTGTTCCTGAGATCCATTTGGTGGATTTCTTGGACCTACCCAAATAGTGCAGAGAAATCTAATAAAATCTTGGGTCTATGGTGTCTCTCACCAGTTACCACTCATATCCTCTGTATATGATCTCCTCCGGTGTTCACTGGCAGTGCACAGTATTGTACTTGATCATTGACTACCTTCTTGACCTGTCTTACTTGATCCTTTTCTCCTTAGCACTGCGTTTTGATATACTTTTCAGGACTTAACCCCTGACTTCTTTTGGACTATACCTCCTACAGCACCATTCTAAGGGTGAAAATATAAAAAAAAAAAACTTCAGGCATGATGCTAACCCTATGTAATTGTATATCACTGTACGTGCCACATTGGCTTAGTATGTCATTGTATTCTCTTGAAGATGTCTGAGAAAGTTTCGAAAGGACCAAAACATCCCACTCTGCTGTGGATTGTCTGTAAAATTACTTCACCAAATTGCAACAAATTTGAGTTCTGGAATTATTCATTACTAGATAAGGAACATGGTTATATTATAGTCAATGGATTCCCTCAGGATCCATTGTTGTCCATCATTAGAAGGACTGTCTTTATTGTTTATAGATACATCCTAAGAGGTGGCATAAGTAAGAGCAAAGTGTCTAACATGTCTGGCAAGATCTCTTAAATTGGTAAGGTTTTAAGCTGTTTAAGCTGTCAAGTTGTAACCAATATTAGCAAGAATTCAGCAGGTTCAATTGAAGGATCAACTTGCAAAGCCTATCATAAGAAATGCATAACAGATACTTTATAGAAGTAGGACAATCTTACGATAAGTTTGCATCACCATTTCCACACTTTTGCCTTGTGCCTCTGTTAGATGTCCTGAAGTGCAGAATATCATAATAGTTCAAGATTTTTGGCAAACTGGAAGGATTTAGACCATCTCTTGGAATAGCTAAATGGTTACGTAACTTTTCAACAAACTCGGTAATACCAAAGATCTCATTCCAAAAAAATACCTCTTTCTTATCATATTTCTTTTCTTCTCCCATCTAACCTCTTCATTCACCCTGAAATCTCTCCCAAATATCCCTGGGTAGCTCAAGACAGACTGCGAGCATGGCTGTTAACTATCAGGGTAGCAGACATAGCAGATGTTATGGGGGCTATCAGGGGTGAACCTAGGGTTTGTGCCGCCTGAGGCGGATGTCAGAAAGCCGCCCCCCGAGGAGGGGGCAGAGCGGAGGGGGCAGGGCCTAGCGGAGGGGGTGGGGCCGAGCGGAGCGAGCGTCGTTAGCAGGCAGGGAGAGGTCCTGCTCTCTGCTAAGCATGAGGGGCGGCTGCTGGAGCAGCGCTGCATCCACAGGGCCGCCCCAATCCACCGCTCACTTCCCGTGCCGGGCTGCCGAGACAGTGATGCTAAGCCAGTCCAGGACAGGAGAGGACAGGACAATCATGGACTGAATGAGAGAGAAAGACACAGGCAGAAAAACTACAGCTGCTAGTAAGTTTCTCTCTCACCCCGAGTGCTTTATTCACATCAACACTGTTAAAAACTGTAGTCATACAACTGTAAGAAAATGCAATCAAATAATAGCCAGAAATAGTGTTATTGACTATGTACATTCAAGGCAGCTTATCCTAAAAAGTCATCTGAAGGTCAGATATGCTTCCAGGTAGAGGTCTCCAACTTGTGTTTCTCTATCCCTGTAATATAAGAACTCACAACATACTGGAAGTTGTAGCTTTGCAAGCAATGTAGTACCACCAGTTGGTCACCACTGAGCTAAAGGCATGGAGGTAACTTATAGCAGAATGCTTATCACTTACATGTACAGGTAAGGATTCATCACAGAGGCTCCTGCAGCAGTAGAATCATAAGAAGTAATGAAGCAAGGAAAGAAGTCTATGTTAAAATATAATGGGACAGTGCACACTGGAATGTCTGCTTTAAGTGACATGACACATCTGAGACCTAACCCATTTCTTCTGGAAGACATTTTAATTGCCCTTGCATTTATTACTGACTTCCTGGAGAATTGAGACGGATGCAGAGCATTAAGTGATGTATAACTTCCATTAATTAATAGAGTGCATGTTAATTCAGTCAGAAAGTGAACGGTAAATGAGGGAGAAAACAAATAATGTGCGATTCTGCGGGGAAATCATCCATTTGTGTATTCTCCATCGCATAAAAACTAAGGCTTTAGTCTTTTAATAAAACAAAGCATAACAGGGTATTCCAGCCTTTCATACTGATGACCTAGTCTCGTGGACCCCAGTGCAAGCTTTGACCTGGACCCTCTACCAAATCCCTACAGCTTATTCATGATAGCAGAAGCTATGGATGCTGTAGCGATATCCAGAGACATGAAAAGATATAGCTATAGTACCCTATAGTTCCCAGCTATAGCAGCACAGAATCCGCACGGAAACAGGGAGCTTCTTGTTCTGGAAAACAGCTGATCTGCATGGGTTCTAACACTCAGACCCCTGATTATCTAAAATTGATGGCCTATCTTCACAATAGGACCCTCAGGATAGGTAGTAGGAGATCACCCGGGCCCCTTATGGCTTATTTGTGCGAGCACTGTAACCCATCCACTATTTACATTGCACGACATCCGTTTTATAGTGACTGTTTGATGTAATAATAGCCTGTAATAACATTGCACGTCCGCTATAAAGCAGACGGCATGTGATGTAAATAGTGAAGGGATTTTGGTACTTGTACAAGTGTTGTGGTCCCTTCGAACAGCTCTTTAATAACAGGTAACTGGAATAACCATTTAGACTGGATTAACACAGGGTTTTTTGGTCCGGAAACTGAGGCAGAGAACGCCTTAGTTTCCAGACCAAAAAATGGGTAGCTGCAACTCGATGCTGGTGCAATGCACTAGCACCCAGTCGCGCACTCCGCTCTGGATTAGGCCCATTGAATGAGCATGTCACTTCTTTTTTCCGGGCACCAGAACGACCGGCTCCCATTGATTTCAATGGGAGCTGTCTTTTTGGTCAGGATTTTGAGGCGAATTCGGCCTTACTATTGCGCCAGTTGAGCAGGGCACACAGTCATGTCACCTCGTAGCACTGTCCAAGTTAGAAAGAAATTAAAATGACCATTGTAATGGGAAATGACCTGATAAGACATGGATATCGCATTGTGCTGTTCAGGCCTTCGATATGAACTAGGCCTTACAGACAATACCAGTTATTGTCCTTACTTCACCTGTCTTGTGTGCAAAGAGTACTGACTCCCTATGGCGACATGTCCTATACGCTGACAATTACAGGCATTCAGACCAAAAGTGTCAGTGTCTCACATCTCAGCAAGTTAAATGAATAACTTATGATAAACGCGAAGGCCGGAGCGTCGTCTTCAGGAACATTGCTTCTGCCATCACAAAGACTTCTCGATGCTATTTAGATGGATGTTCATCCCGATGCGTTGTATGGTCGCTTGTCAAGAAGTTTAAACAGGCAGCGAAGTAAAGATGGCATTTAATAGGATCCATCTATAACTCACATATTGTTGTAGTCTTACTTGGCGCTGACAGCTTTTGGAAATGTTTTTTTCTTAATCCCTGACAGACAGCATTGCACCAAACCCCTGTCTCCACTGACTTATTCTGCCTCTCTGTTTACAGCTCGGAACGCATTCAAGACCTGATTAGTTTCTATTGATTCTGTCATAAAAAAAATAAAGTCAATGGTTTTTTCTTTGTACTCGTCTTCATACCGACCGTATAAATCCCATTGTCGCATTCAAAGTATAATTATCTGTCTTTCAATAGAGCAGATAAAGTTTGGTAATACCTTTAACTTATAGCATTCCCAAAGTTTCAAGAATGTTCAATGTCTTCTAAAAACTATTTTGCACAAAGAACTTTGATTTAGAACGTCTGAAAGAGAAAAAAATGCAGAATATTCTTCTTCTGTAATCGGGTCTCAAGGAGCAGAATTGATATTTTATCTACTGTGGTCCTTCTATCCCCAGGGTACCACCAAGGACCAACAGTGCAGAAAGGGGTTAAAGGAGTATGGCCACTCCTTTCCAATGGGATACATGGAGTCTCCATGACTAGAAATTAGTAGGGCTCCCAGTGGTCGAACCCCAAAAGAACTGCAGTCATAGGCGAGTATCACCTATTTACTGGATCGGTGGTTATTATTAGGTCCGTTGGGGTTCGACTACTGGGAGCCCTACTAATGTCTAGTCATGGAGACTCCATGTATCCCATTGGATTGGAGTGGCAGTCATGACTGTTGTACTGTGCTGGGCTAACTACGTCATTTCCCAATCACTGTTCCAATCGATGGTTGACATGGTATACCCCATTCTGTCATTACCATAGGAGAAGAAACTAAGAAATTACAGCGAGGAGAATCAAAAGAGTAAAGGTAGGACTACAATAGCTTTTTTAATAATAATAATACATTTTATTTATATAGCGCCAACATATTCCGCAGCGCTGTACAATGTACAATGGAAATGTATGGAGGTGCAGCATTATGGAGAGCCTTGTGGATGAGAGTAATAACTTTATATTTTTTTAAAGGCTATTCCAACATGCCTTCACTTAAAAAACTACTTTTTCCAATGATAGATTCCCTTCAATGGCTTAAAATGGATAGAAAGTTATCCATGACCTTGATTCCTTAAAGGGAAACTTTCAGATTGTGTCACAGTAATAGTAATATTACCCTGACTCATGGCAGTCCAACAGTTGCTTATAACCTGGGTGATCTGATCAGACCTTCACCTAGCAAGCTATAATAGCCATAAAAGATTAAGATGAGGATATCCCTTTAAGTACAGAGCAGTGATCAATTGGTTAAGCCATCTCTCAGATTTATAGTCCGTGTATTTTTATAATATATTTTTTGTATAAATTTTCCCCCCCTAGATCTGAAATTTGTGTGTTGTCAGCATACGACTTCTGTGTACAGACTGATATCATCACTGGCTGGCTATTCTCCATGAAAAATGATGATATGTAGAATATAAGTGAATGGACAAGACTGCTTGGGAAGGTTAAAGTGATTCATGACCTTGTGACCTTGACGTCTTCTTAAAAGAGAACCACAAGCTATATATATTATGTTTCAATGCAACAACATGGAATAATCCATATCTAAAAAAAGTGTAAAAATTCCCATTTCAACATCAAAACCACATAATCACACGTCATCTAGCGGCACATCATCCAGCCATTGTGATTCTGCTAAATTATAAAGAGTGGGTATGTGAAGATTCTCATTATGCTAATCCAGATTCCTTCAGGAAAATTCAAGATAAAACCAGGAATTGGCAAAATGTATTTGTGGCCAAAAATCAGACTCCGTCCTCACATCTGAACCTCGCTGCATGTTAGTTCCGTGGTAAAAAAAAACCCCTTTGTTCCTAATCTTTTGAGCTCCTACTTATTACATATGCAAACCACGTTCTCCTATAATTTGCCCAGTTTGCAAAGACAAACAGAGAACTTGAGATTATTAGCAAAAAAAAAAAAAAAAAGATATGGTCTAGGAAAAATAATTAAAACATTTGTCAGTTCATTGCGTCCTTCCAACATATGGAAATACCGCCATGATCTTATCACCCAAATAACATGTTCTGCTGCAGTAATGACACGTGTCCTGATATATTATTCAATGATGAAAGGAGTTATAGGAAATTATTACATTTAACTGGATTCTACCAATTTAATTTGAGAAGGAAAGATAAACATAACTATTACTAATATGTCCAGATGGGAGCAGCTGACAATTGGTGAGGAATTGTGTAGGGGGGCCAAGCAGAGCTTTTGCACCAGGACCCCTGACTAGAGATGAGCGAGTAGTACTCGATCGAGTAGGTATTCAATCAAATACTACGGTATTCGAAATACTCGTACTCGATCGAGTACCACTCTCTGTTTGAATGTAAAAGTTCGATGCAGAACCAGCATTGATTGGCCGAATGCTATACAGTCGGCCAATAAATGCTGGTTCTTCTCCTACCTTTAGAAGTCTTCTCCGTGCAGCTTCCCCGCGGCGTCTTCCGGCTCTTCATTCACTCTGCCAGGCATCAGGCCTGGGCAGAGCCGACTGCGCATGTCCGCTTGTAGAAGACTTCTCGGAGGATCCAGCCCGACCCTCACTCGTGGACTTGGTAAGTATAATTTGATCGAACGTTGCCTACCCCTGAAACAAGCATTTTCCCCCATAGACTATAATAGGGTTCGATATTCGATTCGAGTAGTCGAATATTGAGGGGCTACTCGAAACAAATATTGAACCTCGAACATTTTACTGTTCGCTCATCTCTACCCCTCTCTAAACGGTGGAATAAGATAGCGGTAACTTTTTTTCAACATTACTGTTACATTTTTGCTGTCTCTACAAGTAATCTGACGTAGTAGCACCCCTACCCAGAAAGTTTGTACACCCATGTCATAGGATATACAGTCCTATGAAAAAGTTTGGGCACCCCTATTAATCTTAATCATTTTTAGTTCTAAATATTTTGGTATTTGCAACAGCCATTTCAGTTTGATATATCTAATAACTGATGGACACAGTAATATTTCAGGATTGAAATGAGGTTTATTGTACTAACAGAAATCAAAATGCGCAATATGCATTAAACCAAAATTTGACCGGTGCAAAAGTATGGGCACCTCAACAGCAAAGTGACATTAATATTTAGTAGATCCTCCTTTTGCAAAGATAACAGCCTCTAGTCGCTTCCTGTAGCTTTTAATCAGTTCCTGGATCCTGGATAAAGGTATTTTGGACAAACAATTCAAGTTCAGTTAAGTTAGATGGTCGCCGAGCATGGACAGCCCGCTTCAAATCATCCCACAGATGTTCAATGATATTCAGGTCTGGGGACTGGGATGGCCATTCCAGAACATTGTAATTGTTCCTCTGCATGAATGCCTGAGGATTTGGAGCGGTGTTTTGGATCATTGTCTTGCTGAAATATCCATCCCCGGCGTAACTTCAACTTCGTCACTGATTCTTGAACATTATTCTCAAGAATCTGCTGATACTGAGTGGAATCCATGCGACCCTCAACTTTAACAAGATTCCCGATGCCGGCATTGGCCACACAGCCCCAAAGCATGATGGAACCTCCACCAAATTTTACAGTGGGTAGCATGTGTTTTTCTTGGAATGCTGTTTCTTTTTGGACGCCATGCATAACGCCTTTTTTTATAACCAAACAACTCAATTTTTGTTTCCAAAATGAAGCTGCCTTGTCCAAATGTGCTTTTTCATACCTCAGGCAACTCTATTTATGGTGTACGTGCAGAAACGGCTTCTTTCTCATCACTCTCCCATACAGCTTCTATTTGTGCAAAGTGCGCTGTATAGTTGACCGATGCACAGTGACACCATCTGCAGCAAGATGATGCTGCAGCTCTTTAGAGGTGGTCTGTGGATTGTCCTTGACTGTTCTCACCATTCTTCTTCTCTGCCTTTCTGATATTTTTCTTGGCCTGCCACTTCTGGGCTTAACAAGAACTGTCCCTGTGGTCTTCCATTTCCTTACTATGTTCCTCACAGTGGAAACTGACAGGTTAAATCTCTGAGACAGCTTTTTGTATCCTTCCGCTGAACAACTATGTTGAACAATCTTTGTTTTCAGATCATTTGAGAGTTGTTTTGAGTAGCCCATGATGCCACTCTTCAGAGGAGATTCAAATAGGACAACAACTTGCAATTGGCCACCTTAAATACCTTTTCTCATGATTGGATACACCTGGCTATGAAGTTCAAAGCTCACTGAGGTTACAAAACCAATTTTGTGCTTCAGTAAGTCAGTAAAAAGTAGTTAGGAGTATTCAAATCAATAAAATGATAAGGGTGCCCATACTTTTGCACCGGTCAAATTTTGGTTTAATGCATATTGCGCATTTTCTGTTAGTACAATAAACCTAATTTCAATCCTGAAATATTACTGTGTCCATCAGTTATTAGATATATCAAACTGAAATGGCTGTTGCAAACACCAAAATATTTAGAACTAAAAATGATTAAGATTAATAGGGGTGCCCAAACTTTTTCATAGGACTGTATCGCATAGCAGCAAACAATTTAGAACAAGGGGCCAAACTGCCTTGTTAAGAGAAAGAAACTCAATTTTCTGTCTGCGGATCAAGTTTTGTTGATATTTTGAGCTTTTTTTTACTCTTTTACTTTTTTGACTGGGAGACCAAGATTAACAACCTCCATTTGTTAGAATTCGAGTGGGTTATTTGTCATTACAAGTCTCCACTTCTAAACGGGTACAATGACAAAGCACCATATTTATCAAAGAGCAAATCATTTATAGACACTAGTAAACCAAGACGGAATTGTAAAATGTGCTGCAGCGGCGGCAGACTGTGCCAGGCTCTAACCTGGAGGTTATGTTATAATATTATATATGTCTGCATTCTAATAATCCTTAATGTGGACTTGTGACATTCTCATGTAATAAAGAACAGGTTCAGGAGGAGATGAAGCTACTTAGCAGAATGGTTATTTGCCCAGCAGCGCAAAAATGTCACCATTAGGGGAAAGGGGTGCAAAATAATATTCTAGTTGTACCCGATTATGACTAGTCTGACTACATGTCTGAAGGCTCTACAGTACCCGAATCCCTTACCCAACCCATCTTATCAATCCCAGCTATTCTGACTTACACTCAATGGTGGGGTACTGCGTTAAAGGGATCTCCCAGGCAAATGATGACCTATCCTGACACCCCTTCCCCTGATCAGTTGCTCTCTCCAAGCACTAAGCAGAGAACAGAGCTGGAAGCAGATAACAATCTGTTGCACCTATGATTGTCACTCAACCAATCCTCTAACATATATATGATGACCAGTTGGGTGCCCCGACAGTCAGCCCATCTGTGGATGCACCGAAGGACCCAGGTCAGCTGTACAGTATAGAGTAGGAGGCTATATTCCTCCTGTAATACTAGGGCTAATGTACCAGCTCTCCTTACAAGGATAATCAGTAAAAGAAGAAAAAAAATACCCCCAATGGTCTATTATGACCTCATGGGGGGAGGCACAATGTGTAAAAAAAAATAATAAAAAAAAAGTTATAATATAAAAAACTACCATACCCCTGACACAGGTTCCAGCCCCACTTCTGGTGACACAACCATATTTCACCTTCATAAAAATCATCGTGACTGTCATTAAAAAAATATGAAAAATGTGATTTTTTTATTATTATTAGCCAAAAGAAAAAAAATTATAAACCTCAAACTGCATGTACAAAACTTATAAATGTGTTCGGCCCTGAACCAAGAAAAATAGCCAGGTAATGAAGTGGTTAAATAATTTTGTAGTATATTCTTATGTAGTAGAGGTAAATGTATCGATAACCATAATTCTATCATATTATACTTATTATTATGAACAGTTCATGGATAACACTTGCTCGTGCAACATTGCATGAATGTACTGATAGTATAACATGTCCTGCACCTACTATATACACAGTCTTCTTATGTGGCAGAAAGGCCTTTGGGCCCCTTCAGACACCAGGACCTGAGTGCAATTGCTGCCTCTGAACCCCCTATAGCAAAAATTGCATTGAAGAACAAACTCAGCTCTGCTATATCTTTATATGACCAGCCATGTACTATAAAGTGTGAGAAGGTGACAGGCAAGTTGCTAGAGTACAGATATATCAGCCCCAGGTTTCTGACATATGCGTGGTCCAGGGTGAATCTCGAGTAGACCTCAGCCCTAGGTATAGATCCTGGTCTCATTACTGACCCATAAAAGGTTGCAGAGCTTGCAGTTCATGGAAGTTCTATGAGGTGAAAGGAGGTGTATGGCTCTGTCCTGTAACCAGTGGTGTAACTACCGCCATAGCAGGAGAGGCAGCTGCCACAGGGCCCGGGACATTAGGGGCCCGGTGACAGCCGCTATCGCTGCTATCATTATACTCTGGGGTCTTTTCGGACCCTCAAGTATAATGATTGGCGGACCGGGAGAGGTAAAAAACAGAAAAAACACTGTTACTTACCTCTCCACGATCCTGCCAGGCCTCCTTCCTGACGTCTCTGACGTCACATGAACCCGGCCTGCGTCCGACATCATTGAAGAAGGACGGCAGCGGAGAAGGCAGCGTAGGAGCTGGGGGACAGGTAAGTAACAGTAGTTTTTTATGTTTTTATTCCCCCGGGTCTCCGATTATTATACTCTGGGGTCTGAAAAGACCCTATAGTATAATAAGTGTTTATGGGTGTCCACAGTGGGACATAATACTGTGTGCAGGGGCCACTATGGGGTATAATACTGTGTGCAGGGGCCACTAATGGACATAATACTGTGTGCAGGGGCCACTATGGGGGATAATTCTGTGTGCAGGGGCCACTATGGGGGATAATACTGTGTGAAGGGGCTACTATGGGGCATAATAGAACACGCAGGAATGCATAGAAGTGGGTCGGTCAAGGTCTTTGGCGTTGGTCGAGGTCAGGGGGGGGGGCCATGTCAAAAGTTCGCCATGGGGCCCCGCCATTCCTAGTTACGCCACTGCCTGTAACCCTAAGTCCGGTGAGACTATATTGCTCCTGTTTTGTTTAGTAAGCCACACGCATAGTTAGGTTATCAGTTCTGTTTAGTTGGTTGCTCAGACGAGCAGGCTTTTATTTAGTTTTTACCTGAAGTTAAGGCTGTATTTTATTTTGCTCATTTTGTACCTGAAGTCAAGGTTTATTTATTTTCCTGTTTTATTCTAAATAAACCTGTTTGCTGCACATTTTGTGTCCCCGTTTTGACTATTTGGGTCCGCACCGCTGCTTCTACCAAGCTAACTGCCCCACAAAAGTAACAGCAGAAAAGCACAGAGGAAATGCAATCTATTTGGGTTTAGTTGCAAAAGGCTTAGAAAATAAATAAAATCGCTATATATTATCAGGATAGCGGCATACAAATAAAAATGGAGCTCGGTGCTCGTTGCGACCATTTCCTTTCCAGCGTCTCGTCTGCTTAATGAGAGGCGCAGGAATTCCATATCTACACAATAACCTTGACCAGAAAGAAAACATAATGCTTGTTGCTACATTTTCTGTCTACACCATAATGATATAAGCAATATTTCTGTCTAAAAGCATTCCAGCCGAAAAGTACTAAGTAAGCAGCAGTCTGTTCTCCTGTGATCCCTGTCTCCACAATCATCTCCATCTGCCAGAGCAGCACAAACTCCATCTCGCGCCTCTATAGCGGCGTTCATTGCACATCGCAGTGCTGGGGGCTGATCTATCTCACGTCAGGACAACACAAAGGGGCTGAAAATTATCACTTAGCACAATGCCCGCGCTTCCATTTCTATCGCGGAAGCTTCAATGCTATCTAATAACTGATGTAATATTTTTCTGCAGCTTCAGCACTGAAACGCATAGGGAATCGATGAAGAGAAATTAGTTGCAAGCCAGACTGGCAATAAGGCACTCATTCAGTATGATTCATTGGGCCGACACGTGAGAATTGCTGATGGTAATCTCTCCTTATCTTCCATTCCTCTGCATGCAAAGTTTTCGGTATTACCATTATACATAAGCAGAGCGAGAAGTTATAGGTTCTAATTCATCTGACAAAAACTGATCAAAGTTTTTGGTTTATCTAATCTATTACAGAAGCACAAAATTTTCTACTTTCTGGCCCACTAGAAAAGTACAGTCCTATGAAAAAGTTTGGGCACCCCTATTAATCTTAATCATTTTTAGTTCTAAATATTTTGGTGTTTGCAGCAGCCATTTCAGTTTGATATATCTAATAACTGATGGACACAGTAATATTTTAGGATTGAAATGAGGTTTATTGTACTAACAGAAAATGTACAATATGCATTAAACCAAAATTTGACCGATGCAAAAGTATGGGCACCTCAACAGAAAAGTGACAGTAATATTTAGTAGATCCTCCTTTTGCAAAGTTAACAGCCTCTAGTCACTTCCTGCAGCTTTTAATCAGTTCCTGGATCCTGGATGAAAGGATTTTGGACCATTCCTCTTTACAAAACAATTCAAGTTCAGTTAAGTTTGATGGTCGCCGAGCATGGACAGCCAGCTTCAAATCATCCCACACATGTTCAATGATATTCAGTTCTGGGGACTGGGATGGCCATTCCAGAACATTGTAATTGTTCCTCTGCATGAATGCCTGAGTCGATTTGGAGCGATGTTTTGGATCATTGTCTTGCTGAAATATCCATCCCCGGCGTAACTTCAGCTTCGTCACTGATTCTTGAACATTATTCTCAAGAATCTGCTGATACTGATTGGAATCCATGCGACCCTCAACTTTAACAAGATTCCCGGTGCCGGCATTGTCCACACAGCCCCAAAGCATGATGGAACCTCCACCAAATTTTACAGTGGGTAGCAAGTGTTTTTCTTGGAATGCTGTTTTTTTGGACGCCATGCATAACGCCTTTTTGTATGAACAAACAACTCAATCTTTGTTTCATCAGTCCGCAGGACCTTCTTCCAAAATGAAGCTGGCTTGTCCAAATGTGCTTTTTCATACCTCAGGCGACTCTGTTTGTGGCGTGCTTGCAGAAACGGCTTCTTTCTCATCACTCTCCCATACAGCTTCTCCTTGTGCAAAGTGCGCTGTATTGCTGACTGATGCACAGTGACACCATCTGCAGCAAGATGATGCTGCAGCTCTTTGGAGGTGGTCTGTGGATTGTCCTTGACTGTTCTCACCATTCTTCTTCTCTGCCTTTCTGATATTTTTCTTGGCCTGCCACTTCTGGGCTTAACAAGAACTGTCCCTGTGGTCTTCCATTTCCTTACTATGTTCCTCACAGTGGAAACTGACAGGTTAAATCTCTGAGACAACGTTTTGTATCCTTCCCCTGAACAACTATGTTGAACAATCTTTGTTTTCATATCATTTGAGAGCGGGCTGTCCATGCTCGGCGACCATCAAACTTAACTGAACTTGAATTGTTTTGTAAAGAGGAATGGTCCAAAATACCTTCATCCAGGATCCAGGAACTGATTAAAAGCTACAGGAAGCGACTAGAGGCTGTTATCTTTGCAAAAGGAGGATCTACTAAATATTAATGTCACTTTTCTGTTGAGGTGCCCATACTTTTGCACCGGTCAAATTTTGGTTTAATGCATATTGTACATTTTCTGTTAGTACAATAAACCTCATTTCAATCCTGAAATATTACTGTGTCCATCAGTTATTAGATATATCAAACTGAAATGGCTGCTGCAAACACCAAAATATTTAGAACTAAAAATGATTAAGATTAATAGGGGTGCCCAAACTTTTTCATAGGACTGTACATGATGTAAGTTGTAGTGAAGGTATTTGTGAGTTATCTACACCCTGCTGGTCCTCAGCTGTGTCATGTGACCTACACTGATTTTCCAGCTGATGTTGACTTATGTATCCACTAGGCCCATTCATTTGGGCCTAATCCGGACCGGAGAGCTGCGACGGGACGCCGTGCACTGCAATGGAATATGACACACGGAATCCCCGTATGAACTAGGCCTTATTTGGCTAGTGAGCAGCAGTATAATGTCAGTCAGTGCAACAAGATGTAGTAGGATTGTTCCTATTACCCAGGCTGCGAACACCCCAAATGAACCCTGTTCTGCTTCAATCCTGCTTGAATCCAGTAGTCAAGTCTTTTCTACCACTTTCCCAAGCACCTGTTGATGTCTCTCCCTGCACTATGTACACTGGAAAATGCCTGAATCCAAGATGGCAGAGGGTATTTATAGGGAAACGACATCACACGGCTGGCTGCTGATTGGCTGCATACATGGCATTGTGGATGAGGAACGCCCCAGTACTAGTCTATGGAACGCCCCCTCTGACAATACAGCGCTATGGACGCTACTGTCAGGAGGGGCCTTCCTCACAGACTGTCATAAACGCCCTTCTGACAGTGAAGAGCTACGGTAATGGCACCGATAGCTCTTCATGAGGGGCACATAATGGGAAAGCTGATATATAAAGCTGCAGGTGCCCATGGACATGAAAGGACCTCTTTAAAAAAAATAAAATTTTAGCCTTGCCAAACCCTTTAAGTGTTAACCACTAAAGCACCAGAGATTTCCAAAGATGTTAAATAATTATTACCTATAAGCCCCTTGTATGATGTATATGAATATTAATCTGTTCTTCACCATAGACCATCAGATATTTGAGTGAAATCCTATTGCTAACCCTAAAGCACATCAATGAAATGTATACAATTAATGTAAATTGGCCAAATCGGTATAATCTGGAGTATCTTATTGGCCACCGTGCATGAAATCCTGTGCTACGCTACGTCCCTGTTCCTATATACTGTATACATTTATGTGTTTTTTAGAATGTTCTGTTTCCTGTCCGATAGTAACAAGCGAGTTCCTCTGGAGAATGAAGAATCATCAGGGTGACATCTTCTTCTACAAACCTTTTACAGATCTAAAGAACTTTGCTCCCTTGTTCGGCAAGGTTATGACATCTGAGTTATTGATCCTCGGTCTCTGTGATTTTTCCATCTTGTCGGTTTAGTGTCTTACAAGTAAAATGTGCATCTCCAAATTATGTCCTGTAGAGTGACAAGAAGATGAAGACTGCAGAAAGTATAAAGCACAGAGAATGGCGATCACGATACCACCAACTTTACTCACATGTTCGGGATACAGTAAATCATATACATTACAGAATGATCTATTATTTCATATTCAACAACATTTTGTCTTTAACCCTTTAAGGACGCGTGGTAGTTTGTACATTTAGGGGGAGTTCACACGGTGTAAAGTGGTGCGCAATCTGGCACGTATACGCGTGTCAGCAGTTTGCGCGCTCAAAAAGATCCCATTGATTTCAATGGGAGTTACGATCGTATATGGTGCGTAATTTTGCGCCCGTAATTTTGCGGCTGCTCCCATTGAAATCAATGGGATCTTTTTGAGCGCACAAACTGCTGAGACACGTATACGTGCCAGATTGCGCACCACTTTATACCGTGTGAACTCCCCCTTAAGCTCGGAAACTGTGTCATATTTTTCTTCCCCGCCTTCCAAAATTCATATTTTTTTATTTTTCTGTTGACATAACTATTTGAGGGTTTATTCTTTGCATGACGAGTTGTACTTTAATTTGACACCTTTTTGGGGTACATCTAATGTTTTGATTAGTTTTGATGAAAGTGTTTTGGAGTCCCTGTGAAAACTCCCCCCCACTAATCTATCATCATTTTTTTGCATAGTTTTTACAGTATTTACTCCGCATTAAAAATGAAATGGCAACTTATTTACATTTTATCGCTTTTACAATTAAAACGTCACTTTTTGAAAATGAAAAAGTTTCCTGGGGTCACTGTATTCTGATACCTATAACTTTTTTACTATTTTGTTGATGGAGATATGTCAGGGTTTTTTATTTGAGGGGAGAGTTGTACTTTTAATTGGTACTAATATTTGGTATGTACGACTTTTTGATCACTTTTATTGCTATTTTTTTGGGAAAGCGAGGCGACCAAAATACGTTATTTTGCGCATTTCAGTATATATATATATATATATATATATATATATATATATATAGTCAGGGTCTGGGGTTGCTAGGTGGGGTGGCATAGACACACAAGTCCAGTTTCTTTAGTCCGAAACAAAGGTAGAGTTTATTTTCACTTAAAAATATAGTGCAGCAACAAAAGGAAACAATACAAAAATAAATACCTGCCCGGCTAGGCTCTAACTAAACATAGAATAGGTTACCTCACCTAGAATAACAGAAATCAAAAGCCAGTTGAGTCATTCAGGACACAGCTCCAAAAATATGACCCCTCTCTGTCAGCTCTCCAGCCAAGCTCTGCCCCCAGTCTGTTGCTGGAGATGACTTCTTAAGCCTCCCTTGATGAGCAGACTCTCTGCAGCTGAGTCGCTGCTGGAACATCCCCAATGTGTGGTCTGGAGGGGGGTGGAATGACAGGTCCCACTACCAACCTACCTGCCATTCCTAAAAATCCAGCCCAGTAACCAGAACTCTGAAATAACCCTCAGCAGACAATAGACAGACAATGCTGAGAAACGTTCTTTCTGGGGTTTTATCATCTCGCCAACCTGAGTAGTCTGGGTGAGATGTGCACCCCCTCCATTACCTGACCAGCCATCGGCTTACAATATATATATATATATATATATATATATATATATATATATATATACAGTATATATATATCTGATAAATAATCCTACTTTTGAATACTGGGGGCTTATACGCACATGGAGATACCTAACATGTCTATTTTTTGTGTTTAAGTTTTGTGTTTTTAAAATGTAAAGGTGGGCTTTATAAGCTTTTTATTTGCTTAATTTTTTATTTTAAAAACTTTTTACTGTTCTATGAGGGGACTTGAACCTGCAATCTCACAATTGCTCATTGGTTCCCTGTGGTCCGTGGCAACCCTTTACCTCATTGTGGAGAATCCAAGAGGCGGCTGGAGGGGGTGATCTTGCTATTGTCAGAGTATCTTTGGACTACAGGCCTCATCTGTATAATGCCAAGTGCTGTAAGTAATGGGGGACAATCCCATTAACATTAATTCACCAGAATTGCAGAGGATACTTCAGTGGACCCAATAATGTACCTCTTTTTCTAAGACCGCGAACAGTATACAAAATAAGTTTTTACCTCACCCTGAATTTAGGATTACAATTTCTCATGAAACCAATTCAACACAATATAATAACATGCTAAAGAAACCCTTGGCAGGCTGCAATTCACAACACAACTATTAGGTGACCACACATAGACACATACAATGTAGACATCATATGACAGAATATCACAAAATCATATTGTTTTGAAAAGCCAATCGTCTCATGATGATACACATATCTGGACATGTCGCACCAAGAGGAGAAGTAACTAAGGACATTTATACTTGTAGTGGGCCACAGAATTACTCAGTCCAGAAGAAGTACAGTCTCCCCGATTTATTAAAGCTACAGAGAATATGTAATTTCAAGATTCACATATAAAAAAATTTAAAGAAAAATTCTAGTTTTAAAAAAGTACCAATTAGGCAACCATCTTTCATCCTATGGTTGCCAGAATATTACAGTATTCACTTCATAGATGAACCTCTTTGTTAGCATTTTTTTTCAAAGGCCAATTTAAGAACACTTTTCCTGACAGCGCTGAGAACTTAATGTCGACCAAGACAATTTCATGGTGAAAAATTAACCTGATTATATTATATATATATAAGTGCATGGAACATCTGCAGAAATTTCCAACATTTGAATCGCGGTGATTGGAATAATTTGTTATCCCTGTCACGGTGATAAATATTAATTTGCATTCTGAATATTTTGTTGTGTATCTGTAATGAAGGCAGCAGTGTTAGCATGGTGGGGATGACAGCCTATCCTAATTATGATCAGTGCTTTCAAAAGCCGCGACAGCTCATTGCAGGCGCCGCAATTCTTTCATGCTGCAGTTTAAAGGTAGTTCGGATCTTAATTAATAAGGAATTTTGTAGCTCATGTAGCATTTAGAGAGGAACTTGTGTGCTAAGTGCATAAAGATCTGTTATAAGCCAAGAATAGAGTGCGAGTGCCGGAGATTAATAGCATGAAGAATGCGTCCTGCATCCATACAACATTGGTAGCAAGAACAGGATGGCAGCACTAAGGGAACATCTTGTCCATTGAGGTCCCTCAAAATGCTTCCAAGTAAAAATATACTCCCAGAAAAATATTATCCTTCCCAAATACTGTAGATCTGACAGTAATTTGCTTACCGGGGCTTTATTGCTCATTCATCAGGTCCCTTCTGCTCTTCCACAGATCAATGTGTCTGGCAGTCTCATCTCAAAGATATATAACACTGTAGAAAAGTTTTAGGCAGATGTTAAAAAATATGCTGCAGGGTAAGAATTATTTCAGAGATGGAAGGGTTAATAGTTTATTTTTGTGTATTTGGTGTGACCTTTGCCCTTTGCCTTCCATCACTTCTTCTCGGCACTTGCAGACAGTTTTTGGCAGAACTCGGCAGGGAGGTTGTTCCCGCTATCACAGATCTTCTGTGGATGTAGGCTTGCTCCAATCCTTCTGGCTCTTCATGTAAACCCAGACAGACTGCATGATGTTGAGATCAGGGCTCTGCAGAATTCATATCATCATTTCCAGGACCCCTCCTCCAAAGGGCAAAGGTCACACCAAATAATGATGGGTTTAAGATTTCTTTTTTCTTCATACACTTTATTTTGTTAATTTTCAACTTGTTAACCCTTTTATTTTTGAAAGCATTGTGACTGCAGCATTTGTTTTTCACACCTAAAAATATTGCACAATAGTGTAGAACCGTCTTCAAGTCTGGCCGTTATTCACTCACTATGAGATGATGAATGTGAATCTCATAGGAACGTAGACAGAAACTAAGGCCTCGTTCACATCTGCATTGGTATTCCGTTCGGGGGAGTCCGCGCTGTGAAGTAAAAGCACATGGACCCCATAGACTATAATGGAGTCCGTGTGCTTGCCGCAAGATCTCCGCAGGAAACATGCGGAAAGTAGTTCACAATCTGCTTTCTTTTTTTTTCTTTTTTTTTATGTAGATTGTGAGCCCCACATAGAGCTCACAATGTACATTTTTTCCCTATCAATATGTCTTTGGCATATGGGATGGAAATCCATGCAAACACGGGGAGAACATACAAACTCCTTGCAGATGGTTTTCTGCCCTGGGCGGGATTTGAACACCAGGACTCCAGCGCTGCAAGGCTGCAGTGCTAACCACTGAGCCACCGTGTGGCCCCACAATCTGCTTTCTTGTCCGCATGTTCAGTGTGGAGATCGTGCGGCAAGCACATGGACGCCATTATAGTCTATGGGGTCCGTGTGCTTTTACTTCACAGCACTTGCAAATGCGTTTGTTAACCCATTCGGGGGGTCCCCATGCGGACTCCCCAAATGGATTACCAAACACAGATATGAATGAGGGGTAGGACATCTCCAAGGTCACCAGAGTCAGTAGACGTACAGGAGCTGAGACTATTGGTAATCATCAGCGTAAGGCTAGGTTCACACCTGCGTTCATTGCCTGTTTGGGGATTCTGTCCCCTATTCCACTTGAAAAATGCGGAGAGAAAAGTCCTGCAAACAGGACTTTTCTCTCTGGATTTTTCAGGTGGACACCTAGCAGAACCCATTATAGTCTATGGGGTCCAAGGGTTTCCTAAAGTAACCGCTTTTAAGCAGATTGGGTTTCTGTTTTTTCGGGTCCCCAAGCAGACCTAAAGAACAGGCACCTGAGCGCAGGTGAGAACCTAGCGTCAAGGTGCACAAGCAACAGTATGAGATAAAAACATAAAGATGTAACCTCAGACATCAATTTGCAAAGCAATAAACATGACAAAATATAACAATGATCGGAGCAAGTATCAAAGGACACGACGTACACGTCCATAAAAACTTCTGAGAGAAGCAAGAAAATACAAAAAAAGAAAGCCTCATCACTCCATGTCCATTATGTGTTGATAAAATGTCCAACTTCATCCTGTTGGACTGGCTATCGTTCGATGTACCCAGTGTGTTGTGTCATGTAGAAGGACATATAGTCTGAAACACTTTATCTCAAGGGTTCCATTTTGTATAGACTATGTTTTGGATTTTTAAAATAAAGAACCTAGTAGATACTGGAGGTCTACTGCCTTCTTGTAAGGTGTTCATCAAGCCGAAATTTGTCCAGTTGGTGAGATGGATGTATGAGCTGTGGCCAAGAAGGACTATTGCATACTCCATCTTGTACATGTAGTACTGCAGCAGTGTGAACAGCTACTCTTAGTTATACATTTCTCTATCTAGGATAATGACTGATGAGATGTCTTCTGTTTTCAGAGCTGTGTCTACACTTACCTAACTCCAGAGGTATCCAGTGACTGGCGGAGCAGATATGTCCAGGCATTATGTGTGTCCAGATCCCATAAAGACCACCAGTGACCCAGGAGCATAAGAACTGGAGATGCAGGAGACTGGTGATGCATAGGTACTCTTATTGTCACAATGCCTATTTTAAACACTATGAAATATAATTTTAGACATTGGAAAACCTCAGAATTCTAGTTTACCGTCAAACAATTCAATACCACATTACAATATGCTAGGAACCTGTTACCAGGCTGCATTCCTCATATACAACCAGTGGGAGGCCACACATTGACATATATGAGATAAGCATCTGATGACAGAGTATTGCAGAATTGTGTTATTTTAATAAACTGGTCATGTGCAAAATATGTCGGAATATGTTAAGCCATGAAGAAAGGTATGGAAGGCAAGCAAGGTATGGAAGGCAATGCCACCAACTCTGTTCTTTAGTCTTCAAGAAAGCCCCTAATTGTATTGAAGCCATGTGGTGATCTCTTGTTGTCAACTGGTAAGTTGTAGCTGGCCATACTATTGTATTGAAGCCATGTGGTGATCCACTGTTGTCCCAGAGTAAGTTATAAGTAGCCATACTATTGTATTAAGGTCATGTGGTGATCCTTTGTTGTCAAATGGTAAGTTGTAGCTGGCCATACTATTGTATTGAAACCATGTGGTGATCCCTTGTTGTCGAACGGTAAGTTGTAGATGGCTAATACTACAGGTATTGTATTAAGGCCATGTGGTGATCCCATGTTGTCCCAGAGTAAGTTATAGGTAGCCATACTATTGTATTAAGGTCATGTGGTGATCCCTTGTTGTCGAATGGTAAGTTGTAGATGTCCATACAATTGTATTGAAGCCATGTGGTAATCCCCTGTTGTCCAAGGGTAAGTTGTATCTGACCATACATTTACCCTACAACAGCCAATACAGATAAATTGTAGAATTGCTTTGCAACCATTTATAAGAATGGCTGACCATATAATACGCAGTCACGCTGGATCTGCCATATTGAGAAATACTGTTGTCAGTAGCTTTCCACTAGAAAGGTGACCCCAGACCATCCCTCTGTATCTTCCATAACTCATATTACGTCATATGGAAAGGTGTTATTTCCAGACAACCACTTAAAAGTAAAAGTAGTTTATAAAGTATTTAATGTATAGTCCGCAAATTTCAGTAAACTATTTGCATACTTATAAAATATGCATAATCCAGAATCACATGCACTCACCAGACGTTCCAAGACTGAAATATGGTGCTGACCATCCGGAAAATGCTGACTTCTGCCTTATATAGGAAGCTGCTGCTCCTGCATCCTTACACAAGAGCTGGAGGAGGATGATCCTGAGATTTCACAAAGGTTACGAGCAAATGAAAGAAACCGCAGTCTCCAGTCCGTGAATGACATCTACTGTCTGATGGAACATTTTCCTTCCAGAACGTCCAGATAAGAGGCGATGTAAGTAATGTTATAGCCATAATCCTATATCCATATTGTACAAGAAAATCCCCTCTAAAGGGATTCTATCATTAAAATCACATTTTTTCTCGATCACACGTAGGAATAGCCTTAAGAAAGGCTATTCTTCTCCTACCTTTAGATTTCTTCACTACACCGCCGTTCGGTAGAAATCCCGGTTTTCATCTGTAGGCAAATGAGTTCTCTTGCAGCACTGGGGGTGTCCCCAATGCTGTGAGAGAACTCTCCAGCGCTGCCTTCATCTTTGTCAGTAACGGCCTCTCTGCACATCTTCTAGGATCAAACCTCTAGGCCTCGGGCAGAGCAGACTGCGCATGCCTGCGGCCACAAGAAAAGTGGCAACTTAAACAGTGAGTAAGCGGCCATTTTCTTGTGGCCAGTGGGCATGTGCAGTCGGCTCTGCCCAACGCCTAGAAGTTTGAACCCAGTTCCGGAAGAAAACGTGCAGAGAGGTTTATTTAATTTGCTGTTTTTTAAATAAACCATTTTTTGCTGCAAGATTTGTGTCCCTGTCTCTACCTGTTTGGGTCCGTACCACTGCTTCTACCGAGCTACCACCTCCACCTCGTCCGACCGACCTCCGCCACATTCCTGTGCGTTCTATTATGCCCCATAGTGGCCCCTACATACACCATTATGCCCCATAATGAACCCATGAACAATTATTATGCCCCATAATGAACCCATGAAAATATATTGGATATATTGGAGCAAGTCCAGAGAAGAGCAACCAAAATGGTGGAAGGTCTGCAAACCATGTCCTATGAGGAGCGGCTAAAAGAACTGGGATTGTTTAGTTTGCAGAAGAGAAGGCTGAGGGGAGATTTAATAGCAGTCTACAAATATCTGAAAGGTAGTCACAGTGCAGAGGGATCTACCCTATTCTCATTAGCACAAGGAAGTACAAGAAGCAATGGGATGAAACTAAAGGGAAAGAGATACAGATTAGACATTAGGAAAAACTTTCTGACAGTGAGGGTAGTGAGAGAGTGGAATAGGCTGCCACGGGAGGTGGTGGGCGCTCCATCAATGGAAATCTTCAAGCGGAATCTGGATAAACATATAGCTGGGATGATTTAGGAAAACCTGCACTCGCAGGGGGTTGGACCCGATGGCCCTTGAGGTCCCTTCCAACTCTACCATAAAATAAAAAAATAAATTAAAAAAAAAAAAAGTAAAAAATATTATACTCTGGGGTCTTTTCAGACCCCAGAGTATAATAATTGGAGACCCTGAAAGTAACCGCTTAATGCGTATAGGTTTCTGTTTGGGGGGGTCCCAAGCAGACTCCACGAACGGAAACCTGAACGCAGATGTGAACCGGGCCTAAGCATCACATTATAAAATACAATTCTAGTATGTATAATGGTAGACATGTATAGAAGCAAATACAGATAGATAGATAGATAGATAGATAGATAGATAGATAGATAGATATTAGATAGATAGATAGATAGATAGATAGATAGATAGGAGATAGGTACATAGATAGATAGATAGATAGATAGATAGATAGATAGATAGGAGATGATAGATAGATAGATAGATAGATAGATAGACATTGATATGCTGTATATACTTACACATATACACATCTACTCACACACATACAGTCATATACAACATATACATACACATACAACCTATCTACACACATACAGGACTCACACAGTATATAAGACACATAATGTAAACACATATACACATCTATACATATTTTATCCAAAAATATACTTACATGTGGCTGTGCAGCTCTGTCTAGCAGTGAAGAGAGCAGATACATCGCACAGGATGTCTCCCTTCACACTCCGATACTGAGGAGGGGGAAAGCAAAAGCTTTTACAAGAAGCATCTGTAGCCCTGCATCTAGCAGTGATTTGTCTACTGCCGGTAGGGAAGGTATGGGGCCCTTGAGGGTGTGGGGATATTAAGGAGCCTATTAAGGGGAAAAAAAACCTGCAGGGGTAGTGGCTGTTGCCGGGCCCTTAATGTCCCGGGCCCTGTGGCAGCTGCTACCATGGTAGTTACGCCACTGGGTAGAAGTATTCAATCCCTACACCTAGAGACAATAGTGTGGTATAGATTATATACTTTATTACTGTGTATACAGATATCGGAATATTCTGGAACATTGAATGACAGTCATTAATATCATCATGGTCACTATCTAAGGAGTAATTCAGACAAAAGCCACGGACACAATATAGATAAGTTTAAATGTTTCAGTTTTTATATTGAAAAGGCAACATTGTAATGAAATATTACTGGCCCTTTACATAATAAAATGTCACAGTGACTCAGAGGTCAGGCCTGATGGGTGGCAAAGAACTCGCTGTGGTCATCCTTATCCTGAGATGAGAGCCCCCGACCCAATGATCCAGAGGAAGGCGAAACAACCCCCAGAGTGGGGCAAAAAATTCCCTCCTGACCCCAAATATGGCGATTGGATGTGTCCCTGGATTATATTTTGCCTGCTGCCTACTGGTGTATGCATGTATATATGTATGTATGTGTGTACGCTGTATGTATTTATATATGCTGTATGTATGTGTGTAGGTATTTATGCATATATGGATGTACTGTATGTATTATAAGCTCATGAGAGTTGAATATGTAAGGAAAGAGATGGTACAAAGTGTCTTGTCCTGAATGTCCTGTTAGGAGATAACAGGAAAGTTAGATAGGTTAATAAAGTATATTACAAACATGTTCACCACCTGTTCCCAATATAATAGGAAAAAAGTAACAGCACTTACACTTTAAGGATACACGACTAGAAGACGAAGTAGAGATATTCGTACAATAATATAATTATAATGTAAATGTAAATTTTTCATTAGTCGCCATGGTAAAAACCGAAGACTGCGAAGAACAACACATAAAACTATTTTTCCTTTCCTGGCAGCTTTAGTCGGGGAATGTTTTGAGGCTGTATCCACAGAGCAGCATCAGAGAGATTTGTTCCATTCAATCTGCATAACTAGTCACCATCTGTCTGATACAAAATTCCATTTACTGTAGATATGAATCAAAAGGCCTAATACATTACTTACATCTGACAGACCCGAACCAGAAGAAATACAACTTTGTTATCTTGTTTCCAAGAACTTGAAATAAGATACTCAGACAAGGATTAACCAGTGATAAGCAAAATCTCAAATGAATCTACAGGTTACTGTGGCTCCTTTATACCTGCGCCTTGCTTATTCCTTCAGTTCGGGGTTCTAGTATAAAACACCCAGAATATATAACATTTCTAATGAATTCTGTATAATCCTCATTATCATCCCAGTCAGCTCAGTTCCATCACTATACTACTCAACACCACCAGGGATGTTATTATTAATTATATTACATCATTTGACCACCCAAGATGTTACCACCAACACTCCTTATCATCTCAGTCATCCCATCTCCTTCATTATGCTACAAAAGACCACCAGGGATGTTATTAATTAGATTACATCATCTGACCATCCAAAATGTTACCACCAACCCCCTTTACATTACTTCCTTTGACCACCTAAGAAGTCACCTCTAACTACCTTTATCATCTAAGTCACCCCAGCTCCTTCATTACACAACACAAGACCACCAGGGATATTATTATTAATTATATTACTTCATCTGACTACCCAAGACGTTACCACCAACCCCCTTTAGCATCTCAGTCATCATGCTATACAAGACCACCAGGGATGTTATTATTAATTTCATTACTTCCCTTGGCCACCCAAGATGTTCCCATTAACCTCCTTTATCATCTCAACTCTTTCATTACACTACCTGAGAATCAGTTCAGCTTCTTCACTATACTACCCAAGACACCAAGAATATTAATATTAGTTCCATTATTGCTCCTGTGACCAAGCAAGATGTTACCACAAATCCCCTCTAGCATCCCCGTCTGCTCAGCTCCTTCATTATACTACCTGAGACCACCAGGGATGTTATTATTACTTCCATTACCGCCACTCATCACCAGGGACATTACTACTTAAACTTGCATCATCCCAGCCAGCCCAGATCCTTCACCATACTACTCAAGATCATTGGGGAGATATTGAATCTATTGTGCCCTTGATCACCAGGGATGTTATTACTAAATCCAACATCATTTCAGACAACCCAACCCCCAATTCTTCTAGATAGATAGATAGATAGATAGATAGATAGATAGATAGATAGATAGATAGATCACACTTGCCAACTATTAATAGTGGTTTTCCAGGAGATCTGACAGTGTTAGCAATATATTCCCTTAACTTTTTATAAGCCCTTCTTCTTTCTACAGGGCATGTCCACTTTACAAAGCCCTAGCTAGATATAATGATTGATTGATTGATTGATAGATAGATAGATAGATAGATAGATAGATAGATAGATAGATAGATAGATAGATGATAGAGAAACAGATACTGTAAACAGTTAGATGATGGATAGTAGAGAAACAGATAGATAGATAGATAGATAGATAGTAAAGAAACAGGTGTATGAATAGATAGACTTCTAGATTGACACCTATGAGCAAGTAAGTAGTATTCCTATGCAGTTGTTATTATTAGAGATGAGCGAACAGTGTTCTATCGAACACATGTTCGATCGGATATCAGGGTGTTCGCCATGTTCGAATCGAATCGAACACCGCGTGGTAAAGTGCGCCAAAATTCGATTCCCCTCCCACCTTCCCTGGCGCCTTTTTTGCACCAATAACAGCGCAGGGGAGGTGGGACAGGAACTACGACACTGGGGGCATTGAAAAAAATTGGAAAAAGTCATTGGCTGCCGAAATCAGGTGACCTCCATTTTAGACGAATAGTGGATTTCAAATCCGGGTCATATGAGAATGTGAACTTTGTGACTATGAGACAGGGATAGCTGTACAGGCAGGGATAGCTAGGGATAACCTTTATTTAGGGGGGAATGTTATTAAAAATAACTTTTTGGGGCTCTATCGGGTGTGTAATTGTGATTTTTGTGAGATAAACTTTTTCCCATAGGGATGCATTGGCCAGCGCTGATTGGCCGAATTCCGTACTCTGGCCAATCAGTGCTGGCCAATGCATTCTATTAGCTTGATGAAGCAGAGTGTGCACAAGGGTTCAAGCGCACCCTCGGCTCTGATGTAGCAGAGCTGAGGCTGCACAAGGGTTCAAGCGCACCCTCGGCTCTAATGTAGGAGAGCCGAGGGTGCACTTGAACCCTTGTGCAGCCTCAGCTCTGCTACATCAGAGCCAAGGGTGCGCTTGAACCCTTGTGCACACTCTGCTTCATCAAGCTAATAGAATGCATTGGCCAGCGCTGATTGGCCAATGCATTCTATTAGCCCGATGAAGTAGAGCTGAATGTGTGTGCTAAGCACACACATTCAGCTCTACTTCATCGGGCTAATAGAATGCATTGGCCAGCGCTGATTGGCCAGAGTACGGAATTCGGCCAATCAGCGCTGGCTCTGCTGGAGGAGGCGGAGTCTAAGATCGCTCCACACCAGTCTCCATTCAGGTCCGACCTTAGACTCCGCCTCCTCCAGCAGAGCCAGCGCTGATTGGCCGAATTCCGTACTCTGGCCAATCAGCACTGGCTAATGCATTGTATTGGCGTGATGAAGCAGTGCTGAATGTGTGTGCTTAGCACACACATTCAGCTCTACTTCATCGGGCTAATAGAATGCATTGGCCAGCGCTGATTGGCCAGAGTACGGAATTCGGCCAATCAGCGCTGGCTCTGCTGGAGGAGGCGGAGTCTAAGATCGCTCCACACCAGTCTCCATTCAGGTCCGACCTTAGACTCCGCCTCCTCCAGCAGAGCCAGCGCTGATTGGCCGAATTCCGTACTCTGGCCAATCAGCACTGGCTAATGCATTGTATTGGCGTGATGAAGCAGTGCTGAATGTGTGTGCTTAACACACACATTCAGCTCTACTTCATCGGGCTAATAGAATGCATTGGCCAATCAGCGCTGGCCAATGCATTCTATTAGCGTGAACTGAGTTTGCACAGGGGTTCTAGTGCACCCTCGGCTCTGCTACATCAGATTGCTACATCTGATGTAGCAGTGCCGAGTGTGCATCAGATGTGTAGTTGAGCAAAACTGACTCAGCACTGCTAAGTCTCTGCATTCGCATAGGAATGCATTGGCCAGCCTTCGGCCAATCAGCGCTGGCTCTGCCGGAGGAGGCGGAGTCTAAGGTCGGACCTGAATGGAGACTGGTGTGGAGCGATCTTAGACTCCGCCTCCTCCAGCAGAGCCAGCGCTGATTGGTCGAGTTCCGTACTCTGGCCAATCAGCACTGGCCAATGCATTTCTATGGGGAAAAGTTAGCTTGCGAAAATCGCAAACTGACAGGGATTTCCATGAAATAAAGTGACTTTTATGCCCCCAGACATGCTTCCCCTGCTGTCCCAGTGTCATTCCAGGGTGTTGGTATCATTTCCTGGGGTGTCATAGTGGACTTGGTGACCCTCCAGACACGAATTTGGGTTTCCCCCTTAACGAGTTTATGTTCCCCATAGACTATAATGGGGTTCGAAACCCATTCGAACACTCGAACAGTGAGCGGCTGTTCGAATCGAATTTCGAACCTCGAACATTTTAGTGTTCGCTCATCTCTAGTTATTATCATATATCTGCAGGGAACCTCCTGAGACTTTATTTACCTTGGTCATAGGTTATAGGAGAGTGACTGGGAATTTACAAGAGACTGTACTGACTTGTGTCTTTCTTCTTCTTGCTCTCCTTTCTCCTATACGAACTAGACATATTTTTCTCCACCAGCAGAGAGCCATTTGTCAGCCTTTAGTTTTCCTATGTGTCCCTGTGATAGTTAGTAACGCCCTACTTGCATCAAGTAATTTGCTCCCTAATCTACCCCTGTATCTATGATACTAGAGAGAACTATATACGGGCTCAGCGCCTGCCTAGGGCATCATGGTGGCTCAGTGGTTAGCAATGTTACCTTGCAGCACTGGAGTCCTCAGTTTGGAGTTTGATGTTCTCCCCATGTTTGCTTGGATTTCCTCTGAATACTCCACAGAGATACTGATAGAGCTTCGAGCCCTATGGAGAACAGTGAGTGATAACAATATCTGTAAGAACAGGAGAAATAAGTAAATACCTGATCTATAGAATAAATAATATTATGGCAGTAACATAATGCAGTTTACATTTCATCATAAAACAAATATTTGAAGTAATAATCCGTCCTGATGTAAATGAGGGACAGGTGGGGTTGGGTTTAGAAATTGTAAACGTTATCAATAACAAGTTAATTAACAAAATAATTGTTTCATAAATTCTGCCGGTTTAATATTGTGCATGCAAGATATAGATCATGGATGTATCGCCATCTGCTGGTCAATAGTAATACTGCACTCTTGGAAAGTTACTTTTTTGTTATTTTAGGTGCAGGTTTATTTTCGTATTGTTTTTATTTATTGACTGATTTTGCTTGCTTATATAGTGTCAACATATTTCCAACCACTTTACAGATTGTTATCGCTCACTGACCCAAGCAGGGCTCGCTATCTGAATTCCCTATCAGTATATCATTGGGAAAGTGGGAGGAAACCGGAGTACCTGGAACATTCAAACTCATGGCAGTATCTTTATGCTGGACTGCAAGGCAACAGCGATAACCACTGAGCCACCATATATCTAATGGGAACTCCTATTTTTCCTGCAGTTTCATCCGTGGTCCTTTCAGCTTAAAGTTTATTGTCAGAACAATGCAGCATCTTTATTAAGGAGTTGCAACATAAGCCCAAGTACTTTATCAATATATCAAGCAATAACATACAGTATGTGTGCTGTTGGCTATGAACCAGATAGACATTTTTGGAAGAATGGAAGAAACATTTCCAAAATTTCAGAAAAAAGACAGTGATTGATTGCTTTAAAATAGTGGTTCACCAGATGTTGCAGAACTACAATTCCCAACATGTTGATGATATGTCAGTACTGAGTATATCATTGGAAGAGCGCTTACAGTACTGGCTAATAAGTTGTTTTATCACACTACCATTGCCTGTCTGCATTGCAAAACTTGGGTGTCTCTGTCAGTCCCTAAGGAATAATGCACATGACCGAGGGTGCAGGCTGATGCTACTCCAAGGGGGTGTCCGATGTCCATTCCGTTCCAATGAACAGAACACATTGGAAACCTCATAGAGGTGAGTGCATTATGGAATACCAATGGATGGAATTCATCCAAGTACAATATGCTGCAAACTCCGCTCCACATTGGATGGCACATTCAGTTGTGTGCATGGAGCCTTAGAGATTGAATGAAGTGATAGTGACCACATGTGACCACTGCTCTATTGAGATTGGGAATATGGACCCCCATCCTTGTGATTGATATAAATTCATAAATTCATATTATTCATAATATTCATATTCTATCAATAAAAATGTTTTTGTTGGCCAGTCTGTTTTTGCAAAAATAGGAGTAATAAGGGAGGAACTAAAAAGAATGAGGAATTGAGGTAGGGGAGGAAGGAAGGAAGGAAGAGAACACTAAATATGGTGGAGGAAAGAAGAAATGGGCATGAATGAAGCAAATAAATAAGGGTTACTTAAGGAATGAAAAGAAACAGAAGATGTAAATGAAGAAGGAAAGGAGAAATTGAAGGTAGGAGGTGAGAGGGACAAAAAGAAGGAAGGATGTTTGGACAAGGAGAAACCAAAGAAGGAAGGAATAAATGGAGGAAATGAAGGAAAGAAATGGAAAAGGCAAGAAAGTGGGAGAAAAGACAGGAATGAGTAAGGAAGAATGGAGAAGGACAAAGGAACGAAGCAATGGAGATAAATGGAGGGAATGAAGGAAAAAATGGAAAATAACTAAGGAAGAGAGACAAAAGAGGAGAGAAAAGAGGATTGAAGAAGGGAATGGGGAAGGAGGATAGAAGGAAAAAAAAGAGGGAGGGAAGAAACAAAGCAATATGAAAGGAAAGAGATAGAATGAAGACAAGAAGGAATAGGAATAAATGGAGGGAATGCGGAGAAAAAAGAAAGGAAACTAAGGAAGGGAAGCAAGAGGAGGAAGGAAGGGAGGAAGAGAGGGAGGGAAGGAAGGAGTGAAATGATAAAGGAAGGATGAAGGATAGAAGGAAAGAGGAGGAAGGGAAGAAGGGAATGGAATTAGGAAAACAGTAAGGAAGAGGGATAAGGACAATGGGAGGGAGAAAGGTAGAAAGGATGGAAAGGAGGAAGAAAAAAGTAAATTGGAAATGTTGGTAACCTCATAGACTTTAGAGGAAAGAACAATAATAGAGCACACAACTGTTCTGTCTGATGATATCAGAATATACCAGTGAAGAAGTGAACACAAGTGCACATAGCCTTCCATGGAGGACATGATGAAGAATCAAGGAGACTTGAGAGACTGAGATGTCACCAAGTATGACCTAGAACAAGATAGCATGGAAGCTTTATTACACCCCGAGGACTTGACAAGAGGCTCCCATATGGTTCCTGAAACAGCTGCACAGTATATAGAAACATAAAACATGTGTGAAGCTCAATGTGTAAGGCGGCTGCAGGAGGAGAGGGCACGGTTCATTGAATCCTATGTACTAACGCAGGTGATTTATATCTGCAGAAGAGAAAGTTCTCAGACAGACAGACAGTAAATTGAAGAATAATACAGGAACGTTTTTCCTGGCAAATGCTCAAAATCTGTGATTAGCCCATTGGAACTGGTGGAATTCTGTCTGTGGGTTTTCTTGAAGTTTTGGACCTCTTAAAACATCCACAGACATGGCTGAAACAAAATCCAGCTGTGATCCACATGTCCGGTATGAAGAGTTATGGAAGATCGCTTTAATTAAGTATCTGTCACATACCGACCTGGTTTTATTGTTCTATCAATGCCATAAATCCCAAATCCCAGGCCAGGACTGGTATGAAACGCTCTGAAAACCAATAATGAAAGGCAGGATCCTGAAGATACAGTGTGAGGATATAGGTTATATACCATAGATTATTAAATGACAGTAGAGCATAGAACTAAGTAAAGCATCACTCGGAGGATATTCCTTGCTTTTCGAGCTAGCAATTTTTACAAGGGATAAATGTGATTAATTCAACAAATACAGATTCTTGATTAACTATAATTAACAATAATCTCATCCACTTTGCAGAGAGTGTAAAACACTGTGGGGGGGGGGGGGTTCCAGCCTTGTTCACACTGAGGAAATTGATACTCTGTTACCTGCCGTCCTTCAAGTAAAGCATAAGACGTTGCACCATTAAACATTGTCTTCGGACCCCTCTATCTTGCACTACCATCAAGGTCACTCCAACCACCATCAGGCTTAAGGAAGTTTACTACAGGTAGGTACTCGGGGGAACACTACTAAAACCGTCTTCCACACTGTAGCAGTTCTAAGGTGCTAGAGCCATGGCGAGTCCAAATGTGACCATCTTCTATAAGGGTGCTCGTTGTGCTTCTCCACTGGTTTGCTGCAGGAGTTCTGAAAATATCCACAAAATATCAGAGACTGGTAAATAAAAAGTTCTGTATCAATTGCTCGCGGTTTTCTAAATCTCTGCTTGTTGTCATTCACTCTGCTTACTCTCAGTGGGAAAAATGTGTCCATGGTCATGTGATGTATAGTCCATGGTCATGTGATATACAGTCAATGGTCATGTGATATACAGTCCAAGGTCATGAGATATACAGTCCATGGTCATATGATATATTGTACAGTCAATGGTCATGTGATTATACAGTCCATGGTCATGTGATATACTGTACAGTCCATGGTCATGTGATATACTGTACAGTCCATGGTCATGTGATGTAAAGTCCATAATCATGTGATGTACAGTCCATGATCATGTGATGTACAGTCCATGGTCATGTGATATACTGTACAGTCCATGGTTATGTGATGTACAGTCCATGGTCATGTGATATACTGTCCATGGTCATTTGATATACAGTCCATGGTCATGAGATATACAGTCCATGGTCATATGATATATTGTACAGTCCATAGTCATGTGATTTTCAGTTCATGGTCATGTGTTGTACAGTCCATGGTCATGTGATATACGGTCCATGGTCATTTGATATACAGTCCATGTTCATGAGATATACAGACCATGGTCATGTGATATACAGTGCATGGTCATTTAATGTACAGCCCATGGTCATGTGATATACGGTCCATGTTCATATGATGAACACACCATGACCAGGGACTGTATATGACATGACCAGGGACTGATTTTTATCCACTAGAAGTAAGCACAATCAAGCAGAGATCTAGAAAACCGTGAGATTTTGATACAGAAAGTATATTGGAAAATTGGACAGCTTTATATTATCCAAACAATAATATTGGTCTCTCAATATTGGTCTGAAAGTGGACAATCCCTTTAAGTGTGATGCGTCTGCACTTTATTATGTTTTTCTCCTTCCATTTTTAAGTGTTTAGTATTGGACATGTGGATATGACATAAATGTCTTTAGACACACAACTACTGATGACTCCCTAACCCATCTACCATCTACTAACAATACAGTAGAGTATTACTACCACCGTATACAATGAATCCTCATATCTGTAAATTCTGGTGGCACTAAAAGACAACATGCTTTTTGTATTCTAGATGAATGTGCCATCTGTACAGATCTAATCTGTTTAGTGATCTGGCTCTGGCCCTGTACTCGGTGCACTGTGAATAGGATGATGCTAGTAATACATGAATGGTAAGCAGGTTGTGAAATATTTCTATTTTCTATGTACAAAATATGGCAATTCACAGGTTAAAGAATAATGACATTGTGAAACTAATAATCTTTCTGCATATTGTGATTGATCCGCTCGGGATTGTTCCATCTTCTGCACAAGATTTTTATCAAAATCACATATTGAATCTTTGCTCAAAATTATCCTGTAGTCTGGAGCCATCTACAGGCAGGTTGTAGTAATTACACCTGATGTGCTGTAATGGTTGAAACCTTAGGCCACATTCACACAAGGCTATAGAAAGATGATTGGAAAAAATAAATAATGAAGCCTTGCATTGCTACGAACAATATGTGGATCCAGAATTTCTTAGACCATGGTCATCCCAGTATTGGCTGCATTTATTTCTGAATACATATTTATATAGCTGTTTAACCTTCCTTCTTGTGTCAATTTCTTTTAAAAACGTTATCTATAATTTTGAACCTATTTCCTAACATATTGCAGCTGCAAATCTATACAGAACAAAGAAGGGGCTGGATAGTTCAGGCTTCACTGACTTAAGGGACAAAAAAATCAATATGGATAAAAATTTATATCAGAAAAATAGCCATAAATATTATGTGATGTTAATGTATTGACTATGTGTGAATTCAGAACCTTCTAAAACAGAATACAGGGCAGATACACCCATTCAACAGAGATCGTCATCCTCTACATATATGTGTAGAAAGCCAGGGTGCTGTACGTGTGCAAAGATTAGGTAAGAGAAGAAGCTGCTTATATGGTAGTGTAATGGCTGCACGGTATCTGAATAGGGAAATGATAGAAATACTTCAAGCAATTGACACACTTGATATCAGATAGATAGATAGATAGATAGATAGGAAGGAGATAGATAGGAAGGAGATAGATAGATAGATAGATAGATAGATAGATAGATAGATAGATAGACAGATATTGTATACGTAGATACACTGGCATTGGCATTAGTCGCAAGCAAATGCCATGAAGTACAGAGTTCAGAGAGGGGTAATTGTGGGGTACCACAGAAATGGTTGATCCTTAAGGGACATAGCAAGTGAACTGAATTACCCAAAATCAACAGTGGCCTATGTGATTACGAAGTGGAAGGTGAACGGTGATTGTCAGAATGTGCCCCTAGTCGGCAGACCCCCGGGAGATAGAGACCGACGAGTGCTGGCCAGAGAAACCGCACCCAACCGATGGCTCACATACACCAGGAGTATCACCAGGTATCCAGGAGTATTGTGTCCATCAATACCATCCGTAAGGAAGCATCTGCTGGGTTCTACCAACTCTTGGATATAAAGACATGTTGTTTTTCTATTCTACCACATGTGTCCAAATATTTATTGGTAGAGAGTGTATACTGTATAGATGATAGATAGATAGATAGATAGATAGATAGATAGATAGATAGTTACATAGCTATAATGTATAGATGATACATTCTGTATAAATTAGAAGGTACTGTAAATAGCTATAGGTAGGGTTAGGTATTAGCTCTTCTGCATTTAGATAGAATAGACCCTAGATATCAGATAGATAGATAGATAGATAGATAGATAGATAGATAGATAGATAGATAGATAGATAGGTAGATTAAGCCTAACATCAGCATGGAATTTCAGGACCCAACCACTTTGGGTACAGCAGAATGAGGACACTATGTTTCTACTATACAGCGTATTAATGGCAATAAAGAGTTTTGGTGTGGAGCGATTCATTCCCAATATCTGTCAGATATGATATATACCTACCTTCGGGTTCCTCTTCCATAGACAGTAACAGCGCTGTTTATTTTGGACGCTTCGGAGGCAAACATACGCCCACAGAAGGAGGAGCTATCCTCCGCACGGAGACTCTGCAATCTGATTGGCGGAGACCCGAATGATGTCGAGGGGGCGTATCCTTAGAAGCAGTCTGGGCTCTATTTAAACCCCAGCGCTGCAGCAGTCAGCGTCAGACACTCCGTACCGGCTCCCACCATCAGGGACCGGGAAATGCGGTTTTAACCGCAACTACATCTTTATTATTTTTTTGATTGTTACATCCTCTCCTGATGATAAGTTTAACTTTGAAACGCGTTGAGAGATTTTATTATGCGCATCTTAAACCTGGATACCTGTAGTTTATTTTGAACAGGCAGGGACATAGTGAAAGAGCATAAATGTCAGTAAATTACTAAGACCAGCATTTGGTATGCACACTTAATCTGTAAAAAAGCCGCACCTAGCTTACATAGGGTGGCATGTGTGTAAGTGTGCATGAGTGTCAATAGGCTCCAGGGCTCTATGCAAGATATCAGAGCAGGGTAATGGGGGGATGATTATCCTATACAGCTACGGCAGCAGCTAGAGTAACAACCTCTTATTCTTGAACCTATAAAGTGGTGTTTACTAGCATGTGCCAGAGAGTTAGTTTACTATTCCCTGGATGCTCATTTAAATCAATATAATTGCGCCAGCAGTCTGTGGGGACACATACTGAAAGAGTGTATTGGGAGTTGTCCTAATCACGCCTGCTGGTGTGTTTGTTATTTGTTTGTTTTAATAGCCCTGGCTATATTATTTTTAGCTGATCAAAATAAAAGTTATATTTTATGCTAGTTAGAATTCGTTCGCCTACTATACAGTAGTATCACAGTCCGTTCACTGTTATTCCAGACAACACAAAATATAACTGTACTTGCACCCATGTGAATCTATGAGAAACAAACTCTTTTGGCCTTTGTATAAAATAAAAGCTATAGAGCGATACAGTGCAGTATGATCATATAGTCAGTATGGAGAGTATATGTACAATACAGATCTATAATATGGCCCATCCATAAAACCCTATAGTAGGACTCTGCCTAGAGTTTGCTGAAAGCCACTCACTGCCATTTCTCTGCCGTCCCTTGAAATAACAGATTACATCCATGTTTTGGACGGTGCTGTGAGATTTTCTTGTGACAGATGGAAATTCATTAGTAATCCTCATTAGCTGTTCAGAAGGTTTTCTGGCCTGTCAAGAAAATCATACAAGAAAAAAGTGAAGAGGATATCAGAGTGAAATAATTCGTTTTCTCATCATATTTAATGAAAGAAGCAAAAAAAAGGATCTCGGTTGTGACAAATATGAAAAGACTGACTCAACAAACATACAACAGACGTAACATGACAACAAATAGGCAAACACCATGACAAAAAATAAGAGGTCCCTAAGATCTAACAGTGATATAATAGGAACATGATGGGAATATCATCTATGGGACTAGCCTCATGTCTTGGTAAGGAGTATATAAATAACGTGGCACAAACCACTCACTAGCCATGACCTGAGTCAACAGGTACGTAAAGAGTAGATTGGTACAATAAGGGAAGTTAGTCAAAGTGTAATTCCATGTCAAGGGGTGATTGATGAACATTTTTGTAAGATAATTAATTAACCTATCTAACTTTCTTATAATAGAAAACAGGCTCTAAAAATCTCCCTAGCTACCCTCCAACTGCCAAGTGATATTATGATGTTCATTGCTGAAATGTTTTGACACGGGAAGGTCCATTCTTTGTTCTCTAATTGTATGGCAATGTGAGTTAATCCGCATTCTAAGCTTCTAACCAGTCTCTCCAACATACAAATTTTCAGTGGAACATTTGGTGCATATTATTCAATACACTACATTAGGTGTGTTACAGGTGAACGTACCTGGGATTTTATATTCCCTGTTAGAATTTGGTATCTCTGTCTTGTCGGTGATCAGTATGTGAGGGCAGGTTTTGCACCTCTTCTGTCCGCATCGACGTTTCACCAGCAGCATAGATAACGATTCTTTACTGTAAGAGCAGTGAGGCTATGGAACCCCAGGGTGCAATGATGGTGGATTCATTGTGCAAGTTCAGAACAGTCCTGGATGCCTTTCTCGAACAAAAAATATATTACAGGTTATGGGTTTTAGATTTTGTTAAGGACAAGTTGATCCAGGGTTTTATACTGACTGAACGAGTTTCTTTCCTCTGACATGGGGCAATAGATATCTGCCTCATAGGGTTTTTTTTTTTTTTGCCTTCCACTGGCTCAACCCTATGGGGTTATAGGTTGGACTTGATGGACTGGTGTCTTCATCCAACCTCATTGATTATGTAACGATACAATATTATTATAAGTATAATTTAGAAAAACTGGTTATCAGAAACCAGATAACTCAGCATAATAATAATAATAATAATACATTTTATTTATATAGCGCCAACATATTCCGCAGCGCTGTACAATTTATAGGGTTCAGATACAGACATACATAACAAAGAACGTCATTTCACACAATGGGACTGAGGGCCCTGCTCAAAAGAGCTTACAATCTATGAGGTAGAGAGGGTGACACAAGAGGTAGCAGGGGCGGCATTGCTTATACAGTGTTCAGACAATTTTGTGCATTAGGAATTGTGATAGGCTTGTCTGAAAAGATGCGTCTTTAGTTTGCGTTTGAAACTGTAGAAGTTGGGAGTTAATCTTATTGTCCGGGGTAGAGCATTCCAGAGAAGTGGTGCAGCTCGGGAGAAGTCTTGTATACGAGCGTGGGAAGTTCTGATAATAGAGGATGTAAGTGTTAGGTCATTGAGTGAGCGGAGAGCATGGGTTGGGCGGTAGACAGAGATGAGGGAAGAAATGTAGGGAGGTGCGGCATTATGGAGAGCCTTGTGGATGAGAGTAATAACTTTATATTTTATTCTATAATGAATAGGCAGCCAATGTAGCGACTGGCACAGACCGGAGGCATCGCTGTAGCGTCTAGCCTGATAGATGAGCCTGGCTGCTGCATTCAGAATAGATTGTAGAGGAGAGAGTTTAGTGAGGGGAAGACCGATTAGTAAGGAATTACAGTAGTCAAGGCGAGAATGAATCAGAGAGACAATAAGTGTCTTTAGTGTATCTCTGGTAAGGAAAGGGCGTATTCTGGAGATGTTTTTGAGGTGGAGGTGACATGAACGTGCGAGTGATTCAATATGAGGGGTGAAGGAAAGGTCTGCGTCAAATATGACCCCAAGGCAGCGGGCATGCTGCCTAGGAGTTATAGTAAGGCCTGAGACTGCAATGGATATATCAGGGACAGATCTGTTAGATGGTGGAAACAGTAGTAGTTCAGTCTTAGAGAGATTTAGTTTCAGATAGAGCGAGGACATGATATTAGAGACAGCAGAGAGACAGTCACTGGTGTTCTGTATGAGTGCAGGGGTGATGTCACGGGAAGATGTGTATAATTGGGTGTCATCAGCATAAAGATGGTACCTGAAGCCAAATCTGGCGATGGTTTGTCCAATGGGGGCTGTGTAGAGAGAAAAGAGCAGGGGGCCGAGGACCAAGCCCTGAGGAACCCCAACAGCAAGGGAAAGAGGAGAGGAAACAGAGCCCGCAGATGATACACTGAAAGTGCGGCCTGAGAGATAAGAGGAGAACCAGGAGAGCGCAGTGTCATTGAGGCCGACTGAGCGGAGCATAGTGAGGAGAAGTTGATGGTCAACAGTGTCAAAAGCTGCAGAGAGGTCCAGAAGAATAAGAAGAGAGAAGTCACCATTGGATTTAGCCTTTAGTAGATCATTAGAGACTTTTGTGAGAGCTGTTTCAGTAGAGTGCAGAGCGCGGAAACCAGATTGTAAGGGGTCAAGCAGAGAGTTAGCAGAGAGATAACGGATTAACCGAGAATAAACCAGGCGTTCCAAAAGTTTAGAGATGAAGGGGAGGTTAGAGACGGGTCGATAGTTAGCAGCACAGGATGGGTCCAGGGAGGGTTTTTTCAGTAGCGGGATTATAACAGCATGCTTGAAGGAGGATGGGAAGATTCCAGAAGAGAGAGAGAGGTTAAATATTTTAGTAAGGTAAGCATAAGATCAGGAAGGGCACATATGTATGTTTAAGGGGTCTGGCTAGTAATAAAACACACCAGATAGACAGCAATAGTGGTGCTACTCCTGTAAAATAAGAAGACCCATTTCAAATATTTTAGGTTATCCCTTTAAGAGATCTGCCCCTTTAAATTTTTCAGCTCTCCAGTGTTCTTAGAACCGTCACATTGTAGCTCAGTAATTAATCCTTTCTATGTGTTTTCTGGACACCTCGATAGCAGTTTCAGCAGGACCAGATGGATATAGGCAGGTCTTCTATCATGGCTGAGAACGGATTCTTTTATTATTCCTTCTGTCCGGCTTTGTGTACACTGATAATTTATAATGACATTATAATGTAATGAGTCGGCAGTGATGTATATTCATACTATGTGTTTTTTAATAAGCATAAAAATGGAATATATAAACATATGCCTAATATTCTAGGGCTCGGTGTGTGCTTGAGTTATCCAGAAAATGAGGTGATTTCTAATGCAATTATACACTTGGCTGGCCTTTCACCATGTAATTTTTCATGCCTTGCCTTCAAACTCTCATTTCTTTTACCAATAATTTCCATACTTTATTTTCTTCCTTCCCTTACTGAATGTCATATAAACTGAACTCCAAGTTTTCTTTCATTCTGCATTTGGCACTTTTTGTAAATGCAAACTTGCTGACATTGGATGAACACCAAACTCAGATGATCTCTAGGGCTCTAGCAATGGTTGACATTGGCTCTGGAGTCGATGGTAGCGATCGGTATACTGTATGTGCAGCCTGTCTAGGATCACACTAGGGGGTGTTTCTGGTGGTCTGGGGACCATCAGCCTTGCACCACTCTCTACAATTCAAGCACACATAAAATAGTGGCATTGCAGGGTATTAACAGGAGTCTCTCACCAGAACGCAACATATCAACCCAACCCCACAGATAAATAGGTTACGGTTACCAGAACCCAGCATGTCAAACCAACCCCACAGATAAATAGGATACTGTTACCAGAACCTAACATATCAACCCAACCCCACAGATACATAGGTTACTGTTACCAGAACCCAACATATCAACCCAACCCCACAGATAGGTTACTGTTACCAGAACCCAGTATATCAACCCAACCCCACAGATAAATAGGTTACTGTTACCAGAACCCAGCATGTCAAACCAACCCCACACATAGATAGGTTACTGTTACCAGAACCTAACATATCAACCCAACCCCACAGATAGGTTACTGTTACCAGAACCCAACATATCAACCCAACCCCACAGATAAATAGGTGTTATGGTTCTGTGTGTATATGTAAAAATAATAATAAACACAACCAGAACTGCTAAGCCGCAGAGCACTGCGGCAAGGTCCACAGGCCCAGATGGGCAGCCGTATGTTTGAATTATGCACCACCAGTTAACTGCACTGACAGTGGTGTTGTGCAACACAAATGCGAAACGGCAGCAACAGACTCTCTCCAGTTAACGTCACTGGGGGAGCATGCCAACGTATAGCAGTTGAGCAAATGCAGCTATCAGAAGCCCCTGCTATTTACAGCAGGAGACCCAGACCTTAGCATGTGCTTCACTACACTGCAAAACACAAGACTGCCAGGGGTTAACTTCACTCCTGGTCAGTCAAAACAACAAACTCCTAAAACTACAAGGAGATACGAAGCAGTAGGACAAGGGATGGGTTGACTGGTTCCAAAGGGCAGAGCCAAGGAATACTAACTGGATCCCTACTCAGCTCCTGCAATTGACTGGAACCTGGCCCTAACCTCCTGTCTCTACGTATTCTTAAGCAAAGTGTGAGCACTGGGCGAGCGTCGGCTCACACTATTTAAAGGCTAGTCCCCGCCCAATAGGGGCAGTGGCATGACGTCACCGATCATGCTCAGCATGGCCAAACTGGGACTTAGCCTCAGAGAGGACCCAAAATGTCTGAGCATGCTCAGTGGGGAGAGAACAGCACTTAGCCTCTGAGCGGCTCCAAAATGTCTGAGCATGCTCAGTGGGCCAAAAGCTGGACTTAGACTCCAGACATCTTACTGCACAACGCCGAGGGCGAGGTTCGGATTGGCCCGCAGGTGGCGCTGTGCGCCGTGATGGAATCCTGCGAGACCCGATCCTAACAATAGGTTACTGTTACCAGAACCCAACATATCAACCCAACCCCACAGATAGATAGGTTAGAGTCAACTGATTCAAATGATGTTCTCCCCCTGTAAATCTCTACCTCTGTTGCCAAGATATCACTTTTGTGAAAAAGCAAATGAGTTCTTTGGAGCAATAAGGACATTGAGGTAAGCGACAATGGAGGTGCCAATTCACAAGGGAAAAACAGAGTATGATTCGGGTGACCGTAACCTATCTATCTGGGGCTGGATTGATACACTTCCTTCTGGTGATACACTCCATTTAAGCCGTGCTATGCTCCCTGCACCCCCACACTGCAGTTGTGATGTAATGATGTTATGTCACTGCTCAACTAAAAGCATCCTTAGCCTGAAATTGATCTGTTATATTTTAGGCTCAGGCTGATCTCTGACCTACCCTCATACTTTATACTGCAGGCTAACTCATTTAGATTGAATGATGTGATTTAGCACAAACTTACCGAGTGCCTACGAGGACAATGGGGTATGTAGAGATCATTTCAATTACAACAAGGACCACAAGGAACTCATTCTGTGCTAAGTAAGGCTAGGGCTGCATCGCGATTTCGGCTACAATTCCCAATTGTGTGACTTAGATTAGATTAATAGGTCACCCTAAAATTCTTTTACTAATGTTAGTTAATGGAGTGATATTGTGACTCATATTTTACCACAACCACAATTTCAAGTTGAAAAAAAAAGATCAAAGATCATTCAATTGTCTTGTGACCACAAATCATAACCCTAGGGGGTGCAAAGTGACTCCAGTCATTAATATTAGTGACAGAATCACAGGGTGACCTGGCGATCTTTGGTCATGTGACTATAGTTGTGGCCAAAGTTGCCATATTGCCCTAGCCTTACTAATTCTTATTAAGTGACACATGTCTGGATACTACACTGTCTACCAATAAGTATTTAGACACCTGTGGTCCGAGCCACAACCCTCGAGGTCATGCTTTCCACAAGTCCTTGTATGACGGCTAGTGGTATTTTATGCCATTTGGCTTGGAGAAGACAAGTAAGTTCTTTCACCAATTTTGTTCAGCTGCTGCACCCCTTAGTTCGGCAATCCAACTCGTCCCAGAGGTGCTGAATAGTGTTCAAGTTTGGGCTCTGGGCAGGCCAGTCCAATTGGTTATCTGGACCAAGCCATGGTAGACCTTGCCGTATGACAGCTGGTGTTGTCATCCTGGAAGTAACATTGATCCGACCCATAGAACCGCCATAATGTAGGAAGCACACTGTTATCTAAATTAGTGCAATAGGTGCGGCGTTGAGTTTACGATGCACTGGGAACAAGGGTCCCGGTCCATACCAGGAGAAACACCCCCAGACCGTAACGCCACCTCCGCAGAACTTTACTGGGTGTCCAAATACTTATTGGTAGACAGTGTATAGGCACCCTGGCTGGGACCCCCACCAATCACTAGAATGGTATCACCGGCAGTCACACGTTTATTATATAGTATATTATATATTGATAGTTGATACATGTGGATGGTATGATGCAATATGTTTTGTAGCAATCCTAAAAATAATATTGTGATATGACCAACTAGAGTTGCCAAATGACAAACTCAGCTAAAGAGTTCATCTGCTTCATCTATAAAATATTCTCATAAAAATTTCTGATTCTTCTTCCATATTCTTTGAGCCCATGTATAGCGATATCGCTGTGCTACAGAAGGCCCTTTGGGTCATATTGTAATGTACGAGTCGTCCTGTAATTGTACTTTTTGATATTGTTAAACATTTGGACACACTTCTGCTTCTCCCTAGCTCGTCTACCATCACACCATAGTCTGTAGCCTAGAAATGTATGTCAGCTTGGCACTCCCCAACTATTATTTTCATAAAGGGATTTTATGCAGGTACTTTGCAGAAGATCCATGAAATAGAATGACCGAGGAAGCTTTGATGAACCATAAGTAGAACAACATCAAACACCTCTCTCTCTCAGCAAACACATGAAAGTACAAAGCCAGCTGACATGGAGAAATTGCAGAGATGATATTAATGAAGGGCTCCAGGATCCCTCGCCGACGTTCCCGTTTGTTGCTGGAGGTCAGGAAATTATGAAGGTCACAAGATAAGTATTCATCTTCATTTAGGCTGGGGAAGATAAACACTCGCTCCGAACATAAAGAATGGATTTCACACACAGAAAGCAGCCGCTGGAATTTTTCCTACATCAAAAATTAACACATAAAGATGTTATATTGTAGAGGGAGACCTTTTTTTTTTTTTTTTTTTTTTGCATGATCGGTACTAAATGGATGATGTTGGAATCAGGACAGAGCAAAGCAGTGAACACTACCTATACTAACACATAGAGATGTAGTGTGAATCTCATGGCCCCGATCTGTAAGCGGGCCCCCAACTAACTGGTGTCATTTCTAATAGCGGTGTGTTCTTACATGGTAGAGGGGGCAAAGGGGTAACACCTGATGGATGTGGATTGGTAGTTCAGAGGCCACTTACAATCCTGCTGCATATGTTTGCGACCGGTGACAGTTTTGCTCTACTTCATTATGTATAGTAATACTTTATGAACTCAGCCCCTATTACAGTCCATTTTGTATGGAACATTAAAGGGGTTTTGCAGACAAAATAACTGATGATATGACTGTCAAATAAAATGCCACCAGGCCCAGGAGATTTTCTCACTCTTTCAGAATGCCAGGAGGTCACCCTCCCGGATGTTTTGGGAGCTCCAGGATGTGCACCTTCCCGTCAGACTGAAGTAATATGGCGTCTTCCACATTATCGAGTGCTTGTTGAATGACCCATGCTGTAACCATCCCGACTACAGACAGGTAATGTCTCCTGTTTATCGGTGTTGCACAATCTCGGGCCTATCTGTTTGTAGGACTATAGGTTGGCTCCATTGTCTGGGCTCTGGGGCCTACTTGGCTCCATTCCCCTTTCCTTCTCTACTGATGTCAGGCTGAAGTCCCCACCTTTCTCCTTTAGTAGATATTTCCTGGGCGTCCTTCAACCAAGAGACCAGCCTTTCCCCCCGAGTATAATAACTGGTACATGGTAGGTAATGGGGTCTTTTTACAGAAACTTCAGGTTAGGCCTCTTGAGACAGCAAAGGGTTAATGCTATTATCACCAGGCAGAACTGAACTAGAAATTGGGAATTTACTGTTATCTGCTTGTCATTAAAATCTATAATAATAATTTTTCCTCTTTTGTGCACCAATTACATGATCTCTGGCGGCTTCAATTACATTGTAATAACCGGCACATTGTTCTAATTAATTAGCCATTTAATACAGACTAGAAAGTGAAATGGTTCACCGAACAGCGGAAAATCTTATAGTGAAGCTGCGGGTTTTATTGTCTTTGAGGCCTTGTTTACATGGTGCAGCTTTGACCAATTTTTGATATATTTTATTTAGAGATTTTTTTTTTTTTTTTAACCAAACCTCATTCTCTCTTAAAGTTAAAAATTGCATGGCACATAGTAAGAAAACTATTTTCTGTCTTCAGACCCCCTAGGTGGTGTAATAAGGCTCCTTTCTAGGGTGCTTTATGGCCAATGGGTTCTCCGCACACAGCGTGTCGTGGGAAATTTAGTTCCTCCCACTTTTATGGTGATTCCGCCCATTGTCATTCATTTTTCATATGCCCCCACAGTCACCCGTAAATTATATGTCCGCCCTCTATCTCTCCCCCAGTTTCATATCCCCCTTCATCTGCCCCAGTTTCATGTCCCCCTCCATCTGCCCCAATTTCATATCCTCCCCATCTCTGTCCCGAGTTTCCTCTCCCCCTCCATCTCTGTACCCAGTTTCATTTCCCCTCTCCATCTCTGCCCAGTTTCATGTCCCCCTCCACCTCTGTCTACTGTTTTATTCCCCCCCCCTATATCTCCGTCCCAGTTTCATGCCCCCACTCCATCTCTGCCCCCAGTTTCATGCCCCCCCATCTCTGCCCCAGTTTCATGTCATTCCCCTCCCCCCTTCAACTTCCCCTAGTTTCATGGGCCCCCTTCATTATATTCACCCTCAATGTTTAACACAAATACCCACTTATACTCACCCTTCCCGCACTCTCTGCAGCTCTCTCCGCAGTCTCACTCACAGAGTTGTAGGCGCGATGTGAGTGACATCATCACATCGCACCTACACCTCCAGGAGCCAGTTCGCAGTGGTGAAGCAGGAGCTAAGCTGTGACAGCTCCTGCTTCACTCGCCTGTGTATACAATGCACACAGATAAGTTGAAACCAAGACATACCTCCTGCCGATCGGAACTGCGGGACAATCCAGGAATGTCCTGAAGAACCCGGGATGGTTGGGATGTTTTATATACATATATATATATATATATATATATATATATATATATATATATAACCTGCTGTAATTTTTTTAACTTATGCAGTTAATAATGTTACACACTTAAAACTTGAAAAAATATACTTTTGTATGTGGAAGTTCAGCTGGTATTTCAGGGAGACCTGGCAGTAGGTGTGGTGGCGCTGCATGTCCCTGGGTGGCACCACCACAGTGGAAACTAAGTATTACACAGTGCTTATTCAAATCATTGGGGTCTCTGTATAATGCATGACAGGACAAGTCCTCCAGAGTGATGCTAGATTTACACTAACATTCAAGTTTCCGTTCTTCGAGTCCGCTTGGAGGCTTGAAAAACGGAAACTCTATCCACTAAAAAAGCAGTTACTCGTGGAACCCTCAGATCTTATAGACAATAATGGGATCCACAGAATTTCCGCCCAGCTTCTGCCTGAAATTGGCAGAAAGAAAAGTACCTTGCACTTTTATTCATGATATCATCCCCCCCAAGTATTCTTGCCATTTAACCCCTTATATGCTATAGTCAATGATTACCGCAGCATCTAAGTTGTTATACAGAAAAAAAGTAAAAATAAACTTTTTTTATCCCCCATGTTAATGAAAAAAAACAAAAAAACAAAACAATTGGTATCATTAAATTATTGCTAAAATGAAATAAATATGTTATTTATTCTACCTGATAAACACCATAAACCAAATTGACGTTTTCCGATCATCTCGCCTCTCATAAACAAAAAGTATTAAAAACTGGTCAAACAAAATACAAGGTCTTATAAAGCTACACTGAAATAAAATGTGCAGAGTTATGAATGCGGAGAGGGATAATATGCATTAGATCGGTAAAGGGTTAAAATTAAGGCTAAAATTAAGGGGTTAAGGCTCTGGAGTTATGTAATGTATCAGTAATGTGTATCTGAGCCATAAATTCAAAATCTGCAATAAAAAAGTGACAATTTTGGGAGGATTTCTACAATTTTAATGTGACTGTTAGGGGGTTAAGCAGAGGCGTAAATATAGGGGTGATACAATTACAGATTCTGCATTGGCGCGCCCAGAAATTCAGTATACGCCATTGACTTTAAGCATAAAATCTAAAAAGTTTTCAGCTTAGAAGTATATCACTATATCATATATGTATATAATAGTACAGTGCGGTCCTCAGTCTAGTATGGATTTATGCTTGACCTTCTTTGTCAGACAGCAGCTAGCCTGCAGTGAATATAGTGAGATGTATCTTACAGTACAATATCCTATATGTACTTATGGTAAGAAGGTCATTTCTCGGGCATTATGATTATTGAAGTGTCTGGGACAGTCTAAGCGGATGTATTTATTATATGTCATTATTATAATGTATTATAACACCTTTAACTTAAATTACTTACACAATGTCCTCATAGGTCAATGTGTCATCAGGTGTCAGAAAACATATATCTATAATCCCTATTTATATAATGCAGCATAGCTAGATTGCAAAATTAAAGGGGTTTTCCACACAAATGATATTGATGACCTAACCTAAGTATAGGTCACCAATATCAGAATGGTTGAGGATCTGGCACCCCTGTAGATCAGCTGTTCTCACCTCATCTCTCCTGCAGCTTTCACCCAGGACATAGGAGAGGCAAAAAATGGTTGCATGTCTCTTTAAGACTGTTAAATTGGGTTTGCCTGCATCCAAAGCACCATATGTGGGGAAGGTAGCTCAATAGCACCAGTGGTGCAGACCGAAACAGTCAAAGAGAGACAAAAAATATGCAGGAAACAGGTTTATTTAGAAAAAATAAACTTTGACTCCAGGCAAAAAAATTAGCAAAATAAAATACAGCTTTAACTTCAGGCAAAACAATAAGAAGCTAAATCCTGCTCGTCTGAGCAACTAAGTATAAACTAACTATACTGTGTGGCTTACTAACAACCACACGAACAAACCAACAAGCACGATACAGTCTCACTGGACTTAGAGTAACCAGACCCAGACAATAAATAAACTTTGACTTCAGGAAAAAAATGAGCAAAATAAAATACAGCTTTAACTTCCGGCAAAACAATAAGAAACAAAATCCTGCACGTCTGAGCAACTAACTAAACAGTATACGTGTGGCTGACTAACCACCACACGAACAAACCAATAAGCATGATACAGTCTCACCGGACTCAGAGTAACTGGACAGACCCAGACGCCCCTCTCACTCCCTGGATCTGTCCTGAAGTGCAGGCTCATCAGCCTTTTATGGGTCAGTAATGAGCCTATGACCCACACCTGGGCTGTGGCCTGCTCCAGACCCGCACTGGACCACACATAGGTCAGAAACCTGAGGCTGATATAGTGGGACTCCAGCACTCTGCCTGTCACCTTCTCACAACATGTATGCATGAGATTGGGTATGATATAGGTTGTGTGCAAAAACTTAAATTTTTGGTTTGCTGCAGAAAATCATCTTTATTCAATGGGTTGTTATGATCATGGAGCCATATAGGAACACAAAAATCGGAATGCAAGCTGGAGATGGACTCTACTGGAGCCCAACACATCCCATTGGCTATAATAGAGTCCTTTAACTTTCCAATTTTTTCCCAAATAAAGAAGTTGACCTTGAAAAACATTTTTTGTCCAGGATTTTTTTTTTTTTTTTTTAAGGATCCCGAATGAACTTCCAACACAAATGTGAAAGTAGCCTCAGTCTATGATATATATAATACCAATATAAACTGGCATTAGATGGAGAGCAGAACGGATGATTCAAAGAAACTTTATAATATCTACAGTATAAAAATTGTGACTACCAAGATGGTTGAGAAGATCTGGCAGACTGACTCCATTCTCACCTTCATTTCAATTACAGGTAGTCCCAGTATATGTTAATGTACATCATGAATCCTGTAGGAATAATGCAGAGTCATTCATACAGCCAGGTACAAATCTCCAAATGTGTTAGAGTAATTAAAAATTTAATGAGAAAGGGGAATTATTTATAAGAAATCCGGATCTTAGGATTTAAGTGTAAGATAATCTGTGTCATATCATTTGATGATAATATCGCCGGAGTCTTTACATCTTAAAGAATAAAACCGTGATCAGTCAGAGCGGGTAAAACACACAGCGGGAACAGAATCCCAGTAAATTAGCTCCATCTCAAGGTGGAAATGGCTCCAGAAGACATCCTACAGCCACTGACAAACTTCAGCGATGGGGGCAACCAATCTGGAAAGGTCCTCATGCCAAGGATCGGTTACACCATCTTAGCTATAATCATGGCCATATTTTGCACGGCTTCTCTCATCCTCAATATTACAGTCATTATAGTGACATTTAAATATCGACATCTAAGACATCCCATCAACTATTCCTTGGTCAATCTAGCGGTGGCTGATCTAGGTGTGACCGTCCTGGGTAGTCTACTCACTGTGGAAACTAATGCTGTTGGCTACTTCAACCTTGGAAGAATTGGCTGTGTCATAGAAGGGTTTGCTGTGGCATTTTTCGGTGAGTATGTAGTTCGTTATATTCTATGAAACTGTTCCCAAGGTTGGGCAACAATGGATTTTGAAGGTTGCAAATGGTTTGTAGAAAGTTCTAGTAGACCGTAGTGGAAATACTTGGTGTTGACTATAGGTACTATGAGGCAGTGGAAAAATCTATAGGATGGACAAAGACTGACTCATGTCCAACATGAGTGTACCTACCAGATAGGAGGTACAGTAATAGCCATGAGACAACATCTAAGGAGGCCCATGCCCTTTATGTCAATTGATTATGCAAAATAGTGAACAAATTTATTGGCAATCCATAGACAATACTATCACACACGACTGCATTCTCACTGCCAACCATTCTTCCAATGTCTTCTGTGCTATATTTCTTCCTATCCTTGGGAAAATCCAATGTTCTATAAAACCATAAGATCACGTATTGTCTGGATTACCAATAAGCCTGCCACTATTTTGCAAAATCACCACTTTTATCAATATGCCAGAGAGCTCTTTGTAGCAGGAAGGACGTTGTCATTACCTCTTTGCAATGGAAATGTCATTGGTGCTCCAAAAAGCTCATTTGCATATTGACAAAAACAGCAATGTTCACAAGGGGAAAACAGATTTTGATTCAGGTGACCCTAACCTATATACAGGGCTCAGTTGATATTCTGGTTGACAGACTTTCTTTCCCTATGACAGTTTGTGAATACATTTATGTAAGTGAATTCTATTATAAATCACCTAATATATGACTATATTTCTACTACCCAAAATTATAGCTACATTTACTGATTCTGCAACAATAAACTATAGGTATCTTACTTCTAGAGCTGAGGAGCTGTCACAATGTGCTGGCGTACTCATGATGACAGCAGCTTCTTTCTCCATAAAGAGAAGAGTATACTTTTATTTTTCTAACGCCTGCTTTTACCCATTCACCAAAATCACCATATTCATAAGGGGAACACTTGAGCAATAGCAATATATAGGCAATTGCTAGTAGTATAATTCCATAATATTCAACTGAAGTTTGAAAAAAAGTTATCTCACTTAAAGAAGACCATTCATGTCCTTGGGCACTCATGGTTTTATATACCACTAGAAAGCTGGCAGTGCGCTGAATTCAGCTCACTGTCGGCTTTCCGGTTATGTGCCCCGGGGCAAGAGCTTTCGGTGCCGTTACCAATAGCTCTTCACTGTCAGAAGGACGTTCCTGACAGTCTAGCTGGGAACGCTCCTCCTGAAAGAACTGTCCGTAGCTCTGTACTGTAAGAGGAAGCGTTCTTTATCACCCAGCCATGACGTTGAACGGTGAGGGACGCCCCTCAGTACTAATCTATGACGAGTACTGTCAGGAGGGGGGGGCATTCCTTACAGCTCAGTGTCATGGCTGGGTGGTAACGTCCTTCTGACAGTGAAGAGCTATCGGTAACGGCATTGATAGCTCTTGCCCCGGGGCACAAAACGGGAAAGCCAACAATGAGCTGAATTCTAGTGGTATATAAAACCACATGTGCCCGAGGACATGAAAAGTCCTCTTTACCCTTTAAGGATGCAGAGTAGTTTGTTGGTTGATGCTCGGTGACTTGTTTCCAATTTCTCTTCTCCACCTTCCAAAATTGATAACTTTGTTATTTTTCTGTCAACATAGGTATATGAGGGCTAATTCTTTGCGCGACGACCATTACAGGGTACATATATTGTTTTGATTAGCTTTTATTAACATTTTTGGGAGTCAGTGTGAAAAACCCACAATTTTATCATAATTTTTTTGCAGTAAAGACTTATGCACCTGGTGCACAAATTTAGATCAAGGCAACTGTGCAGCATTTAGAAACATTTTCTAATACATTGGATACTGTTATCCAAATGCCTTATGGTGATGGTGTAAGTGCCAAACACTATTGTCATAAGGCACCTGAATAACACTATCCGATAAATTAGAAAATGCTTCTGACGCTAGGTTCACACTAGTGCTCGGGTTTCCGTTCTTCACGTTCTCTTGGGGACCCAAAAAATGGGATCTCAATCCACTTAAAAAGCAGAAACTCATAGGTTTCCACCTGAAAAATGTGGAGAGAAAAGCGCTGCTTGTGGGATTTTTCAAGCAGAATGAGGAACAGAATCCCTAAATGGAAATGGGGCGCAGGTGTGAACCTAGTCTAAATCCTTAGCAGATGCCTTGGCATAAGTTTGGACACCAGGTTTGGGCACTATATGCTACATCATTGGGGGAGGGTATTAATAGAATGTAGAGCACAAAGACCAACTTAAAACTAGTCGTAGAAATTGGTATCAAGTAGCAATCCAGACCTACTATATAACTACCCAGCTTTACGAGAACACAGACTTCTTCATCGTCATATATAACTCCATTCTTCCATATCCAGATGATTACCCAATAGCTTAAATGGGGCACTGGGCCATCTTCCCTTGCCTAGAAAAGCCCATAGAGAATAATATAACACAACGGCACGTAACTTTATCCATTATTGTCACTTTAACTCTTCTGCTCGGCCTAGTCCTATTACAGAAATTGGGGAATATTTCATCCTATTTGAAGCCCTCTAAGAAATATGTAGATTTTTAAAGCACTATCTTGGCTATATTCTCCATTTCTTATATGCTGAACTCATGAAATAACCCCACGAATTCACATTAGAAAATCATCTCGAAGCTTCCTTTATGGTAAACATAGATAGTGTTATTAAATTCTGCGTAATGTCCTCCATCAGTCGGAGTTAATAAGAAGTAACCTTTACACACATTTGTTCTTTAAGACTGCCGATAAGGAAAGTTAATTTGATTTTGGGCTTAGTGTGACACATATCTTTCATTTTACAAGCCATAAATTCATTTTATACAGCCATTTCCTTTTTTTTTGCGAAAAGCCTTGTGGAATTTTGAGCAGTCCTGCCGTGGCTTAGTATGCAGGAGCTAGGCCTCATCTCCCAGTCATCGCTCTATAAATATGCTCCGGAGACTATTAGACATAAACCGAAGGTATAAAACTGGAATGGTTACAAGAGGACCGGCCACCTCAGACGATGCGCTACTTGGCCGTCTCCATAAATCATATACCGTACTGTACTTCCTCACAGACGATACGCAGAGCGATAAATCCAGCCATCCATCTTATTTAATATACCATTAAATAATGTCTTGCTAGACTATAAAGAACATACATCTATAGTAGGTATGTCATATACTGCCACACTATAAAAAGTGCCAAAAGAGAAATCCCAATGGTTGAGTTTTGGGGTAAAATATTATACGAAACCCACTAATGCTTACAAGGGTGAAGTCACATACAATGCTAGATCCGCAGAACCCAACGGATCAGATTAATACACATTTACAAAAAAAAAAATCCTATATTTCGAGGCCTTCACAATACAATTTGTACCTGCAAAGATAAAGGGTAAACATCATTGAATTCTGTAACTATGTCAGCCCTACCAGAACTCTTTACAAGCCATAAACATAATACTGCCATTCCAAGGCCTCATGAAGCTGTACATAAAACAATGTCTATATTAGTGTTGTAAGAATAATATATCTGCAGTCATTTTCTATCATTGCCTTCCTTTTTGCAGGAATTGCGGCCCTCTGCACCATCGCAGTCATTGCTGTGGATCGAGTGTTTGTAGTAGCTAAGCCAATGGGGACTCTGACATTTACCCCAAGGCAGGCATTGGCAGGCATAGCTGTCTCCTGGATCTGGTCCCTTATATGGAATACTCCTCCTTTGTTTGGCTGGGGCAGCTATCAACTGGAAGGAGTTGAGACGTCCTGTGCCCCCAATTGGTACGGCACAGACCCTGTCAATATGTCCTATATCATTAGCTTTTTCTCCTTTTGTTTTGCAATTCCGTTCCTGATCATTGTGGTCTCTTATGGATACCTCTTGTGGACTCTGCGGCAGGTAATCACATCCAATATTTGATGTTATATTCCTTATATGACAATGTTATGTTCCTCTGCTGTGCGTCTATTCTCCTACCTTCTAAATACATGTTTAGGATAATTTTTCTCAGTTTCCCATTTGGCGTGACATTTTCCATTTCATTGATATATTAGTCATGGATGCACCATGCAGGTTCACCAACCTCTTGTCCTGTTGGCAAATCTCCTTATATACTATGATGTACCTTGCATTCTTTTTTCCAAAATTTTGATAAAGAACAACTGGGCTTCAGAGAAGTGACAGACCACAGAACGTTCCTGCATTTATGGTCATATCCATTGCCAACTTGCCAGGACAATGGACTGTCACCATTAAGCCTCTATTGAGACAAAGTGGGGAACAGATGAAAAATGGCCATTTTTCACATCTGTTTTGCACCCGTGACGCACTGTTTTTATAGATTCTTCATAGATTTCAGTCTATTGAGGGACCTGTGAAAATCGGCCAAAAATAGGATATGTCCTTTTTTTCTGATGGTCGGTTTAATACAGCTGTCACATGGCCCTGAACATTTGTTCATCTGAATAGAGGCTTAGAAGACTGGAGAAAATATTTAACAATTTGCAAAATTTAAAAAATTTTATTTGCAAAAATGTTTAACTTTTCACTGTCTACCAAGCATGGAGACACCAGGCTGTGACGTATCGCGCCGTTCCGCCCCGGCGTCCGGCCCCACAAGGCGCGAGGACACGGCCCGCACCTCAGCCACCCGGCCGCAACCTCTGGCCCACCCGGCCTTCGCCGCAAGCGGAACCCGCGATCGTCTTTTTAACTATACCGTCCGCTCCCACAAACCCAGAGAGAGGACCGGGCCTTATAGGATAATACGAGAAGAGCCTTCTAAAGTTTTAACATTTTATTAACCCAAGATGGTCGATACTAGGTCAGCCAGAAATACATATAAAGATATACCCTGGCGGTCACAAGCTTATACGGTTACAGAGAAGGTATGTTACAGTGCAGTGAGATAAAACAGATTAAAGAGATTAAAAGATTAGAAACAGAAACAGTCCTTAGGCACCCGGCGATTCCACAGCCAACGCATGGTACCCACAGGGCAGGAGATACAGTCCATTAAAGATTCTGGTAGGGGCACCCGCAGCACCCCCCCACATAGCATATAGCAATAAAGAGAGTTTTTCCATACCGATGTAAAAAGTCCATAGTCCATAAATCCATGATCAGATAGGCGTTACATCATAGTCCTCATAATTCCATAAGTCCATTAGCGTTAAAGTAGTACATGGCTCTCTTTCAAAGTCCCTCAGCCGCATGGCTTTCTTTGTCTCTCAGCACATGGCCGCTTCTGCTCCGCCCTTCCCCCCCAGCAAGGGGGGAGGGGCCACACACAGAGCCAGCTTGCTCACATGTGTCCAGATGAGAAGAACAAGAACAAGACCAGCAGCTCCGCCCCAGGTCACTCTTATATTGACCCTGGGCTCCACCCTGAAATGACATCATCAGGGCTTTCGGACCACCCTCTAGCTTGGCAATCAAATAACTATAAATGGTCATAATTCCTCATCACATGAATATACGGTCAAACAAGTGGCATGTCTTTGCTCACCGCAAGTTTCCCAGCATATTGACACCAAACATGATACCCCAATTACCCATGAGTAACGAGAACTGGGCCTGGGCTCTTCCCAGGCCCGTAGGCTTAAAGTTTTTGGGTTGAAAACGTGCGTCTCACTACTACGCATCGGAAGATCTAATTGTCATAATGGTAACATCTTTCCCTGGCGCAATATCATCATAAAACCATAACTGTTTGAAGTTTTTACGGAGTCAAGCAGTCTACTACTAGGTGTTAGAACTTTCAGAGCCAGGATGGCCCCCTGCTAAGAATCAAGGAAGTTAGCACAGATATGTTAATGCCATGCCTAGGGTGAGACAATGGCTTTTGATCTTGGCAACTGGCCACAGATAATCAGATTCACCCATTTGGGTCACTAGCCTTCACATCCTACTGAGATAACAAGATTCCTTAGCAGGATGGTGACTTAAAAATGGCAAATACAGACCAGATAAGTCATTCTCCAAGATATACAGTTGAGGGTCAGTCAATACAATACATAGATAGTTATAAATATAGCTGAGAATCCTGATTGGGGTCCGATTCATCACAGATGAAAAATGTCCATTTTTCACATCTGTTTTGACCCATGTTGCACTGTTTTTATAGATTCTTCATAGATTTCAGTCTATTGAGGGACCTGTGAAAATCGGCCAAAAATAGGATATGTCCTTTTTTTCTGATGGTCGGTTTAATACAGCTGTCACATGGCCCTGAACATTTGTTCATCTGAATAGAGGCTTAGAAGACTGGAGAAAATATTTAACAATTTGCAAAATTTAAAAAATTTTATTTGCAAAAATGTTTAACTTTTCACTGTCTACCAAGCATGGAGACACCAGGCCATAGACACAAGTCCGACTTTCCCCTTCGGTTACAACCCCGCATTAGTTTAGCTTAGCTTTTACGGAAGTGTCTGTGTCGTGCGCCGGGTAAGAATGAGTTAAAGTTTGACAATTTTAGCAAAAGAACAATAAAATGAACACAATGGATGAACTGTGACAGAAAAAAATCCCGCAGAATAAAGGTAGAGTTGAAAGGGAATGAAAGGTAACAATTACTACAAGAAGATGAATGGAGAGAACTGAGGCCTTGTCTGTGTCTTCCCACTTCGAGCTTAATTTTCACTTTGGAAATTTGTCCTATAAGTGGAAACAACCTCATGTAAAAAACTTAATATACCGTATACTAGAATGTGTTAATCTATGCCAGACAGGAACTGAGAGAGATTTCTACTATAACTCCAGAAAGTTACTTGGAAAGTTAATCCCCACCCAGCCCATATTGGCACAATGTGGTTAGCGAGGCATGGATCACGGATTGTGGCGTATGTTTGACGCAAGTAAGGGCCAAATTTGTGACAGAATATCATCCCTCTATACCAAGGATTGATTAATTCCTGCAATATCTCTAGGTTTCTTAGAAAACCAACCATTGATCTATAAGAAGCTTCCGTCTGAAAGGTGGTGCTAGAGCAAGTTTTCCATTTTCCATCAAGGAAAACTTACCAGCATATTCCTTTCCCATAATTCCTAATAGAGCATGTATGGTCTGTAAGACTCACACAAGGTGGCCTGCAAAGATGACATCTCCGGTCCTGAGGAAAGACCATCAATATTAGCTCTCTGGGGTTCAACACTCAGAACCCTGCAGGTCACCTGTACATGTCTATATACCATAAGACGCTCTGCTCATTAGCCATACAAACTGTAGCAGCAAGTGTAGGTAATGCAGCATTGTCACATTGAAGCTCATGGTATGTTAATATTACCAAGAGAAGTGCTGTGTTAGTACAGGTGATGTGCAGGGGTCCCGAGTGTCGGAGCCTGTAGATATGATATTGATGGCCTATCCTGAAGACCCTAAGGCCATTCATACTACAAACCGGACAACCCATTTAATGTCTGAAAGTTAAAGTCCGACTGTGACCACCGCAGACACTGGAACAAAATAGTAGAGCCATGCCAGGGCTCCTATCAGCTATTTTTAGAGACACCACGGTCAGACCACCACTGATCAAACATTTGTGAAGTGTCCCAGTATTTATTTCTTGTTAGAGATATTAATATAATTTTATATAATACAATATTAATTAATAATAACATTTCCTCCATATTCCCCTTTTTGCATTGCACCTTATGCCAGTGCCAACTATGTTTTGCCCTTCTTTTAGGGTGTTTTCTCTCACACTGAGTATGTCAGAGGTATACATCCAGATATACAGGATGCTGTTGTATATGTATTAAGCACTGCCGTCAACTATAAGTTTATAGTAAAACACTATACCATATACCAGTCAGCATTGTTTACTAAATGATACTGTATGGAATGGCACAGTCTGCTATAGCCAAAAGGTATACTGGCATACACGCTGTGCAAAACACAGTGTGCAACCACCCTTAGGCCAGGGCCACACGTTGCGAAAACACCACGTTTTACAGTCCCTGTATATAGGATCCTCATCATACGTATGCCATAGTGTGCACAGAGAGATGTGAAATTCCATCTATCTCATAGTCGCCGCAGCTGTGAAATACATTAAAGTTTTGTGAAGTTGTGTTTTGTGCATGTAATTACCGCTATGGGTGCAATACACACAAAATTAAGATGAAGGAGCGAATAATGCTCATTATTTTCAGCAACATGGTTACTTTAATAAATGACTTTAAATTGCAAATATGCCGTTTTAATTACCGTCCCTATGTTTTTATATTGCAATGATTCAGAATCTCGTAGCCGAGCATTTATCCCGTTTTGCCATAAAAGGCGCATTAATCCATGTCTCCTTCAGAAATGTAAATGAACGGTTGCTGATTTAATACAAGTCTGTGTTATGGAAGCAGTTAGCTGGCGCCAGGGGTACGCTATCAGGGTTACACTTGTTAAAATGGCTTCTATTTAAACGTTCCCTGAGGTAAAACAGAACTGCGAACCAAAAATTCTTCTAATCTAATCCAATCATCCGGCTTTACTAGAGGAAACTCTATGGGAGCTAATGACAAGTGAGAGGAGGTAATTACTCTAAGACCATTAATTGTTGCTGGAACTAAAATATGTAAATGTGATATGGTGTGGAAAGTAATACATTTAATACGCCTTCCTTTAGACACTGTCATTTCATTTCCCTTAGCTATTTTTGATGTATGTTACAGAATATATTGTATATGTCGGAGTTGGTTCGAGGCTTCTGTCATCATATTTTATAGGTTCTTTCTTAAAGAAGCAGTCCACTAAAAATAAGAATGTCCCTCTCATTTGAAAAAGAGCCTTTATTTATTGTAATATTAGTGCATAACTTAGGGGTAACTTTATTGTTAAGTTATATGCTCCCTTCTGGAGCAGTGACTTCCTCTCTGCTGATACACACAGGGGGGTAGGGGGGGGGGGAATCAATAAGATTGGTATTTCTTTTGCCAGTTTTAATTCATTCCCTGACAAGGCGCAAGATGTGCCACAATCACCAAGTGACTTCACCTCTTAATTTATTCTTGCATATGTAAGTGAGCCTTAACTAAAATCTACACCAGTCAACTTTCTAGTATAAATCATGCCCCAACCCACCTATATTCCCACCTTGCTCTGCCCACTACCTAAAAATGTGGCAAAGGAAATACTGTGTGCAACAGAAAAGCAAAGAGAAGGTCAGTGCTCCAGAGGGGAGCACATGACTTCACGATAAAGCAAGCAGTGAGCTATTCATTAACACAGAAAAACTTAAAAGACTATTTATTTTCATTGGAGTGATTCTTTAAAACTTATTAAAAAAAATTGACGCAAAGTATGAGAGCTAGTATCTGAATTGACTTCTACTTATTCTACTGCGTTCACCAAAATCATAGAGAAGCTCTGTTTCTTTGCAGATTTACAATAAAAAATTGAAGCAACAAATAATAAAATATGATTAGATGTTAGTGGACAGCCATTAGAGTATCCACAGACCACGTTGAGGGTGGATCCTCTGCAATATATCACTTCTTAGAGAAGGCTACCTCAGGCCAGGCTAGATCCCTTCCCTAAATTCTTCCTGCTGAATATGAGGATATACAGTAGATCACGTGTGGATAGATATTGGGATATCAGGTCAAAGGCTGATGGAGTGCACGGCCTTGTATGTTAAAACTAAGACTTTGAACAGAATTGACTATGCAATGGGTTGCTAGTAGTGGGATCGGCAGAGGGAGAACATGGTGGGATGTAGTGCCTTCAGGATCATTGGTGGTATCATAAACTGCAGCATGTATGAAAATGTCAATGATACTTGAACTGTTAGTATCAGAAAAATATACTTTATATTTCCCTTTAGGTGTCCAAACTAGGAATAGCAGAAGGAGGAACAACCAGCAAAGCTGAGGTCCAAGTCTCCCGCATGGTCCTGGTGATGGTTATGGCATTTCTCATCTGCTGGCTCCCATATGCAGCCTTTGCTATGATGGTGGTGGCAAATCCTGGCATGTATATTGACCCAGTAATAGCCACTATACCAATGTACCTGACCAAAACCAGCACTGTATATAATCCAATCATATACATATTTATGAATAAGCAGGTAAGAATCCTCACCAAGATCTGTAGGCTTCTGACACGGGCCCATATTGTATATCTATGTGCCAATTTCAGGGGCATATTCAGGGTTTGCCAGAGGATAGTTTCCAGGGGGTGAGAAAGAGCTGTAACATGAGGGGGGGGGGGGGGGGGTATCGCGGGGGCCCCTTTAATGGCTTCCATACAGTATAACACTTTCTCTTACTGGCCCCCACACAATACAATATCCCCTTTACTGGCCCCACACAATATGAAACCTCTTTTACTGGATCCCTCACAGTATATTGCTCCTTTTATTGCCCCAAACACAGTAGATTAACCCCATTATTTGCCCCTTCACAGCATATTGGCCCCATTATTGGCTCCTATATAATATACCCCCTCATTTATAGGCTTCCCACACAGTATACTGCACCTTTACTGGCTTCCACACAGTATATTGTCCCCGTTATTGGTCTCTACACAGTATATTGCAAAATTTATTGACCCCCACAAAGTTCACTACCCAATTATATTGGTCCCTACAGTATATTGGGCCGCACTCAGTACACTGGCCACCATTAGGCAGCTACCTGTTGACTTATTACTACAGATAACAGCCGATATTTATTACTCTCATGTATTATTCCACTTCTCCTCCAGCCAGGAGGACACTACGCCCAGAGAATCAACAATATTAATGTCACATCGGGCATTAGTTAACAAACGGACATAATGTTCACAGCCCGCTGGAGACATATCAGGGTCAGGTGATCGGATACTACTTGTGGACATAGTTCTGACTATCCGTACTAAATGTTTGATGTTTTCCTTGCAGTTCCAGGAATGTGTGATACCTTTCCTATGCTGTGGTAGGAATCCATGGGCAATTGGGAAAACTGAAGAGGAGACGGCGTCCACCAACGCGAGCAAGTCCAGTTCTAAGAAAAGCCAAGTGTCTCCTGCTTGAAACTGTGTATATGAGTAGACATACATATCAATATACAATACACCATATGGCATGAGCTTACAGTATATATGTGATATGTAATGAACATCCCATTCAATAGGTATTATCACTAGGATATACTATTCTGTCATCAATGGGATACTGACCTCTGGGACCCCCACTGATCCTGAGAACTAGAGGGTATCATTAATTGATGACCTATCCTTAGAAGACATCATTAAAGATCGGCAGGGGTCCAACATCCGGGTCCCTGACTGATCAGCTGTTGTAAGACTGCATGTTCATTTGTGTACGGCTGTTCTTGGTATCGCAGTTTAAACCATTTAGTTGAATGGGACTGAGCTGTGATCAGGCCATATAACCGAAAAACTTGACATCACGTGACCTTTGAAGTGGAAGCAGCGCTCAGGCAGCCTCACTGCTGCCACTACAGCCCATTCAAAGGGGTCCTAAGTGTTGGAAAACCCCTTTAAGGTGCTGCAGTGCTAATTCAATGTTGTGGTCCTGCAGAACGGGTGGCAAAGCAAAGACCATCTTTTTCAGAATTGGTGAGTGCCCCAGAGGTCAGGACCCCACTAATCAAAAAGTGATGGTGTATTCTAGTAATAATCAACCTCATTATGAAATGGGACCATCCCTTTAAAGTCCTACTAAACTGAAATCACTGCAGGGGGGGACAGTGATGATGTATGTATGCAAATGTAAAATAAAATCAGTATTTTTCAAAGGAAAATGTGAATATTTTAGTGTCAATGCCATTATTGTGATGTTTGTAAGGAATATGGCCTTTTCTACTGATAATGGGGTAGATATATGAATCAGTTGCCCATAACAACCAATCATGGATAATCCCACGGCCCGTTCCTATACTTTTTTCTCCCACCCCCCACAACACACACACGCATAATGACTATTTCTTTGGAAATGCTCCGGCCCTCCGAAAGCTCGTTGATACCGATATCAGTACCATCTCGTGGTCCAATCATACTCCAGTAGTCATCACCCTTTCCCCTGCCCCGCGGGCGGTACGCCGCTGTCACTGGCGTCTTAATGAATCTCTGCTTAAGTCCCCCACTTCGTTAGAAGTCTTGCGTTCCCACTTGACTGATTACTTGCGCGACAGAATAGGCTCAGTGGACTCACCTGCGGTGCTCTGGGAAGCCCATAAGGCTGTTATGAGGGGCCACTGTATCGCGCTAGCGTCTAGGCTTAAGGTAGACAGGCCCAGGAGCATCTTCTCCATGCTTGGATCTCTTCCCTGGAGGCTTCCCTAGCAACTCATCCATCTCTGGGGGTCCTCCGCCACATGGCTCTTGGTAGGGCTGATCTCCGCTCTCTGGAGAACTGCCATGTGCAACGCCTTCTTCTTTACTCACGCCAGTGCTACTTTGAGTACACTATTGGCCAAGACCCTCAGAGATCAGCGGTCCTCCTTCACTCCCCACTCGGTTTATGATTCCGCGGGTGTCCTCCAGCATCACCCAGATGCTGCAGCTTTGGCTTTCTGGTCCTACTATTCCAAGCTGTATAATCTGCCCCCTCCGAAGACGTTAGCCCTAGTGGACGGTCACTCCAGTCTAGCTGACTACCTCGCGGATTGCCACCTTCCTCGCCTTCCCTCCTCCGCTTTAGCTTTCCTGAATTCTCCAATCACAGCCGAGGAGTTGGCGGATGCTCTGAAAGACCTCCCCAACGGTAAATCCCCAGGTCCAGATGGATTTACTTATTATTACTATAAAGCTTTTCAGAAGGCGCTCTCTAGTCATCTCCTGACTCTCTTTAATTCTTTTCTCTCTGGCTCCCCGATCCCTCCCTCAATGTCCGGCTCCCTCCTTACACTGATCCCTAAACCAGGTCAAGACCCCAGTACTGTGCTAACTATCGCCCGATAGCCTTACTAAATACTTACTTAAAGCTCTTCACCAAGCTTCCGGCAAACAGGCTTAATGCTTAGCTTCCTCTCCTTGTCCACAAAGATCAGGTCGGCTTTGCACCCTGTCGTCAAGGTTGCGACAATACTAGAAGAGCTGTGGACTTAGTGGAGGTGGACAGCCATTACTCTATCCCAGCACTCCTTTTAAGCTTTGATGCCGAAAAGGCCTTTGACCGCCATAATTGGTCTTTTATGCAGGGAACCCTGAGGGACTTTGGCTTCTCAGGGCCTTTTTTGGCAGCTATCTGGGCCCTCTATTCCCATCCCTCGGCGGCAATCAGCCTTCCCCATGCCTCCTCCCCTCCGTTCTCCATCCATAATGGTACTCGCCAGGGGTGTCCCCTTTCCCCTTTGATCTTTGCCCTGTGCATTGAGCCCTTGGCGGCCAAAATCCGCCGCAACCCTGATGTCAAAGGAATACAAGTTTGGAACAGAGAATTTAAAGTTTCTCTTTTTGCCGACGATGTTCTCCTTACCCTTTCCTCACCCCCTCCTCACCCCACACTACTCTCCCCAATCTTTTGCGTCTTCTGGCGACGTATGGTGACCTCTCGGGGTATAAGGTAAACCCCTCAAAAACCGAGGCACTCCCTCTTAACATACCACATGACGACCATACACTTCTTCGTTCCAATTTCAACTTTCAGTGGCGAACGTCTTCCATTCATTATCTAGGGATTCAGATTTCTTCCTCCTATCACACCCTTTATTCGGCAAACTACCCACGGCTGTTTCGCGACTTAAGGGCCCTCTTAGACAAATGGCAGCCCCTGCCAATCTCCCTACTGGGGAGGATCGCAGCAGTTAAAATGACCCTTCTTCCAAAACTACTATACTATTTTGAGACGCTCCCCGTTGCGGTCCCGTGAAATGACCTTCAAGTTTTACAAAAAGCTATCTTTCGATTTGTATGGCAGGCTAGACGTCACCATATCCTTCGATTGGTTATGTTGTCCGGGAGGGAGTCTGGGGGTTTGGCTGTCCCAGATCTTTTACACTATTACTGGGCAACCCATCTACGCTGTATCCCGTTTTGGGCCTCTGCCCCGGCATACACCAGGTGGGTGGAGATAGAAAAGCTTTGGCTAGCTCCCATGCACCCCAATGCATTCCTATGGGTTGACTCCCCCCACTCCTCCCTCCGCCTATCTAATTGGTCCCATCCGCTTTACCCGCTCTATATGGTCTACGTGTAATGCTAAATTCTCTCTGGCGTCCCCGCGCTCCGCCATGGTATCTGTTCTGTACAACCTTCTTTTACCCAACAGTCTTTCGCCCACCATGGTTCGAGTGTGGTCCTCTGCAGGCCTCTTCCAGATTGCTGATATGACTGACCCCGTGACGTTAGAGCTCAGGCCCTTTGACTATTTAGTGGCTAACTTGGGTCTTCCCCAGGCAGAGTGGCTCCATTACTCTCAGGTAGTCCACTTTGTCTGCTCTCTCCATGGCTTCTCTAGAGTCTCCCTTCCTACGTTATTTGAAAAGATTTGCAGAGCTGGCACCTCCATGAGGGGATATCCTCTGTGTACCAGCTTCTTGTCTCTCAGACGACTGGTTCTCCTATTCGGCATAGATATATGGCCAAATGGGAGGAGGCGTTGGGTATCTCCATTTCTCAGGAACAGTGGCAGATTGTCTGGTCTCGTGCTCAAAAATCTTCCCAGTGTATTACTTTTAGGGAAACGCAATATACACTCTTGATGCACTGGTATCATACCCCAGCTCTTCTGCATGCTCTGAACCCTACACTTCCATCAAGTTGCTGGCGTTGCAATACTGTGGTGGGTACATTATTTCATATCTTTTGGTCTTGTCCTCTTGTCCTGGGTTTCTGGGGGAAGGTGAAAGCCCTGACAGACGCCCTCTTTGTGAAGGGGGTCCCTTTAGACCCCCTCCTGGATTTACTGAACCTCCTTCCCAGGCACCTAGGTAGCAAGACTTCGAGACTCTTTCTATACCTCTGTACAGCTGCAAAAACTTTTATTGCCAGACATTGGAGGAGCGGGAATCCTCCCTCAGGCATTGAACTCCTGGCACGTATCAAGGATGTGAGGAGTCTCGGAGTTTATAACTACTAGCCTTAACAACACCCTGGACAACTTCCATTCTATCTGGTCTCCCTGGGATGCTCACTGTGCGTTACGTGGCCTTTGATCTTGTTCCTTCCTTGGATACGCGTCTCAGCACAAAGTACCACACGGGGGGAGGATTACATACGCGCATCTGCACACAGTTCTACACGCTAGAGGATTAGATACATGCATCTTCTCACAATACCACACACCGGAGGATTAGATACACGCCACTGCACACAATACCACATAGGTGAGGATTAGATACCTGCGTCTGCACACAGTACCACATGGGGCAGGATTAGATACATGCCTCTGCACAAAATACCATACGCCAGAGAATTACATATGCATCTCAGCACACAGTACCACATGCCAGAGGATTAGATACGCACATCTGCACACAGTACCACATGCCGTAAGATTAGATACGCACGTCTGAACACAGTTTCACTTACTGGAGGATTAGATACGCGCCTCTTCACACAATACCACACGGGGAGGATTAGATATGTGCATCTGCACACAGTACCACACCAACAAGGATTAGATACTTGCGTCTAAACACAGTACTGCACGGGGAAGGATTAGATACAGCTTTACTCCAGGTATCCATAACAACTGATCACAGGTTTTTCACTGATATCCAAAATGAGATACACATAATCACATGACGCTTATGGACATACACACAAACAGCATACAAAATACACCAGTGCAAAATTGGACAATTCTTATGGGGACACTACACAAACATAAAATGTAACGTGAGAAGTCGGGTCCTCCTGCTAGTATAATATAAGTGCAATATTCCAACGGAGATCTACAGAAAAAAAAAAATCACATTAAACTTGCTAAAACAGAATACAGATAATTGTATCCAAGGGACTTTGTCTAAAAAAAAGTTTTTCAATAGGAGCACAGGTTAAATTTGGATTGTTGCCTATATCTCTGTTAAGCTAAGCCAAGGGCTCCCCCTACAGGTACTGCACCACATTGCCTAATATAGTTGAATCTTGACACACTGAATGTTAGTTCACAATGTAAATACTGTGAAACATCTTTGAGGCAAGTGCATTGGGCCAATATAGTGCACATAGAAAATAAAAGAGAAATTAAAAACTTGTTGAAAAAACAATCTGTGTTATGTTATGTGTTTCCGTGATTCAGGTCCATCGGGGGCACCCAGGGGCGCACCTCTAATGAGGTAAAGTGAGGCGGCTGCCTCAGGCGGCACTATCGGGAAGAGCGGCATGGAGGAGCGCAGGTCTGCGTGCATGCCGTCAGGTCTTATCGCTATTGGTTGTCTGTTGGGTATTCACTGTTTTAAACTCAAAGTCAACAATATGTGGTGGACTGTTAAAGGAACAGAGACTCCAAAACAGATGTGAACCTAGCCTTACGCTAGGGCACACAAGGCACACACGGGGCAAGTTCACAGTTGGTTAGCTCCAATAGCTCGCTCCAATATATAGTACCAAACTTCAGAAAAAAATCTGCTGCAATTGATATCCTGCAATGCAGAGGTTGGAAGCCCAGCCAGCCTCCTAGGATGGAAGCTAGTTTTTGCAACGGCCGGGTCAACGTCAGAATATCCGGGGCTGCTGGCTCATGTGTCCCTAGCCTTAGGGTGCATTCACATACGGGGAGATTTGTCATGAAAAGAATATTTAAACACCATAAAATCTATCAGACATGACACAATGTTTAAAATATTTGGCTCATCTATTACCCCGCATTTTACAGCCATGATGGTGACATTATGTCAGTGGAACTGCTGGAACCAAACTATCTCTCAGCTGTATACTGCAGAGAGTGGTGAATGGCTGCAGAATTAGGCTAAACCCTCTCATTGTTTTTGGCTGCTGCGAAGAAGCAAAGCCCTGTGTTTTACACTGTTTTACTGCCTTTAAAAAACGTAGAATGTTAATGTTACCTGTGGAATCATTTTCTCCTGTATATTTAATAGAAGAATTAATTCATAGAGATAAATGCTGCAAAACTCAATGAAAAACACTGAAGAAAAAATGCAAATTGTTTTTACTGGGGGGTTTCTACAGCATTTTCTTTTAGCTTTTTTTTGTTGCAGATTTGCTGTGGGGGGGGGGGGGTGTTGAGCCAAAGCTAGGAGTGGATCGAGAAGGTAGAAGTATAAGAGCTTACTATATATTTCTCATTTCTTTTGTAGCCATTCTTGTCTTTGGCTTTAAAAAAAAAACCCAGCAAAATCTGCAACAAAAAAAAAAACAAAACAGTTTTTCCACGTGGGGCCTATAACCTATAGCAGTTTTTTGAGAGTCAAACATTGGTGGCTTATCTTAGGATAGGCTGTCAATGCTCACATCCCAGTTGCCCGGTTCACATCTGTGTTTGGGACTCCATTCGGGGAGTCTGCTTAGGGCCCCCCCCCTCCCCCAACAGAAACCTATATGCATAGAAAAGCATTTACCTGGGAAAACACGTGGACCCCATAGACTATAATTGGGTCTGTGTGGTTTCCACTTGGTTTGTGCAAGCAGCACTTTTCTCAGCGTCCAAGTTTACTCCCCGAACAGAATCTTGAATGCAAATGTGAGGCGGGATTCACTTGCACTGGGCTCTCTGCCGTACTACAGATCCGAATGACACTAAAAGAGAGGTAACCTGTGGACTATAATGGGGTCCACTGCTTTTCGACAGTTTTATCCTGAATCTGCAGAAAAGTTCTTTGTGCAGGTATTTTTTCCTCTGCCAATTTTCGGCGGATTCTGATGTAACCCTAGCTTTACAATGTTGTTCATATGAATAGATTTCAGACATATAAGGCATAAAGTTCTTGGAATAAAATGGCATCTGCAGTTCACAAATATTAATTTGCTGAGAAAAAGAGAATAATCCACTTACAGTACGGAGCAGAAGGAAACAAGTCTTTATCTTACATAGGAGCAGACACAGCTAAAATTAATTGCATTACTTTCATGATTAAAATCTGGGGAAGGATTATAGTGGTCATGGGATTTTAAGTCCAGATGACCTAGATTTCTAAAAATCAAAGTATATTTCCCATAGTATTTATAAGGTAGATAGATTAATGGCAGCGTCCAGCCAGCAAGAACTCATTTATAACTGCTCAGAATGGTGTACAATTTTTTTTTTTTTTTTTTAAAAAAAGGTATGCTCACTTCAGTGATCCCTGAAGGAGGACTGGTTCTCCCATTTCAGTTAAACAACTATGGACCCCATTACAGTTCATTGGGATCGCAAGGCTCTGTGTGTTTCTGCTGTTTTAGCGGTCTGCCCCTTTTATGTTGGCGTCCCCTGATGGCCCCGATCAATGGAGAGGAGATGTAAGTGTGAACCTAGCAACCTAGTTGCGTGATCCTAATATGTAGTATTTTATCTCAGCAGGTAGATAAGATGGAAGGCTCATAACAGGCTTATTTGGAGCACTAAACTATCTGTACGTAAGGACATGAAGGTGGTTTAATGTCCCTAAGTCACTCAATAGTTTGCAAAATGTATCTGCACCAAGGCACCCTCTTTGCACTTTTTGTGCCATTTTTTTAACGTCCTTTAAGGGGTTGTCCAGGCAAAAATGAAAAACAACGCATGTGCACCTGTCCCCATTGCTCCGCTATTGTCCTGCACCTCCTGGTTCTTCTGCTTTCCCAAGTCTTTTCTGGTGTTGTACTAAAGTTGCTGATTGGCCTCAGAAGTCATGTGACTGTAGAGACCAATCAGTGACCTCAGCAAGAGGACCCGTGATGTCACAGGTATTGACATTCAGGCCCTTGGATGATTGGCCTCAGCGGTCACATGACCACTGAGGCGAATCAGCAGCTTCAGCACAACACTGTAAGACACTGCCAGAGCTGATGAACTGGGAGGCGCGGGAAGACACCGGAGCAACGGGGACAAGTGAGTATGTTTTTTATAAACTTTTTTTCACTGCCCCCAGCTAATTTAAATTTGAAACGGGTTGTCCATTTTTGCCAGGACAAACCCTTTAAAGGGGTATCCCCATAACTCTTGTTCTGCAGCCTGCAGGCTCTGTGCTCTGTTTACTTCCTGGATTTCTTGGCACATTGGTGGGCAGGGTTTCACTTGCTCTGTTATCTGCTATGTTTGCAGTCAGTAATGAGGGATTGGTTGTAAATGCATTGCCACAGTATAAAGCTGATGTGGAAACTGATGTAGCAGAGCTGGATTTATCTCAGCCCTTATCAGCCAAACTCAGTTAAACCGGCTGATAAGTGAACAAGCTGAAGATAGACAGCACAGTAATCCCGGAGCTCTCACCTTCCCCATCTGAGGAGCTCCGTTGCTTGTCAGACATACACAGCTCAGAGCTGCTCCCAGCACTCAGCCCCTCCATCCCACCTGAGAGCAGGGAGCTACTTCACTTGGGGACTGAGCAGATAAGCCCAGTGGCCATAGAAACGCAGTGTAAACAATGAAGTGAATAAATTAAGATAGCGGCCAAACAAAGCAGTTTTGATAAAGCAATGTATTTAGGAAATGTCTTAAATCCCCACAAACTAGCAGTATAGATAGGATGCTTTTCATGGGACAACCCCTTTAAGTTACTCGACAGCTTGAAAAATGCACCTGCATCAAGAAACCCTCTTTACCCTCTTTGTCTGTTTGTGGGCTGCGAGGGGGTTAACACATAGAGAGGTTTGTGTCTGGACGGATGAATATTCTTTTCAGTCCACTGTAATGGTGAAGCGGTAAAAAGCCTGAGATTGCATTTGCTTTTCTTTTGCAGCTTATTGGCTTGTAAACAAGATCACAGGGCCGGAAACAAGCGGCGCCACCAAACTGCTGCCTCTGCTTTCTCTACTTCTAAGGACAACACTCGGTGGCGAGTATTGGGCCCCTTATCTAATTACAGACTTACTGAAATTCTCCTTCAATAAACATGTTTGAGGACGTTGGGAAAGACTTTCCGATTAAAGCGCACAAAGTATTTCATTTCACACTTCTTCACAGACCGCGTGTGTCCAAGGAAGATAGCGCAATCCTCAATGTGGTAATCTGAAGAAATATATCCAGCCTACGGAGAGCCCAAGAAAGCTGGGCCAATATTCATCTAAAGAGCATTGCTTTCTGTGGGATTCCTAATGGCACAACTAAGCGTCTTAGCTCTAAACCAACAATCTGCAAAAGATAACCTCAATGGGGTATTCTGGAAAAAATCTTGATGACCTGTCCTTAGGGTAGGTCACTAATATCAGATTGGTGGGGGATTCAGATAAGCACTGCAGCCTCAGCACTGCTACTTACCCAGAACAGCGCCATACATTGGACAGTGGTTGTGTTTGGTATTGCAGCTCATCCCTATTCACTTTAAAAAGACTAGACTGCAAACAGGCCGTGTTATCACTGAACGAGACGTCACATGCGGATGCGGCACATTACTTTATATACGGAAACTTATCCTCTGTGTCATATTTAGCAATACGCTAATGAGCTGCAAATCATTACAAATGTGCCTGTTACGGAACGTATATCCCAAATTGTTAAATTTTTAACAGAAACTGAACAATTGGAGATTTGTCTTGGATGAGCTAAAATGACCACCACGACAGACATTGTTCTTTACTTTCCCCACCTCCCCTGGGCCCCCACCTATTATACTGTGAGGTCTGAAGACAATGCATGCAACAAATTTTCATATAGGCACAAACTAAAAATAGAGTTGTCATAGACTTGCAGTAGGACGACTAATACAGTTTCCTGGTGTGGTGCATGTAGTAGAGCAGTCCCAGCAATCTCTGAACATAAAATCATATTACGACATCTCCCACCGAGCCCCAATTTACAGTAACAAGCAGATTACAGCAATGTTCTTATTTTAGTAGAATCCTGAAGAATAAGCGATGTCTGGTACAGTAACGAAACACAAGGACTACAAGTCTACCGACACATACAGTACATGCATTCAAAGGCCACAGCGGTCGTAGGTGACACAACACAATATAGATTACAATTATCGTATAAGAACATAAATTCATAGTGAAATGTTATACTTATGGCCGTCACCGATATTGTTATTGAACATGAACCCATGGACACAAGCAATGACAGACTGGTGATGTTGTCTCTTATAAGCAGGGGTTATATACTGACAAGATACAGGTGACATGTGGGGTCTATCGGTCTGTTTAATGTGCAGTATGTGTCGACAGATTTGCCAGTTTATATATTAACTAGACAGATAAGATGTGAAATAATTCCTGGCATTTCAGTCTGAAGACACTTCATGCTGCCATCTAGTGGCCGTAAATGTGAGCATCAGGATGAAAATATAACGGAACATATCAGTTGACACAGACAATTTTAAGGTAGATAACTGAGTTTTTTTATGACAGTAACTTACATATATAGTAGATGAGGTTGGAAGAACACACATGTCCATCAAGTCCAATCTCTAACCTAACAGTGTTATACAGAGGAAGGCGAAAAGCAGGGCCGGCTCCAGGTTTCTGTGGGCCCTTGGGCGACAGAGCCTCAGTAGGCCCCTTTTGGAACAAACCATGCATATTGCAGCAAAAAAACAACTGCAATTGGGTGTTTTTGTTTTGTTTTTTGCTGAGGCGGACCTATTTGAGAGACCTGTAATACAGTCCATTCCATACAAGTATATAGCACCTGTTCAGACATCAGAAAATAAAGAGGAATTTTAGAGGAATTCCTCTTTATTTTGTTTTCTTTATTTTCTGTTTTCAATGTGAGTCAGAATGAGGGAAGAATCAGCTGTGAACCGTGGCCGTGACCCCTTCTCTGTTTAGATAGTGTCATGCATCTCATAGCGGCCATGTCATGTAACTACAGCCTGGTCCTATACATGTCTATGTGACAAGACTGGAATGACATCATACGGTCTACAACTCCCATGATGCCTACTTGCTCTGCTCTTCTTGGAGCTACACATAGGAGTGAATGGGTGTTGTAGTTCCACAGCTGCTGGAGTCCTGAATGCTGCTGATCCCTGCACTTCACCATGTCACTTACAGACAAGATGGAAAAATGTCTACAACAAATGATAAATGTAGTGAACAGCATGCGGGACTTTTTTTTTTTTTTTGTGGAGCCAAGGCAGGAATTCAGTACATTTTGCTAAATCTTAATATTTTTTAATTTACCATATTAATTTATTACTAATCATTATAGGAATTGGCTTATGAGGACAACCCCTGTCTGTATGACCTATTTGGGTTATATAGAAATCACAGAGGGGTTCTGGACTCTGTACAAGCAGCTTCTGAAGGACTCAAGTTGTCCTTGTATTACATCAGCGGACCCTTATCTGAATAGCCACCATGTTATACTACAGATCTCTACCGAGCCTTCTATAGTAGAAATGCTTGGCCACCTGTGGCCTCCCCTGGCAAAATCAGGAGCAGGACCTGGGGCAAACAGCTTACCACCCCACTGGGTGTATTATGGGCGACATTGTATCTAATAGTCATTAATGGGAATTGCCGGCAGATAAAGTTCTATCATGTAAGTCTATGGCTATGTGAAGGGATTTACCACCAGAAACACTTCTATGGACCAGGATTTTTTAGGTAAATTATTACTGAATGATGACAAAGCACAAAGAATTTTTGGCCAATTGTAACAATCATTTATAATAAGGCCAATTAACCTATCAATATGTTTTTATAGTGTGGGAGGAAACCGGAGTACCCGGAGAGAACCCACGCAAACACGGGGAGAACATACAAACTCCTTGCAGACGATGTCATTGGTCAGATGTGAATCCAGGACCCGGTACTGCAAGGCTACAGTGCTAGCCACTGAGCCACCGTGCTGCCCAAAATGAGTCAGAAGATGCTGTTCTGGTGGAAAAGAGAGCTGTCACTTTCCACAGGTCTTCTGGATGACATCTTCTATCTGCTGCCCTCATGGCTAGGTCTTTATTATGACTGGTGGCGGATCTTCATGGAAGTTTTCAGATGGGATTTAGGAGAACCATTTTGCTGGAACAATGGCTGCAGGGAAACCTCTCAGTGTCAAGAGAAGCTCTCCAACGTCCAACTCTAGAGGGATAGAAAAAGCTTATATTAAAGGGGTATTCCCAGCTCGCATACTCACCAGTTTTTACTTCTGTAAAATCTTCTTTCTTCCTGGTTTCTTGCATCATTTGGTGGGCGGGGTTTCACATGCAACCTGCCGTTTAGCTCCACCCCCAAATTTGCATGTAGCTCTGCCCACCCATATTGGACTATGAAGTACAGGCAGCAGCAACTCCATTCTGTGTTACATACAGAGACTGCCTGTCTCTGCCATAATGAACACAATTGAATTAGCTAGCCTGATAACTGGGAGAACAGAAGACGTTCAGAAATGAAAGCAGCTCCTCTCCCCTCTCTGAGTGCAGGACCTAGGTCACGTGGTGTAGACACAGGAATAGCTAGATACACAGGCTCGCTCCCTACACTTAGCCCCTCCTCCCTCCCCCCCTCAGAGCAGCAGATACATCACTTGACTCATGAGCAGCTAGGTCAGGGCTGTGGCCACAAAGAATTGAATAAAGTAAGATAGTGGACAAACAAAGCAGTTTTACTGAAGCAATGTATTTAGGAAAAGTCTTACATCCACATTAGCAAGCAGTATAGATAGGATCCTTGTGATGGGACAACTCCTTTAAAGACAAGGCCTAAAAGCACAAACAAGGCCAAAATAAATTCTAGAGCCCCTTAATGTATTACTGTGGAAACCAGTCTATAGATGTGAAGCAAGCAGTGCTGGTAACTAACACACTGCACATGCTCACATAGCATAGGGAAGGCCTAAAATACAAGAACATCACCAATCCAGCATCACGCTCCGGTCTGTCCATGGATTATGTGCTTGGCTTATATACCAGATTGTATCTTACCTGTGTTCGCAGCCTGAGCATTGATAGACCACCGGGTAGTTGATCTCAAAGTCATGGTATTGAGTAATTGGTGGGAGCTCAGGATGATTCTTGGCGACCATCTCACAGTAGAACTTCCAATGTAATCCATGGCCAGCATTTCCATCTCCATCGATGACCCAGCAGGCAGCATGACACATCTCATGGACTAATGTGTCTTGTACTCGGTCTGAAGACAATGAGAGATAGATTTATACTCAGTATTAAAGACACCTGGAAGATTTCACAGCCGTCATTGTACATGATGAGAGACATACCTGCAGAATCGCAGACTTTCTCCGATATATGTATGGCGGCATATGGACGGCCGTTCTCCTCACGGAGCTTGGTGACACCCGCGGTTTTTCTCAGCTTTTTATTCCAGCTGATTTCCATGTCTGCAGGGAGCTAAAGAAGACAGAAGGAGAAAAGATATAAGAATAATAAATATAACTTATGTCTATGAGTATATTCCTCTATATACCATATAATCAATCTATTAACCCTATACCCTACCTGTAGCCCCCTATATCTAACCCAACATGTACATGGCTGTTTATTATAATTGTTTACCTTATTCTCAAAGACGGTATCATTAAAGAAGTCGTAGAGAGATCTCACCAGCTCCTCTTTGTTTTCATGAAAGTTGGAGACATATTTAGAATATGAGGAAGACAGATCCTTTAGGATACAGTAATTGATGGGACGCTCCTGTTTCCTTTCACTGTAACAAAACATATAAGAAGCTCAAACATCAATAATCCATATATTCTAAGATAATACACATACCAATAAATAATACTGCCCCCTAGTGTACGGGTAACATAAACCAGATAACATAGTTATATAAAAAATACTCTACCTCTCCTCCTGGACAAGGCTCAGGGTTGGAGAATTGGGATCTAAAAAAAACACAAGAAATAGCTTTGTAAACATATCGGTAATAAAAGTTTAATTTACAAATTTTTACACTAGAAAGATATTTCTGATTATTACAGAAGCTCAGTTGGATACCTGTGTCTATGGATGACTGGTAGGTACCGGAGTCACCCTCCTCATCTTCAAGGCTCCTCGGAGACCTTGGAATAAGTGAATGAGACTGGAATAAAGAGACAGAAGAAACAATTAAAATGAAGCAAAATAAACTGTATAAAAGTGTAAGTAAATACCGCACAGTCCAGTCAGTGCCATAGAGAACACTGCAGAGAAGTCGCCACTTACCTGATATACAGTCTCATCATTGTCCTCTATGTCGGACTCAGTAATTTTGCGGCTCTTTTTAATGACCGGTAACTATGAAGAAAAATATTAATAGATTTGTTACAAACTGAAATATTGACATGTATATCTCCTCATTGACTTTGGTACATTCTAGATACAGCTCGTGTAGTATAACTTATATGGTGGCATCTAACTGGACCTGACGGACACCAGATGATATTCTGCCATTGTTGACCCAGAAAACAATAGTGGTAGCCACAGAAGTAATAGCATCACCTGGTCCTATGGTATATAGGGATTATGGGGATTACTAGGGGTAACCAGCAGTATGAAGGATATCTGGATGATACATTTCTGGGCATTTTTGGATATATGGGCAGCCGGGACACTTTCTGACACCCATAAGTAAACTAAACCTGTACATGTAATATTGTATAGAGGTGACCAGAGAGCACAGAATCAGTTCTCATGGTGGCCCCAAGTTACCCTATTGTGACCCCAGTGTAAGGGATAGGGCTGACACCGCTATAACTGGGCTAACTAGAATATTGTTCCGATTTTACTGCAGAATCAGCTATAACTAAGAGCAATGTGGATATAGGAAGCTTTTATATTATGTCTGTGATAATAAAGGGCCACAAACAACATTTTACAGAAACTACATCTCACCTGGTCACCACTGCCGCTGTCCTCTGTATCAGACTCAACAAAACAACGTTTGCGCTTATTTTCAGACATTTTGCCAACAGAACAGAATATCAAACCTGTCACTCCACAAACTCTATAACCCTCAGTATATGGGCTCCGAACCGGGACTTTTATCATCACTGCATTATGTGACATCATGGAACGTGGCTCATTACTGACACCGTGACATCATGACTTGTTGGCGTGATACACACATACATTTGTTATATGTATAAATTATATATATGTACTGTATATACAGTGATAATAGTATATTATAGCGATATATAGTATATACTGTATATGTACTGTATATACAGCATATACAGTGATTATAGTATATTATAGCAATATATAGTATATACTGTATATATACAGTATATACAGTGATAATTATAGTAAACATATAGAAATATTGATATAATAATGGAATAATAATTCCAGGTCTACACTATAAAATATCACCCATGTACTATATCATAAAAAGGCCCAAGTAAAATAGTAACAGGTAAAATATCACATGGTAACAGCGCTGTATACATAGGGTCATAGGTATGAGATATAAAGAGGTAGATTTTGGGCCACTTCAGGCACCAGGGTATAAAGTCCTTCAGTCACATAATACAGTAGAACCTTCTATCTATACCACTATGTATACAGGCATAGTATGCTGTGTGTATCTATACATATATACAGTATATATAACTGCTAAAAAAAAGTAAAGGGAACATTCAAATAACACATCCTAGATCTGAATGAATTAAATATTGTCAATGAATACTTTGTTCTGTACAAAGTTGAATGTGATGACAACAAAATCAAACAAAAATCATCAATGGACATCAAATTTATTAACCAATGGAGACCTGGATTTGGAGTCACCCCAAAATTAAAGTGGAAAAACAAACTACAGGCTGATCCAACTTTGATGTAATGTCCTTAAAACATGTCAAAATGAGGCTCAGTAGTGTGTGATCTCCCTACAACGTTTGGGCATGCTCCTGATGAGGTTGCAGATGGTCTCCTGAGGGATCTCCTCCCAGACCTGGACTAAATCATCTGCCAACTCCCGGACAGTCTGTGGTGCAACATGACACGCTGGAGGCGCTACCAGGAGACAGGCCAGTACACCAGGAGATGTGGAGGGGGCCATAGGAGGAAAAAACCCAGCAGTAGGACCACAACCTCCACCTTTGTGCAAGGAGGAACAGGAGGAGCACTGCCAGAGCCCTGCAAAATGACCTCCAGCAGGCCACAAATGTGCATGTGTCTACACAAACGGTTAGAAACCGACTCCATGAGGATGGTATGAGGGCCCGACGTCCACAGATAGGGGTTGTACTCACAGCCCAATACTGTTTAGGACGCCTGGCATTTGCCACAGAACACCAGGATTGACAACTTCGCCACTGGCGCCCAGTTCTCTTCACAGATGAAAGCAGGTTCACACTGGGCACATGTGACACACGTGACACAGTCTGGGAGATGCCATGGAGAGCGATCTGCTGCCTGCAACATCCTTCAGCATGACCGATTTGGCAGTGGGTCAGTAATGGGTGGCATTTCTTTGGAGGGCCGCACAGTTCTCCATGTGCTCTCCAGAGGTAGCCTGACTGCCATTAGGTACCGAGATGAGATCCTCAGACCCCTTGTGAGACCATATGCTGATGCGGTTGGCCCTCGGTTCCTACTAATGCAGGACAATGTCAGACCTCATGTGGCTGGAGTGTGTCAGCAGTTCCTGCAAGATGAAGGCATTGCAGCTATGGACTGGTCCGCCCATACCCCAGACCTGAATCTGATTGAGCACATCTGGGAAATCATGTCTCGCTCCATCCACCAATGTCATGTTGCACCACAGACTGTCCAGGAGTTGGCAGATGCTTCAGTCCAGGTCTGGGAGGAGATCCCTCAGGAGACCATCTGCAACCTCATCGGGAGCATGCCCGGGTATTGTAGGGAGGTCATACAGGCACGTGGAGGCCTCACACACTGCTAAGCCTCATTTTGACATGTTTTAAAGACATTAAAAGTTGGATTAGCCTGTAGTGTTTTTCCACTTTAATTTTTTTTTTTTTTTTTTTTTTGGGGGGGGACTCCAAATCCAGGCCTCCATTGGTTAAAAAATATGATTTCCATTGATGTTTTTTGTATGATTTTGTGGTCATTACATTCAACTTTGTACAGAACAAAGTATTCAATGAGAATATTTCATTCATTCAGATCTAGGATGCGTTATTTGAGTGTTCCCTTTATTTTTTTGAGCAGAGTATATACATATATATGTTTGTAATCTTTATCGTATACTCCATGACTTGTGTTCCCAATAAAGATAAAGTTAAGCAATATAAGGGGTGTAGCTATAGTGAGAGCAGGGACAGCAGTCAAAACCGAGCCCAGGTACCTGAAGGGGCCCAAAGGTGCTTCTTCCACATTGGACACCAGTATTATAAATGGCATTTGTCAGGTGGAGGCTCCTGTTACAGATTTTATATTGGAGTCTAGGTAGGTTTACAACCTGGCTGTTATACTACAGTCCTGGATTGTATTGTTAACAGTGTTGGGGGGAATGTCGGAATTGCAGCTCAGTCTGTCCCGTCAGGATACAGATCGGGTTAAATACAATCGATTATTCAACTTTTGTATGGGGACACTATGGAGGTATCACATTGTGTAGGGGTCACTACAATTGCATCAGATTGTTTTATCTTATGTTTTTGTCTGTGGGTCTAGGGCTTTATGCACACATTTGTTTTTGAATTCTGAATGTCTTCCGTTTTTTTTTTTAACAGATCCAAGTGTTGTCTATTTTTTTTTCACTGTTCCATTGATGTAAATGTGGGTCTTAGATCTGTAAAAAGAGATCTGACTAAGGCATGCTGTAAATGAATCGGAGCAGAAGACACCCATATTGGGTTTAGGGTGCAGGACCCTATGGATTCTTTTCAGTTTCCAGGACTCCCAGAGCCTATTAGGGATGTAAAGATCAAGAGTGAAGCTTGAGACCACTACGGCCAATGTGTTCGATCCTTGATTTAATATCATGAGGCTTCCTTATCACAGGAGAGAAACCTTGAGAGATTCAGCATCTAAGAGAAGCTTGTTAGATGAGGCCCAGGCTTTCCAAGCTGTTGCCTGTAGAGTTGAGCGAGTAGTATTCGACCAAATACCTCCCTTTGCACAGATATTGGTGTACTCAGTCGTATACCATGGGGTAAATATTCGATTCCCCTCCCACCGTCCCTGGCGCTTTTTAAAAAAATTTTTTACACCAAAAGCTATGCAGGGGAGGTATTCGAACGAATATACTCACTCATCTCTAGTTGCCTGCAGTCCCATGTTATTGCCATCATCCCTCCTGACCTTGGAGATAGGTGCGATGTCCTCGGGTCCCGTCTTCCTCCGGCGCTCGCGAACTGACATTGCTAAAAGAAATGGCCTGGGCACCTGCGCAGTAGCCGTAGTAGAAGCAGCATGCTACTGCGCATGCGCCCAGGTCATTTTTTTGTGGGGCTCTATCAGCATGATTTTGCCCCTTTAAGTTTTTGAGGGAAGTGTAACAGCAGAAAAAAAAAACAACACTTTTTCCATTTTTTTTTTTTTCCCGCCATGGCACTCATCGCATCCATATTCACTTAATATACTTTGTAGCATTCTTTCCCACACACTTGCTTAGCACATTTGCACAGCATTGTATTTTTATGTTTTATAGGCATTTATGAATGAGGAGAGGCCTAATCTTTTTATTTGCGGTCTAGGGAAAGGGATGTGATGTGAAATATTATATATTTTTATTTTATATTTTTGGTAAGGACATACAAAGAGAGAGAGAGAGAAGATAAAGGAAATGCACAAATGGCTGATGATCATAGAGACATTGCGCAAGAGGGCCCAAACTGCGCTTCTGCACCAAGGCCTGTGAGCCTTTAGTCCCGACCTGATCTAGTCGTCAGTTACACCCAACACAGTTATGATATTAAAGCATAATAAGGTTTATTGTTTTTATGGGTTAAATTTCATTATTGTATAAAACAAGACTTGGAAGACGACATTAAAGTGAAGCAAAGATTGTAGGGTTTTCTATATGTGAAGTGTTCTGTCATTTACCAGACCTCAGAAGGAGCTGCAGAACTTCTCCAAAGCTTTATTATAAGAACATTGCGATACTCGGGACACTATCTATCCTCAGATGAGCGGCTTTAACAGACAGACTTCTTCACAGCCTCCACGATGGCGTCTTTGTCAATGCCGAAGAATTTAAGCAGCTCGGCTGGTTTCCCGCTACGAGGGACGCCAGATACTGCCAATGACGTCACTTTAATGCCAGGCTCCCCTACAACAGCTGCAGCCACCGCCTCCCCAATGCCACCTAAAAAAAAGTCAAGGAAATGATGAGGACTTTATCCAAAATAAAGTAAAATTATCTTAAGGTTAACCCCTATACACACAAGGTAAACCAATTTGCACAATGACTTTTCAGCTTTGCTAACCTTGACAAGTGGTGCTCAGGGATAGATTTCCCAGGCTAGGACCTAATGGTGGCCCAAGTGAGCAAAAGGCACCCAATAACATCCCAAAAATTGCTCTTTCAGGCAGGAAGTCCATTCAAAGATGTTTCCAATATACATACATGGTAGAAGGTCTCAACATATATCTCTGGTACATCTGGCCTAGATAGCGGGGTGGTATTTTGGAAATTTTCAATGTATCTACCAAAGTACATAGTAATGTATCCTTGCCTAGTTACCATATATAAACATGTCTGTCACAGGCAAAAGTACAAATTGAGGACCGTGACGAACCAGAGAACAGCCTTACCTTCATGGTAATGATCCTCCACGGTTATGATTCTTCCCTTAGTGGCTTTGGCACTCTCAAGAATGGTCTGTCTATCCAGAGGTTTAACAGTGAAGACGTCAATGATTCGGATGCAGATTTTGTCTATAGGGATTAAGCAAACAGATAATCACATGATGTGAATCATGAGTCCAGCAAAATGTCTACACTAGAAAGGAACCAATGTCTGAGGTAAATTCTCATAACGTGTCCTTAAGGCCCTCTCTATGGTCCAATTATTGGGCCAAATATTGGAAATGACAGCCCCCAAGAATGTGCAATTGGCCCATATAAAAGGTGGCATTGATCAGCCTATAAACCAGCAAATACACATTGCTCTACATATACATGTACTGCCAACATGAGCCAACTGCACGATGAGGAATGATCTGTTCATCCCTATGCAGCGGCTATGACTGACAAGCGGGCAATGATCAGGGATAAACACTCTCAGTAAAGTCTGTTGCCAGCCATTGCCTCTCACTGAGTGCCAGCAAAGGGGTCCTCATAGTAGGTCCTTCAACTGTGTGATATACAGTATACTCTGTAAGCAGCAGGAACGGGCAAGGTGGACCTACCTGCCCATTGCTACTGAAAAGCTAGTAACATGTGGAAGGACGTCCACTCATAATTCCTCTAGAATGTGCCATTCTGGTATATATAGTGCACATTACACTAAAAACGGGATTTTTGTACTCAAAGTAAAATACATTTCCCGTTGTATTCACTGGGGGAGACAGCACCCTGGGGTATAGAGGCTGACACTAGGATAACGAAAACTGTCACCTCTGCCTCACAGTCTATACCCTCTTACAGACAGTGCGCTAAGCTAATTTTAAGCCTAGTGTCGTGGGAGGCAGTCACCACTTGACTCAGGTCTTTCTGTCTTTGGGGGCATTCACACGCCAGGTCTCCGTCCTATTCCCCAGGAAAACTACATAGGGGATGGCTACCCAGCGCCCCATTTGGGTCTCAATGGGTTTTAAAAGAAAACCGCCAGTGTCTGTATGCAGCCTCTCTGCAGGGAAACCATTTTATTTTTTTGGCCGGACACAAAGTCCTGCATGTACAACTTTGTGTCCAGCCAAAAAAACTGGTTTCCCCGCAGAGAGGCTGCATACAGACACTAGCTGTTTGCTTTAAAAACCCCATTCAAATGAATGGGTTTTAAATCTGACCGGCAAGGCGTCCCCTATTCAATTTCTCTGGGGTTTAGGATGGAAACCCCTGGGTGGACATGGGCACAAGTGGGAATGCCCTCTTACATCGCTTTTATTTTTTCTTTTCTTTCAGGAGCAGGGGGTCTTCAGCGTGTACGCCACACCAGTCGTACCTTCCTGCACGCACAGCGCTCTGCAAAAGAGCGCCTTGCCGGTCACCTGGTCCCTAGCCTCCTAGTGGCCGGGTCTATACCTCATGGTGCCCTGTTCCCCAGTGAAATAAGAGAGAAATGCTATAGCTGTATACTGCTCCATATTAGAGCTGTGATGCAGGGTTGACATGGAAATTGTGCAGGAAAATTGGTGAAGACAACTTTATTCTCAGTATTGACAGTGCACCCCCCACCACTAGAACAATATGGCATATACTCTCCTGTATAATGTTCTAAGATGATGTCTATGACTTACATTGCATACTATGTACTATGAATATTACCGTTACCTTTCTTAAGAAGTTCTGCTGCAGCAAGTGCTTCATGCAGAGTGACACCGGAACCGATCACTGTCACTTGATCATCCTTACTCTGATGTACAACCTAGATCACAACAAAGAGACACAAGCACATCATGAAGCCAGGATAATATGGAATACAGCTTCTTATGATCAAAAATAAACCCATTTAGTGTTATAAGGCCCTCAGCCAGCAGTGGTGCTATTCTTAGCAGAGACATTTATGGCATGTCCCCGAGATGAGATGATGGTCCAACCTCCTGGACCAAGACCTACCCCCATAACAGGGGTCCCTCAACTCAACCCTTCTTCTGACTAGTGCCAAGCCTAAAGCGAATGGAGTTTATTTCCATGGGAGTTCTGAGAAGAGCCAAACATGCCATTCTTGTCTACTGGCTATGTATGGTATCACAGCAGTCATCTGAATAAAGCTGACCCGTGCCAGACACAGCACATAAAGAATGTTTTTTGTAATACAATACAACCCCTTTAATCTGACACTAACCTCTCCAGGACAATGGGGACATTTATGAAGACTGGTGTTTTCAATGCCAGACTTCATATCGCTTGTGCCAGCTGAGGATGCGCCTCATTTATGCTGAAGATGGCATCAAATTGAAAGTAAGTTGCACTTTTTTTGCACAAAAAGCTGATTTGCACAAAATATCCTCCAGTAACTTAACCCGTATTCCTGCCAGCTATATATTATATCAAATACCTGATCTAATTCAACTTTTTGGTGAGACTTATGAAGAGTGGTGTCAACGCCAGTCTTTATAACCTCATTGCTAGGCGCACCCTCTGACGGGTGGTAAACCTGGAGGGAAAACTATACCAGAGTCTACACCCGCTCATAGCGGGTGTAGATTTCCAGTATAAGTTACACTAGATTTCTGGTGTAAATGATCACAGATCTGGCGTAGCAGATGAACCTGCCCTGTGCATGCCCTCACCATGCCCAGATTTTTTCTGCAACAAAAGCTTTGTGGAAAAGGTTTGGGTCTTTTTATGTATTATATGTCAAAGAACTGGTGTACAAGGCATAATAATTCTGCCCCATTGAGTTATAATTTAACCCTCTGACTTCTGTTTTACTGTAAATGGCCAAATGGTTGGTGTTCTTATCTTCCTCTCAGCCTCTCCGGCTGTGAGAGCTAAACTTTTGGCCAAAAAGGACGTATTGTACACTTTACACTTATACTACCCAAGCAGAGCCATCTTCTTGATCCAAATACTGACCTTTGCTTGTCCGATTTTGAACTCCTCATTGTTGTTGTAAATGACGGCATTCTCTGGGCGACTTGTCCTGATGAAACATATTCCCTGAATAACAAGACAGGGTAGACTGTATCAGCTTACGTGTATTATCAGTCAGTATGCTGATAACCAACAAGAATGATCATTATAGTTAATAGAGGAGGCCCCCATACACATCCAATTATCATTATGGCAGGAGCGGCTGACTAGTTAATGTGTATGGGGGTCTCCCAACCCACAACAGATCATTTCAAGGGAGAGAACAATCAGGAACATTAACTTTCAGCATTCAATCCATTTCTTCTTGTAGGAAATAAACCACAGTCAGAAAGGTAGTTAGACTAGACAGCCATAAACTGCACCAGATTTCTCCAAAGTGTCTAATGCTGTTTGACAATCTGGCGCTCTTATCCACTGTCTAGTGTAACTGTATACCACTTACTTGGCTTAGTTTTGTACAAAATTGTGGCACAAAAATGTGTTGTGGTGGCTTAAAATGTGGCGCCACTTCTAAAATGGTGGTGCAATGTCAAATTCAAAGTTTAGAGTTTTAGACCACGCCCCCTATTCAGTAAGCCCCGCCTACACATTGTACGAGTCAATGTTAGAGAGTGTCTTTATCACAAAGAAAATGAGGTGTAAAGTAAGTATACCATTTATATGCCAAAATTTGCACCAAAGTACCAGTGCATATTTATTAGTTTATCTACCTTACATTATGAAGTAGGCTGAGCCGGGTATGCATGTCTACCGATGCAGCTCTAGATAGCTATATGGCTGTCTGGTAAAGGTGAATGGGCATCTTATAGTGGCATAAGTTTATGAATTGTGAATAAGTGGGGGCCCAACCACAGGAACTATTAAGGATGATGGAAATCTACATCACAGAGCACGGTCACTCAATTCAACTGTATGAGACAACCAGAGATAACCAAGTGCTGTACATAGCTTCTATTCGGCAGTACCAAAGGGAGGAATGAAGCGGTGCATAGGTGATAAGATGTTTTTATTATTCCAGTGCACCAAAATAGTATACATCAACATCTCAGATACAAATATAAATGTAGCCATGCCTCTAAGCTGCTTAATGTTACTAAACTTACTTTTTTATTGGCAGCAAGCTCAACAGCTTTTTCAGTAGACACTGCATCACTTGGGTAAAACACTGTTGCAGAAGGAACGGTACGGAACATGCTCAAGTCTTCCAGTCCCATCTGAGAAGCCCCGTCCTCACCTAGAAAATAAATATCAATATTAGAACATGAAATGCATACATTTTAGAGGTGAAAAATCCATAGGTGACACCAATGAGATGCAAAGTATAGCACAACTAAGGGTTAAATGGAGTGCTTCAGTGCCAGCTACTCGGTGAGCTCCCTGCGCAGTAAGTAAGAATATGCAGATATTGAATATGGATTGTTGTAAATTACTATTTTTTTTTAAACTAGAATTGAATATAGGAGCAAGTTACCTTACCCAAGGTCTTGTTGTAGACCCAGGCCCGAGAAAGGCATGTCTGTTTAATGCAGAGGTCGCTGTGTCAGAGCAAATGGACACAATTTGATCAAATTGTGTGCTAAAAACCTCACATAGTATAGTCCTGCCCTTTTGCAGAGTGAATCTGTCCACGTATAGTAATCCAGTTGTTCAGCTGTGCTTGCTAACTTTGCTTTTACCCTAGCATCAAGAGGTATATGATTTATCTAAGTCCAGGATACCCAACCTTTACCCTGGAGAGATGTGACACAGGGAATTAAAATTCTGACATTTGCTAAGCCTTATTCTACATCCTGGCACTGGTGCAGGCAGCAGACATCATACTGTGTCCTGGTGTTGCATCATGTCTGGACATTGCTGCAGTATAGGGCACAGTGGGACACATCAGGGAGCAGCACTGAAGACGAGATTGCTGAAATAAGTATATGGTTTTTGGATCTATCAAAATGTGATCTACTTTTAAAGTAAAAGTCAGGGGCTAATAACTAAGGCCCAGTTCACCCCTCAGTTTGGGTTTCTGTTTGGGGAATTCGCTTGCAAGCAGCACTTTTCTCTCCACATGTTTTGAGCGGAAACCACACGGACCCCATTATAGTCTATGGAGTCTGCAAATTTCCTTAGGTAAGCGCTTTTTAATGCGTATAGGTTTCCTGTTTGGGGGGTCCCCAAGCAAACTCCCCAAACAGAAACCCCAACAAAGGGATTAACCGGGCTTTAGCTATTAGCCCCTAACTTTTACTTTAAAGAGGACCTTTCATGGTTCGGGGCACAGGCAGTTCTATATACTGCTGGAAAGCAGACAGTGCGCTGAATTCAGTGCACTGTCGGCTTTCCCGATCTGTGCCCCAGGTAAAGAGCTTTCTGTCCTGTACCGTAGCTCTTTACAGTCAGAAGAGCGTTCCTGACAGTCTGTCAAGAACGTCCTTCTCCACAGCAGTGCCTATCGCGCTGTGCGAGCGGGGAGGAACGTCCCCTCCCCTCCTGATAATATTCGTCTATAGACGAGCACTGTGAGCAGAGGGAGGGGGCGTTCCTCCCGGCTCACACTGACTGTCAGGAACGCCCTTCTGACTGTAAAGCGCTACGGTACCAGGACCGTAGCTCTTTACCCGGGGAACAGATCGGGAAAGCCAACAGTGCGTTGAATTCAGCACACTGTTGGCTTTCCAGCAGTATATAGAACTGCCTGTGCCCCAAACCATGAAAGGTCCCAAAAACATATACTGTACTTATTTCAGAAATCTCTTCTTCAGTGCTGCTCCCTAATGTGTTTCACTGTACCGTATGTTGCAGAAATGTTGAGACCTGATGCAACACCAGGACACAGTATGATGCCTGCTGCTGCTTTTTAATGCATATAGGTTTCCGTTCGGGGGACACCGAAGCGGACATCCCGAACGCAGGTGTGAACCGGGCCAAACAGCAATTTGTATGTATATAAACTGGATACATACAGAATGTCCCATAATCCTGATGTAAAAATAAGCATTTTAGTCCATCTAGAGCAGGGGTCGGCAACCCCTGGCACGCGTGCCAAGAGTGGCACGCGAGGCATATTTTGCTGGCACGGCAGCCAGCCTGCAACCTTCATGCACTAAATTGAGAGAGAGAGCGTCCTTTCAGAAGCTCGGCTAAAGCCGAGGTGTAGGACACGCCCCCTTCCCTCCCTGCCACCAATCAGAGATGAGCCTCTCAGCCTCTCACTGCACAGGATAAGGGCTCCCTGGACCTGCTGCTGTGAGGAGCATGTGAGGAGCTCCTGCCGTCTGCAGCCCTGAGGAGGAGAGGAGCAAAGTGAAAGTAAAAACACCAGGTACATGTGTGTTACTGACCATTCTTATTACTGTCAGGCATTTGGGGTTATTAATTTAGTGTTAGTAACTCCATGTGCCTCACATTAATAACAGTTAACCCCATCATATCCCTCATATTAACCCCTGTGTGGCTCACATAAGGGTTACTGATGTGTGAGACATATAGGGGTACTAATAAAGGACCTATATAATGAAGATGTTCACTTATTACCTCCATATGTCTCACATATCAGTATCCCTTATGTAAAGCACACAGTTGGTTAATGTGAGGGACATGATGGGGTTAACTGCTATTAATATTAGTTACTAAGCTGTAATGTACATGACCAGACTTTTTATCCACAACTTTGGATAAGAGTACAGACCTATACATTTCAATTGACCCATATATACAGCAATTTTTTGTGGCTGTGTATCTGGGCCAAAATGTCCGGTTTTTAAAATCGGACACAGAGTACTGCATGTCCAACTCTGTGTCCGATTTAAAGAAAACGGTTTTGCGGCGGAGAGCATAAAACGCTCACCGACGCTCACGACCTGCAGGTTTCCGTCTCCTGCCTCTGTTTTGTGCAGGAAACGGAAACCTGCAGAACGGAGACCGGGCGCAGATGTGAACGAGCCCTTAGGCTCAGAAAAACGCAGCAAAATATTCAACAAAAAAGCTGTGTTTTCACAACGTGGGGGCCTCAGCCTTAGGCTAAAGCCCCACGCTGCAGAAACAGTTTTTTTGTTGTTGCAGATTTTGCTGTGTTTTTTGAGCCGAAGCCTGGAGTAGATTGAGCAGGAGGGAGACATATAAGAAGCTTTCTATATATTTCCCGTTCCTTTTCTAGCCTTTCTTGGCTTTGATGGAAAAAAAACGCAGCTAAATCTGCAACAAAAAAAGCTGCATTTTTGTAATGTGGGGCCTCAGCCTTGGTGTGATTCTATTGGGTGGCGACACTGTAACTAGATGCAATTATAGTCAAATCCAGTTCCTGGGCACCAGTGCGGTCACTTTGGTGTAAGTGTGACACCCATTAATTCCTGGCTGGGGTTTTGCAGTTACTGCACCGCCAGGAACTAAAAGTGACTGAAATTAATCTGTGTTTCACTTACAGAAAACTGAAGGGCCAAGGGACTGGATGGAGCATACAGGTACATTGTGTGTCAGCGCTTTACAGGTATGACCTTACTCTGCTCCCAGTCACATACATTACCACTAATTGTGGGTTACATATGTTACATTGCTTCTAATGGAAAAGAACATGTGTATCCAGGCAAATAGTAGTAAGCGCATGTGGCTGGGAGCGCAGTATGACAGCACCCCTATGTTGTGGTTTGTGCTATATGACGTTAGTGTAGGTGTCATCAGCTTTACAATTATTGCCCGGCACTCCGAGGACCTCATCTTTGATTTTTTTATTTAAATCGGCACGCCGAACAAAAAAGGTTGCCTACCCCTGATCTAGAGAATGAGAAAGCTCATGAGTCTGGTGTATTCATGAGCTACACTCAATCTTGGGACACGTAGCCTACTTTACTAGTTCCTTCCAAAGTAGTAACTCTCCTGCTGCTGAAATCTCACACTGCTCAATATAAGCTAAAACTTGTCAGTAAAGACTCTATTAGGCCGAGGCCCCACGTAGCGAATTGCAGCTATGCAGCAAGCATTTTTGAAATTGCAGCATGTGAACTGCAAATTCATTTATTTTTTTTCAATGGGTGGATGGGATTAGCCAGAATCCCATCTACTTTGTAAGTTTGTAGGTAAAGTAATAGTGAACATGTTCTCTGCGTCAGGCCAAATGCACAGTTTGTCGCCTATTACAACTTGTTAAAAAACATATGTGCCTTGAGCTAGGAGACTCATGTAGGAGGTGTAGCTTATGAAGACACTGGACTTATGAGCTCTGGCAGTCTGTACCCGACCTTACAAAGTGCCAATTTTAATATCAGAAAGGGGACGATTTCATAATGTACACAGTTTGTGTTGAGAAATCTGGTGCTAAAATCCTCTTTAACTCTTTGGGGTTAGCAGCTAATATATGGCATGCAATTCTACCTGGAGACACCAGTCTTCTCCTATTTGGAGGGGTGAAGTAAAGAAAGACAAGAGAACTAAAAGAAAGAAAAAGAGGATTTACAAAGGAGGAATGGGAAGAATAAAGAAATGGGAAGAGGTATAAAACAAAGGTAGAGTATTTGTTATATGTTTATGAGACAAGAGACCCAATAACAGAGATGAAAATGGTGCCCCCTACTGGTGCAGGTCCATGCTATTACGCGGTCTTTATCCTGGCACAGAAGAGCCTGTCACTATTTACCCCTTTTTCTTTCAATGAATGAGCTGCCACTTTTCTATAGGAAACAATAAAAACGATGGAGATCTAAAGAGGTCTGAGGACCTAATAATGACGGTCATACACAGTTCAGGTGTTTCGTCTTATGTCGGTGTCTAAAAACACTTAATTTCTCTATTATTATGTGTAAACTTCCTTTTCCAAACTGGTGCAAGGGAAAAGTAGAGTTGTTGTCCATAGCACCCAAGCAACCAACTAATATCTAGTGAGCATATCTAAAACCCAACCCTTTGCAGACCCTAAAAGGCTCAGCTCAGTTATAACATAGCGTGTCAAGTTAATATACAGAATGTACAAAGGGTGTTGACTTAGGTAACCCAAAGTGTAGTACTCATCAGAAGAGAAACACTTACCTATGGAAACCCCACAATGGGAACCACAAAGGTTGATGTTGCTCTCTGAGATGGCTGCCATTCGGATTTGGTCAAAGGCTCTGGTGAAGAAGGTGGCAAAGGCACTGGCAAAGGCAACAGTACGGTCTCTAGTTGTGCAGCCGACAGCAACACTCACCTACAAAAAGCAGAACATAGATAAAGATGAGGGTGATAAAGTGAGGCCGATAGGCAACCCTTCCCATATAGCGTTCTTCACACTGCATATATGGAGCTGTACAGAAGACTTACCATGTTTTGTTCAGCAATGTAACATTCAATGTAACGGTCTGGATGCTCCTTTTTAAAGAGTTCAGAAAAGGTGGAGTTTTTGGTGTCACCATCCAGGGCAATGACTCTGTCGTTGGCGTGGCCAAGTTTAGCTAATGCTAGACCGTATGCCTTACGAGTTGCAATCTGGAAGAGAAATGTAATAGTAATACAAATGGCAGAATTATTCTGTACATTCTCGAGAAGTTGAAAGGGTTGGCCAGGACCCCCGACTAATTTGACACGGCAGAGAAACGCAATTGCAAGTGGTACAGTTGCCAAGGCAAATGTCCATCAAACCTATTGCATAACGCTGCTATTATATGATATTCACTGGGTGTCATACAGTTGTTAGACAACCCAGATGATCTGTGTGCAGTTGCAAATCTTCATACTTATAATCTGGATAAAGAATATATGTCTACACAACCTCTTTCCACATTTGCATGAACATGGATGTTGGTGAAAAGTCCTTCTTCCCTATTCCAACATACATGTACTTGGTGGTGATGCCACAGACCCACAAGGTTGGAGCCCGGCAGTGTTTGACATCCAGAATCCCGATGTAATGGATGCCATCACAGAACCCTCTGATTTCAGTTGTTAATGTCTGTAGATAGCACCAGCAATAGCGGAATAGGCATTAAAAGTGGATGGGCAGAGGTGGGACTCCCTCTGACACTCACTGACCCCCATGATGCAATGGCATGGTAGTATCAGGGTTTCCATGACAGTTGAGGTCTAATGAAAGTCCCCAAATTTGCCATCTTTGTACACCTATTGTGAATGCGGAACAAAATGTTAATATTTTTTAGTTATTACTTTGTAGTTTGATAAAATAGCTACCAAGGATAACACAATGTACATCATCCACTTATGTCTTCAAATTAGACAGAATAACAAAGAAAAAGGCAAATTCAAAATAATTAAAAAAAAACAAAACGTGAGAATTGGGTAATTCTCCAAAAAGCTCTTAAAGTACTGAATGACACAGAAATATGACCAAACTCAGGAATATTCCATTGTGTATATACTATACATATATAGAATACAAAGGATTGTGATTTACAGAAAGGGGCTCTAAAGGGTTAATGGAGTGTAAATAAAACAGTTGGAGAACTGATGAAAGACGCTGTAATACTGCCGCTGATATTAGCCAACTGATACATATTGCTTCAGGGTGCTGTCAAATTGACAACTATGTATAATAATAATCACCTAAAACCAGAGACAATCATTAGAAGACCAGATAAGGAACACATCCAGAAGAAACCCCATACTGACCAGGCTCTGCCGGGGTGATCTTTGGGATAAGACGTGGACACTCACCTTTTCTCCCAATTTAAAATTAGGAGGAGAAGGCATCTTAATATTCTTAATACAGATGGAAGGTGCATCCTCCACTGGAAGTGCTGGGCTCAGTTTTTTCTTGCTTTTGATCTTGCTCTCTATTTCATTGATAACTTGTTCTGCCAGGTCTTTTGGCAGAGGCTTTCCATGCCAGTTTTCCTTATCTTCAATACCTTCAAAAAAGGAAACAAACCAAGATGAGATGAGATCCTGTTTTGGGTCCCTGGGTCTCAGCCACTGCAGCGAGTTGGAATCCACTGATAGTACTTGAGCACAAGAGCTGCCCTTTGCAGCTTCTCTGTTAGGCTAGGTTCACAGTGGGAAATTGGTAGAGGAATTTGAGGTGGTCGTCTTCCATCTCTACATTCTGGCCTATGCTGCAGCATAGGCCAGACCCCAGGATATAATGATCGTTGGGCCAGGAGAGGTGAGGTAACATAACAAACACTTATTTGCCTCTTCTGTGCTCTAGCAGGCTTCAGACCTGTTTGGAGACGTCACAGATGTCAATTGGCCCAGGCCAGCATCATTATACGTTGCTACACTGGCCTGGGTCAGGTGACATCTGGTCCAACATTGAAGAGATCTGTGGGGAGTGCGCCAGAGCCCAGGACAGGTAAGTAACATTTTTTTAAATTTTTTATCTTTGTATCCTCTCCTGGGTCTCTGATCATTATACACTGGGGTCGGAAAAGCCCTCAGAGTATAATAATTGTTCATGGGTGGTCCACTATGGGGCATCATACTGTGTGCAGGGGTCACAATTGGGCATAATAGTTTGTGCAGAGGCCACTATGGGGCATAATAGTGTGTACAGTGGCCACTATAGGGCGTAATAGTGTGTGCAGGGGCTACTATGGGGCATAATACTGTATGCAGGGGCCACTATGGGGCATAATACTGTGTGCAGGGGCCACTATGGGGTATAATACTGTGTGCAGGGGCTACTATGGGGCATAATACTGTGTGCAGAGGCCACTATGGGGCATAATAGTTTGTGCAGGGGTCACTATGGGGCATAATAGTGTGTTCAGGGGCCACTATAGGGCATAATAGTGTGTTCAGGGGCCACTATAGGGCATAATAGTGTGTGCAGCAATGCGGTTTGTGTGAGGAAAGGGGGGGGGGGAACCTATACCAGATGTTCACATTGGGGCCCTGCCACCATTCCTAGTTACACCACTGTTCACAAGCGTATTTCAGCTGAAAGGTGCAGCTGATTTTGAGATGGAATCCATCTGAAAATAAGCTGCACATTCCATTGTGTGAATCTGCCCTTACTGTAAATTATTTATTGCATATTGGGTATAACATACATATAGTGTTACATGCATGTGCTTCATCAAAGAAAGGAGCAAGTTATTGGTCTCTGTGACCACCAAAAAATGACTAGTTTTTGTTAAATTCACTACATTAATTAGGTTATGTTCACATCTGCATTGTGTGTATTCATTCTGTTTCATCATAAGATGTTTAGCTAACGCTAGACTGTTCTGTCATAGGGAAAAAACAACAGACCGACTAAGAAGATGAATCTAGACATCAATGGATCTCATGGAGTTGGTAGGGTATCCCTTATGTCCTCCATCAGCTTGCCAGACTCTTCTGTCTGAGATTTTCGAGTCTCCTAATGCAGATGTGAATGTAGAGTTATTCATGTGACATCTCTGCAGTCTGATATACACCATACCTGTGATCCCTTTGCCTTTATATGTTTTGGCGATGATAACGTTTGGTTGGTTCTTCACAGGAGTGAGCGCCTTACACAGCTCTTCTACACTGTGGCCTTCCACAACAACAGTATGCCACCTGAATATACAGACAATACACCAGTGTTACTAGTGCACAAGATGTGCGCATACACTCAGAATTCAGTTCACTCACCTAACACAAATTGTGGAACTAACCACTTTTATTTACAATCACATACAGCACAGT